>NC_133330.1:236980256-237301506 GCF_042186555.1 Aquarana catesbeiana | reverse complement strand
GAAGATTCCACCCTCTCAAATCAAAGCACACTCCACTAGGGCTGTTAGTGCTTTGTGGGCAGTGCATCACCAGGCTTTCATGGCCCAAATCTGCAAGGCCGCAACTTGGTCTTCAGTCCATACATTTACCAGATTCTGTCAGGTGGATGTAAAAAGGCATGAGAAAATTGCCTTTGGGCGTAGTGTGCTGCAGGCAGCAGTATAAGTCCTTTAGTCTCATGGTGCCCTACTTTTGTTGTGTCTCCCTCCCCCCAGTTGGCATTGCTCTGGGACATCCCACATAGTAACTACTATGGCTCTGTGTCCCGTGATGTATGATAAAGAAAATAGGATTTTTCTAACAGCTTACCTGAGGTACTCCCAGTAGTGGGAGGGGTTATATAGGGAGTGAACTTCCTGTCTGAGGGTGTGCCAGTGTCCATCACCTGAAGGTGGCCTATAACCCACATAGTAACTACTATGGCACTGTGTCCCGTGATGTACTCCAAGAAAAGGATTTTACAGGTAAGCTCCTATTTTCAGACACTTGTTGCTCACAAGTTAAAATCAGTATTTTCTACTAGAAAATTTCGTAGGACCCCCAAACATTTTATATATATATATATATATATATATATATACACACACACACACACAGTGGGGACAGAAAGTATTCAGACCCCCTTAAATTTTTCCCTCTTTGTTATATTGCAGCCATTTGCTAAAATCATTTAAGTTAATTTTTTCCTCAATGTACACACAGCACCCGTTTTGACAGAAAAACACAGAATTGTTGACATTTTTGCAGATTTATTAAAAAAGAAAAACTGAAATATCACATGGTCCTAAGTATTCAGACCCTTTGCTGTGACACTCATATATTTAACTCAGGTGCTGTCCATTTCTTCTGATCATCCTTAAATTGGTTCTACACCTTCATTTGAGTCCAGCTGTGTTTGATTATACTAATTGGACTTGATTAGGAAAGCTACACACCTGTCTATATAAGACCTTACAGCTCACAGTGCATGTCAGAGCAAATGAGAATCATGAGGTCAAAGGAACTGCCCGAAGAGCTCAGAGACAGAATTGTGGCAAGGCACAGATCTGGCCAAGGTTACAAAAAAATTTCTGCTGCACTTAAGGTTCCTAAGAGCACAGTGGTCTCCATAATCCTTAAATGGAAGACGTTTGGGATGACCAGAACCCTTCCTAGAGCTGGCTGTCCGGCCAAACTAAGCTATCGGAGGAGAAGAGCCTTGGTGAGAGAGGTAAAGAAGAACCCAAAGATCACTGTGGCTGAGCTCCGGAGATGCAGTCGGGAGATGGGAGAAAGTTGTAGAAAGTCAACCATCACTGCAGCCCTCCACCAGTCAGGGCTTTATGGCAGAGTGGCCCGACGGAAGCCTCTCCTCAGTGCAAGACACATAAAAGCCCGCATGGAGTTTGCTAAAAAAAACACCTGAAGGACTCCAAAATGGTGAGAAATAAGATTCTCTGGTCTGATGAGACCAAGATCGAACTTTTTGGCCTTAATTCTATGCGGTATGTGTGGAGAAAACCAGGCACTGCTCATCACCTGCCCAATACAGTCCCAACAGTGAAGCATGGTGGTGGTAGCATCGTGCTGTGGGGGTGTTTTTCAGCTGCAGGGACAGGATGACTGGTTGCAATCGAGGAAAAGATGAATGCGGCCAAGTACAGGGATATCCTGGACGAAAACCTTCTCTAGAGTTCTCAGTACCTCAGATTGGGCCGAAGGTTTACCTTCCAACAAGACAATGACCCTAAGCACACAGCTAAAATAACGAAGAAGTGGCTTCACAACAGCTTGGTGACTGTTCTTGAATGGCCCAGCCAGAGCTGGCTCCTCCAGTGATGTCATCCAATGTGCCTGTTCAGTACACATAGTACAGTGTGAGGAGAGAGCGCGGTGAGCGACTGACTGCCTTATGCGCTGATACTTTGTATCACATAGTGAGTGCATCCATTTATATGCAGTAGGGAGATGGATACAATGTTGTGGTTCATTGCGCAATTATATCTTTTCTTTAGGTTGCATGAACGAAACATACCACTGGAGGATCTCATAACAATTAGGCTGACTAAACAGCAATACAGTGGAGAAACCTAGGGTGAAGACAACTGTCTATTGAGTGAAGTATGCACCCTGAAACCCTGCATTTTTCCTATGCTTTGTAATAATTTCTGGATTTGGTTTATACACTCATCTAGGACTATTATATGCTCTACATTCCAAGAAATGATTTTATTGTTTAAGGTTTATATAGTACGTTTCTGTTATCTGTCTTAACACATTAATAATTTATATTTCACATTAGGAAGTTAATTTTAGCGCACTTTTTTAATTGTTAATATATTCTTCTATGACAGCTCACCGTGATGAGCGAAGATTAGACTCCTGTTATGTTCAGAGTCCTGTAGCGGGAATGGTAAGTCCTGCGTTTTTGCAGTTTCTCTTTTTTTAAAAAAAAAAGAGAAATCTGACTGTCTATTCTCACAGTGGCCACTGGGGGCAGTGTGCTGTTTAATCGTGCTATGTACTTAGACATGTGGGCTATTTCTCTTCCAGCCACTAGAGGGCGCAGGCTCGCTCAGCCTATTTTTATATAGGGAGGAAGTGGAAGGGCGACCATGTTAAGAAAGCCATGTGGCGACAGGGAAGTGTAAGTACTGGGAGAAATATGTGGCCAGACAAGTCATGATTATATACTGCATACTTACTGCTTAATTTGGGGGGGCCTGTACAACTGTAAGTCGATACACCCCTAGCAGTGCACTTTAAAGTGCTGGGTCTCCAGAATAATGTGCATTTGGCACAAAAATAGTATGGAGCCTGGTGCAGTTGAACAGGTGCAAACTTCAGAATAATGTGCATTTGGCTGCAGGAGCTTACTTTTAGGCTGAAGCAGCAAAGGGCTGCGTGGCATGCATATGTGCTAAACTAGTAAAAACTAGTATGGGGCCAAGTACAGCATAGCTTGCAAGCTTGTTGCCTGAACGCATGCTTGAATAAACACATGTTTTGCATAGATGTTGCATACATACATGTGGCATGAGCACATGTTTGGAAGACCATGGGCATTGGTGCACTTGAAGGAGTTGTGTCTCCAGAATAGCATGCATTGGGTCTGCAGTAGCTTGGTTTTGGGCACCCTGTTCACACTTTTGTGATTTGAAAGTCGCGCATTTTTGCCACAAATGCGATTTTACAGTTACGTGAAGCAGTGCCTGTGTAATCTTGAGGTCTATGGACCTCGTCGTGCCAAGGTCAGACCGGAGTGGTGCAGGGGCTGCTTTGAGGTCGCTGCGACCTAAAGATGCACGAATGTAAAGGTGCAACTTTGCAGTCCCAAGTTGCAGAACAGGTCGCACAGGTGTGGAAGTGGCCTTAGGCTGTTGAAACCGCATAGAGGCTGCATTGGATGCCTATGTACTTGGCTAATCCTGACTATAACTAGTATGGGCCCAGGTGCAGTTGAGCATGTGCAGCATAGTATACATGTTTGCTTACTTGCATAGAACACAAGCCTGCATAGGCACATGTTCGCAGAAGGCCCCGCCCCGTGGCCCCCGTGCCTGACAAGCAGGCGGCGCCCAGCATGCAGCCCCGCAAGACTGGGCGCATCTGCGTGGACGCATGTTGCATAAACGCAGGTTTTTATAAGCATATGCTTGTATAGATGCGTGGGCATAAGTGTGTATGCATGTTGCATAGATATACACGTTCACGTGGATGCATGTTTGCATAAACACATGGTGCATAGACACATGTTTGCATAGATGCGTGTTGCGTAATATATGTTGCATAAACATGTTCATAATCACATGCTTGCTTATTCCGTAAATGCATGTCTCCATGGGCACGTATTGCGTAAGTGCAAGTTTGCATAGACACGCGCTTTCCTGTTTTGACTAAACGCATATTTGCTTAAGCATATCCCTCCATGCTTCCGTAAATACATATTGCTTAAACGCATGCTCTCATGTTTTCACTTATGCTCTATATGCATATGCTTCGTTTTTAACCACTAGCTGACCAGCGCACAACGATGTACGTCGACACAATGACAGGCCTGGGCAAATGGCCGTACAGGTACGTCCCCTTTAAATCGTGGCATTGTGGGCGCGTGTGCCCGCCGCATACTCCGTGACCGCGCCCGTGGGTCCCGCGGACTCGATATCCGCCGGGGGCCTGTGATCGTGTCATGGAATGGAAGAACAGGGAGATGCCTTTGTAAACAAAGCATTTCCCCTTTCTGCCTAGTGACATGACAGGGATCTACTGTGTCAGTGGTAGCCCATCCCCCCCACAGTTAGAACACCTCCCTAGGACACACTTAACCCCTTGATCGCCCCCTAGTGTTTAACCCCTTCCCTGCCAGTGTCATTTTCACAGTAATCAGTGCATTTTTATAGCGCTGATCGCTGTATAAATGACAATGGTCCCAAAATGGTGTGAAGTGTCCGATGTGTCCGCAATAATGTCGCAGTCACAATAAAAATCGCAGATCGCCGCCATTACTTAAAAAAAACAAAAATTATAATTAAAATGCCCTAAATCTATCCCCTCTTTTGTAGATGCTATAACTTTTGCGCAAACCAATCAATATACGCTTATTGGGATTTTTTTTTTTTTAACCAAAATTATGTAGAAGAATACATATCGGCCTAAACTGAGACAGAAATTTTTTTTATATATTTTTTTGGGGGATATTTATTATAGCAAAATAAAAAATGTTGTTTTTTTTTTTTTTTTTTCAAAATTGTCGCTCTTTTTTTGTTTATATCGCAAAAAATGAAAACCGCAGAGGTGATCAAAAGCCACCAAAAGAAAGCTCTGTTTGTGGGGAAAAAAAGGACATCAATTTTGTTTGGGTGCAACGTCGTACGACTGCGCAATTGTCAGTTAAAGCGATGCAGTGCCGTATTGCCAAAAGTGCTCTGGTTGGGAAGGGGGTAAATCCTTCCGGGGCTGAAGTGGTTAAACTGTATACATATGTGCTTAGTGACATTAAACTGTATACATATGTGCTTAATTGCATTAAACTGTATACGTATGTGCTTATTTGCCTAGGACTACATACATACGTGCTTATTGCCTTGAGCTGCATACATATGTGCTTATTGCCTTGAGCTGCATACATAGATGCATGAATGGCAAGAATACTTGTATAACTGCATGTTTTACATACCTGGGTACCTGCATACTTATATACCTACGGGGTTGTATAGCGGTAGACCAACATTGTCTAGGCCTGCATCCTTGTGGAACGGTGTATTACTATGTCTAATACAGTCACTTTATTATGTATCTGTTAGGCTAGCTAAATGACTTAGAATGGTGAGGCAGGCACAACGCCTTCAGGTTCAGTGGTCTGGCAATGTTCATGTCTCCTGTTGGACCAATGGCATCAGGGTGATCTGAGCCACTGTGGCGCCTTATTTTGGATCAAGCCTGATTAGTACTTGGATAGGAGACTGCCCAGGTTTCCCTCCTAAGTGAGGGAGGCATCTGAGGTTGTTGTGTTTGAGAGTGTCTCAGACCATAAAATTTTAGAGCAGTCTCTGAGGTGGTTGCGCCTTCTTTAGCCGGGTCAGTCTTTGCCTTGCGTTGGGTCTTGGAGCAAAAGTTATGGGCTCATTGTTGTAGAACAATTAAATTGGTAGCAGCTTCAAAACTGAATAGGGACATGAGGTCTATCTTTAGACCTCAATCCGCTGGGCATCCTTCTGCTCGGTCTGTTCAGTGATGACCTCTCTGCAAGAGGTAGATTGCGGGGCCCATAATCATCAGGAAACACACAACTTAATGTGCCGGGTTGTTTTCAGCCCCATCAAAGATTTCTGTAATTGCAGTGAAAAGTCATCTGTTTTCTTTTTTGTGACCATCCTTCGGGCTGGCCACAGCTTCTGAGGTTCTCCTAGCTCTAGTGCTGGACTTGCTAGAGATGCAAGGGGGTGTCAATCTCAGTATACCTCAATAACCTTTGCTCGAGAAGCAGTTGGTCCAGATTTTCCATCAATATATTTTACAGTAGGGACCTGTATCCAGGTCGAAGCATATTCCTTATGTACAGTCCTACTGCAGGTCATGGAGAGGATCATTCTCTCTGTCTGGAACTTGAGGATCCAGGCATTGGATTGCCGGAGAGCTCTGTTCCCGGGGTGTTGCACAGCTAAAGATTGGTTGTTGATGGTTCGGAATCTAGAAATGTTGAATTCTTCCTTGATAACCACTGATGCCAGTTTCTGCATTTGGTTTGAGGGTGGTTACAGTTCAGTGGACATGGTCTCCACAGGAGGGTATACTGCCAATGACTATCTTGGAGTTTTTGGCCAGTACGCCTTGCTCTAGATTATGGTACAAACCAGTTATAGGTTCTATCTGGGAAAGCCTCTGCAGGGGCATATATATCAACCACCAGGGCGGCACCAGGAGTCGTGCGGCTCAGGAAAGTGAACCACATTCTGTCTCGGACAGCACAAGGGCTGTCTTATTGCATATTCCAGGTATAGAATCGTGGGAAAGGGAACTCTGCAGATGAATCTACTAGATTCCAAGTTCTACAACAAGTTGGGACAAGTTGTGTCCGGGACGAGGGTCCCACTGGCAATAGGGGTAGATGCACTGGTAACGCCTTAGGGACCAGTTCTCCCTTATTTGACATTTCCCTCTGTTTCAACTTCTCCCACATCTTTTGCGAAGAATCCAGGAGGTGGTAACACTGATAATAATGTTAGCCGAATTAGCCCAGGAAGGCTTGGTACATCGACATAGCGAGTCTTGCGGGGGGTCGCTTCTTTAACACTCCCAGTCCAGCGGCACCTAATGGTCTTAAGTCCTGTATCAGCACTGTTGAGCCCCTGGAAGCCAGCTTTGGGGAACTTCAGTTACAGGACTTGGAAATATTTTTTTGCCTGGGGTGAAGCCAGGAAGTGGCACCCGCAGAAATATGAGTGTGTGAGATTTTCTTTTTTCTCCAATCGGTACGGGAAAGGAGATTGGCCTTTAAGTACCATTAAGGTTCAGAGTTCATCCCTATACATTTTTTCCCGTAGGCCGTTGTTTCCCACGCCTTGATTCATACTTCATACAGCATGTAACTTGGGACTTGAATTTGTTCTTGATTGTCCTTGCAGAGGCCATTTTTTGAACCAATTGGGGATTCTGTTGTTCCTTTATCTCAGAAAGTGGCTTCTTTGGTGGCTATCACTTCACTAAGTGAAGTGTCAGAGTTGGCGGCTCTTTCATGCAAGGCGCCGTTCTTGGTCTCGCATCATAAGGTGATGTTGCGTCCTCATCCAATTTTTTGCCTAGAATGGTGTCTAGTTTTCACTTAAATCAAGACAATGTCTTGCCTTCTTTCTGATCCTCGGTTGGCAGGAGTTGGATCACTGCATACTCTGGAGGTAGTTCTGGCAGTCAGAATTACTTGATTTGTAGGTACAGGTCAGGAATCCTGGTTTGTGCTACCAGTAGAGCCCAGGATGGGCAGGAGGAATCCAAGTTAACTATTTTTATTGGATTTGCCAGTTAGTTATTCAAGCCTATGGCTTGAAAGGGCAAGGTCCCCCACCCCTTTTTTGGTAAAAGCGCTCGCTACCAGGTGTGTGAGGGCATCTTGGGCCATCTGCCATCAGGTGTCTGTGGCTCAGGATTTAAGGCCATTACATGGTCTTTTGTTCATGCATTCACATAATTTTACCAGATAGATATTAAAGCCATGGTGGATACTGCTTTGGCCACAGTATGTTTTGGGCAGCAGAATTAGTCCTTCTCAGGTGGCAGTTTCTGTGATTGTGTCCCCCTCCCCTCAAGGGCATTGCTTTAGGACATCCCATATAGTCATTATCATAGTTGCTCTGTGTCCCATGATGTACGATAAAGAAATTAGGATTTTTCCATCATACTTGCCTGTAAAATCATTTTATTGGAGTACATCACAGGACACAGAGGTCCCTCCCATCTTTTTTGGGATATTTATTGCTTTGCTACAAAACTAAGGTCCTTCCTGTGTAGGAGGGGTTATATAGGGGTGGACTTGCTTTTTAACTATCTGCCAGTGTCCATCCACCAGTAGGTGGCATATAATCCATATAGTCATTATTATGGTTGCTCTGTGTCCCATGATGTACTCCAAGAAAAGAATTTTACAGGGAAGTATGATGGAAAAATCCTAATTTTTCTGCCATAATGCTGCTGCAAGGAGGAAAGGCATCTAAGAGAGATAAGCAAACGCCCTTTGTGCATGGGGCCTAATGGTAGTATCTTGTGTACTTCTCTCTGCAAAGGATTCTAGTAATCTGTGTGCAAGCAGCCATTGTTTTATCTATTGAAGTTAGTGATAGTTTTGAAGCAGTATTAAACTGTGCTGTTTCAACTTTGCTCCATTTCAAACAGTTGGTGGTGGTCGTGGTACACTATAGCTGAATTCGCTAAACAAATAGAACATTGGGTAAACATAGGAAAAGCATATTTAGTAAATAAACTGAGCTATGCCATGTATTTGTCATGTTTGTAGCCTACATATTTTATAACAGAAATTTGTGGTCTTCAATTGCTAATCACTTGAACTTGCTAGATTGCTGACTGTCATGGTCTCTAATACTTATGCCTTGTACACACGATCGGATTTTCTGCCAACAAAACCGTGGAATTTTATCCAAAAGACGTTGGCTCAAACTTGTCTTGCATACACACGGCCAAACAAATATTGGCCAACAATTACGAACGTTGTGACGTACTAGACCTACTACGAGGCGATAAAAAGGAAGTTCACTAGTTATGTGCCACCCTTTGGGCTCCTTCTGCTAATCTCGTGTTAGTAGAAGTTTGGTGAGTGTCGATTTGCGCTTTTCAGCCTCGTGCTTGTCAGTTCGTTTCTGTTTTTCAGGTTGTGCTTGTCAGTTTGTTTCTGTTTTGCAGTGCGTTCTTTTTGGTTCACTTCGGATTTTCAGTGTGTGCTTGTCGGTTTAATTCTAATTTTCAGATCGTGCATGTCAGGTTCTTTCTGATTTTCAGTGTGTTCTTGTCAGTTAGTTTCTGAATGGCCGTTCGTCTACTAGCCATGTGGCATTCTCGTTGGAGAGATCGTGCTATTATTGGGCTTGGAGTTATGGCTTTGACCCAAGTCCAGTCCAGGAACAGGGGGAGGAGGAGTTCTTGAACCAAGAATTGGTTGCTTGATCGTGACCAATTCTGTCATATGCTTTTGCTGCGGGAGCTCCAGGAGAATAATCCTGATGATTTCAGGAATTATCTCCGCATGACAGACCCCTGCTTTCACCGTCTATTGGCTTTGCTTACCCCCTATATTAGTAAGCAGGACACATGCATGCGGCAAGCCATCACTCCCAAAAAAAAGGCTCGTCGCCACCTTGTGGTACTTGGCGACAGGGAGAAATCTCCAGGATATCAAGTTTACCACTGAGATCTCCCCCCCCAGGCTCTGAGAATTATTATTCCAGAGACTTGTTCTGCCATCATTCAAGACCTGCAGAAGGATTATATTCGGATAAGTTTTGGCCTTTAACATTACATTCTTAGTATTTAATGTATTGGTAATGTATTGTATTCATTTCTTCATTCCATAATTACCACTATTGTAATATGCTGTGAATGTCCTCATGCATGTTGTAAGCTTTTAAGGCTCCTTTTTTCTCCTTCATGCATATTTGCCTTCACTAACCTCCCCAGCATGCTATCCTGGGCCCATACACCCCTAGCCTAGTAACTTTACAATGTATTTGGTCAGCTACATTTTTGTGCTTACTCTAAACACCCCCTAAATTGTGTACAAATGTTATTGTCCTCAAATTCAGGCAGCGTGCAAGAGGCTATTTTTTTGGGGCCCAAGCTCATTTGGAACCCCCCCCCCCCCAAATGCTAAGTCAACCGATAGCAATAATCTGCTGACTTTGCCAAACACATACACACTATACTTCTTTTGTGGTCATATTTATGGATGAATTCACCAAAGCATGTAGTGCAAGGGCCTGCCTGAATACATTCAAATGGTACTGTTGAAAGTTTTTTGTCTCCTATTATCTTGATAGGTAATTTCCTAATGTAAAAATGTGCTTCAATTTGGACAGTGTGTATCCATATTTTTGGATTATGACACTTCTTACCTGTCCAGTGGGCTGCCAATAGTGTAAGGAGGGGCTGGCCAAAGTAACACACATTATTTATGCATTCAGCTCTCATGGAAGTTGAGAGGGTTACCTGCCCAAAACATCTACCCATCCCCACCCCCCCACCATAAAATATTTAGAGTGGGCCACCAGAGGGGGTGAGGAATCAGTTGACCTTATACTTTTTGTCTTTAAATACCGTATTTATCGGCATATAACACACACTTTTTTCCCCTTAAAATCAGGGGAAAATCGTGGGTGTGTGTTATACGCCAATCTCCGCTGTCTGTGGAGTGCCGCCGACATTGAACGAGCCAAGCCGAGTGTACTGTGTACTTGGCTCCGCTCACAGTCACGCCCAGTCCCGCCTCCTAGCCTTCATCATCATAGGAGCCAGGCCAAGGGGATGTTACGAGGGCGTTACTATGAGCGGAGCCGAGTACACTCGGCTTGGTCTATGTTGGCCGCAAGAGGAGCCGAAGATCTCTGCGGCGCTAAATTTAAAACCAAAACAAGCTGCAGGTGGACAGTGTGCAAGGCTGCAGGTGGACAGTGTGCACGGCTGCATTGATGAGCATTTAAAATGTAAGTTGTTTTCCTTAAACTTCCCTCCTAAAAGTTTTTTTCCTTATACTTCCCTCCTAAACTTGGGGTGCGTGTTGTACGCTGATAAATACGGTACTCATTTCAATAAATGTTATACTTATGTTGGCCAAGAATGTTTGTGTCTAATCTGCTTGATAAAAAATAAAGAATTTAATTTTTCTTATTTTTACTCCACAGTTTCCTTCAAACCCACAGGAATGACAGACTGTGGCTTCCCAATTCCACCATCAGTGGGATTTTCCCAACTGTGGTGGTGCTATTGATGGGAAGCATGTGCGGATTGTCCCACCACCCAACTCAGGCTCTTATTATAATTATAAGGGCCTTTGTAGTATAGTCATATAAGCGGTGGTGTCAGCCAATTATGAATTTCTTTACCTTGACGTTGGGAAGAATGGCCGAAACTCAAACAGAGGAGTGATAGCCCAGACAGAATTCTACCATCAACTACAAAATGGCACCTTGCGGTTGCCACCTCCTGAGGAGAGTCTCAACTTTGTGTTTGTTGCGGATGAGGCCTTTGCTTTGGGGGAACATCTCATGAGGCCGTTCCCCATGAGGAACCTGACCCCAGAGCAGAGGATTTTTAACTATCAGCTGTCTCGTGCCTGAAGAGTTGTGGAGAATGCATTTGGCATCATGTCGAGTTGGTTCCGGCTTTTTCTTACTGCGGTCAACCTGGCGGAATACAAACTCAGTCGTGTGCTGCAGTCTTCACAATTATTTAAGGAGGAATGCAGCCAGCTATCTTGCCTCAGTTTCAACTGAGGTGGACTTTGCAGCTGAATCAACAGTGCTGACGGCTCTGGAAAGTGGCTGTGCTGGCTTGCCCGCCCAAACGGCCAGAGAAGTCCGACAAAAATATCTGGAGTACTTTGTGGGTAGAGGGGCAGTTGCTTTACAGCAAAATGGCTGATGTCGAATAAAATTTTGTTTTTATACTAAACTCATATTTCATTTGAATTACTGTTTGTGTTTGTTATCTGTCTCCTAGGTTTTCAAATGGCCTTTTAAATTTGGCCATTTTCTTCAATAGTGCAAATGTAACTTATTTGCTCCATGAGGTGACAATCTGTTCTTCAGCGAACTATTATGTTGTGCTGTGGGTCTGCTACACACACACAATGTTATTGTTGTTAATGTATGTAATGCATTAATGATAAAAATATTGAGCCTTTTCAACTCCTTGAATTAATTTCTTGGAGTCCCTAAAATTGCCTGAGTTTGGCACATTTTACAGCACATTGTCACTGTAACTACACCAACTTAACAAATACACTGGTATTAAGCATTCAAATAAGAAGCCACACATTGTTGAGTATAAAACATTTTACTCCAAGCACATTCACTTGTGCGTTTATAAACGTTTTTTTAACAAACCAACATCTTAGTGTATAACATGTATGTTTGTGTCAGGGCTGGGCTCAGCCCTTCCTTCTCTGAGCTGGCCGCTCAGCTGTCGGCTAATTGCCAGCTCCCATCTCTCTCCACAGTTACCCAGCTGTTGTTGATTCTGCTTGTCAGTCCTGCCTATCTAAAGTCATCCAGCTCACTTGATCTCTGCCTTCGTCTTTGTCAACATCACAGAGACATTCTCCTGCGTTCCTGTTGAAGACTTGCTCGGCTGACGTTCCTTCTGGTTCCTGATCCTCCTTGCTGTACTACTACATTTATCTCTGGCTTTCTGACATTTGCTTGGCTGACTACCCGATCCAGTTACTGAACTCTGCCTTGTTTTGACTACACTTACTCTGTTTACCTTATTATTATTATTATTATTATTATTATTATTAAACAAGTGTAATTTTACTTTACTTCTGTCTTGGTCTGATTCATGGTTCCTGATAGTAGGCGAAGGCCATGAATTCAGAAGATAGTCAATCCACTTGTTGGTAATATTTTTTCCAGATTGGATGAGCAAGATCACCGCATGGATCAGTTTGCCTTGGCGTTACAAATGCTCCTGAGTCGTACGGCTCTCCTGGAAACTCCCACTGTGGCTGCTCCAGGACAACCTAAGTTGCAGGCCGTCCCTGCTGCTGCGACAGTCTCTGTGCAGGCACCCGCCTCGAGTAATTACCTCTATAAGAGGTATGTCTGGTTCCGCTCTGCTTCCCCAGCGATTTGGGGACGATCCAGTTCAATGCAGAGGGTTTCTCAACCAGGTTGAGATTTACTTTGAGATGCTGCCCCAGGCATTTCCCACGGACAGAAGCAAAGTAGCTTTTGTGATATCTTTGCTTTCTGAGAGAGCCTTGGCCTGGGCAAACCCTCTATGGTAGACGCAAAAACCTGTTGTTTTGAGTTACCCTGACTTTGTGGCCTCCTTTAAATGGTATTTGATGTTCCCGCACGCTCCGCTTCTGCTGCCAAGTGCCTCATGTCCACCAGAGTAGGAAAACTGTTGTCGACTACGCCATTAAATTCCGCACTCTGGCAGCAGAGGTTGCTTGGAACAATGAGGCCCTCGTGGCTGCTTTTTCTCATGGTCTCTCAGATTCAATCAAGGATGTTATAGCAGCCTGAGATATACCCACTGAGCTGGAGAGGTTGATCACGTTTGCCATCCTCATTGACTCCAGACTCAGAGAAAGACTCTCTTTTAAGGAGTGCTTGCAGAAGCCTCCTGTACATTTGCCTCTGAGCTTTGCAGTACCTCCCATGCCTCCTGGTACCAAGTCGGTCAGTGAAGATGAACCCATGCACTTACGTGTCTCTCTGTAGATGAGAGAGCCTTTAGGAGGAGGGAGAGAGTGTGCCTTTATTGTGGCCATGCAGGTCACTTTTTGAAGTCTTGTCCTACCTATCCAGGGAATGCCCGAACCTTGAGGTCCTGTCATGGACAGACCTTGGGTGGCGTTGTTTCGTCCCCGGTTATCCAGAAGGATAAGCCCCTGGTTTCGGTCACCCTTTCTTGGGCTGAGTCGTCCATTGACATACAGGCTCTAATCGACTCTGGGGCTGCAGGCCTGTTCATTGATGTTGCCTTTGTATCGCAGCACTCGATTCAGCTGTAGCTGTGTGAGACTCCACTTGCCATTGAGGCTCTTGACGGGAGACCTCTACAGCCTGCCCATGTGACTCATGAGACGGTTCCGTTGTCCATGGCCGTAGGGGCTCTTTACCATGAGATAATCCAATTCCAAGTTATTTTCTCACCTAGGTTTCCGCTGGTTATTTGTTATCCTTGGTTACAGAGGCACAACCCCTCTTTTGATTGGCTCAGTGCTGAGGTTCTCTCCTGGTCACCACAATGCAGTGAGACATGCTTCCAGAAGATAGCCAAGGTCCTGTGCACCTCTTCACTCTCCTCCCTGCCGGAGGAGTACCGCAATTTTAGCGATGTCTTTGACGAAGGTCAAGCCAGTAGTTTGCCTCCACACCGGCCTTATGATTGTGCAGTTGACCTTCAACCTGGTGCCATACCCTCTTGTGGCTGGGTTTACCCTTTGTCGGTCTTGGAGGATAAGGCTATGGAGGAGTATGTTGCAGACGCACTTTCTCAAGGTTTCATCCGCAAATCCTCGTGTCCTGCTGGTTTCTTCTTTGTGAAGAAGAAGAGCGGTGAACTGAGACCTTGTATTGATTATAGGGGTCTCAATCGTTTCACGATTAAGAATGCCTACCCGATTCCGTTGATTACAGAGTTATTTGACCGCCTCAAGGATGCAACGGTTTTCACGAAGCTCGATTTTAGAGGGGCATACAATCTTGTGCGGATTAAGGAGGGCGACGAGTAGAAAACGGCGTTTAATACCAGAACAGGCCATTATGAGTAATTTGTAATGCCTTTTGGCCTTTGTAACGCCCCGGCAGTTTTCCAGGAATTTATTAACGATGTCCTCCGAGATTTGTTGCAATTATGTGTGGTGGTTTATCTCGATAATATCCTCATATTTTCCAAGTCCCTGGAGAGCCACCACACAGATGTCTGTGGTGTGCTTCAGAAACTAAGAGAAAGCAATCTTTATTGTAAACTGGAGAGTGCAAGTTCCATCATGAACAGGTTAAATTCCTGGGCTATATCATTTGCAATGCTGGTTTTTCGATGGACCCAGAAAAACTTTCAGCAGTCGTACAGTGGCCCCGACCCGTGGGTTTACGTCCTCTGCAGCATTTCCTGGGCTTTGCCAACTATTATCGGAAGTTTTTTCGTAACCTCTCGTCTCTGGTCAAGCCCCTGACTGATATGACCAGAAAGGACGGTAACCCACAGAGTTGGTCTCCGGAGCCCATTAAGGCCTTTCAGACTCCCAACGCTGCCTTTGTTTCTGCTCCTGTGTTTGCACATCCTGATCCTACGTTGCCTTTTATCCTAGAAGTTGATGCTTCTGAGACTGGAGTTGGCGCCCTTCTGTCTCAACGTTCTTACTCTGAGAGCGCTATGCATCCGTGTGGCTACTTTTTCCAAGAAATTGTCGCCTGCAGAGTGCAATTACGAGACTGGTGACAGAGAGCTATTGGCGATCATTTTAGCCCTGAAAGAATGGAGACAACTCCTTGAAGGTACCACTGTGCCGGTTCTCATTCTTACTGACCATAAGAATCTCACATTCTTGTTTGAGGCTAAGCGCCTCTCTCCCAGAAGGGCGCGATGGGCTCTTTTCTTGTTGAGTTTTAATTACATTGTCTCATTCTTACCCGGTACTAAGAATGTAAGGGCTGACTCCTTGTCACGACAATTTTCCTCCACTTCCAAGTTGGAGTCGGTTCTCCTTTGGGTGACAAAATTCTTGCTGCTTAGGTCCATGCTCCTCCTGAGAAACCTTGTGACCGCTGCTCTGCCCAGCGTGTCTCCGTACTGCCGTGCTCAAAGCTTACCATTCTCCCAAGGCAGCTGGTCACCCTGAGAAGAATCAACTCATTTGGGCCATTTCCCAACAATTCTGGTGGCCTAGTCTATGGGCTGATGTAACTGCCGTCGTAGCTGCCTGTTCCGTGTGTTCAGAGTAATGCCCCGTACACACGGTCGGACATTGATCGGACATTCCGACAACAAAATACTAGGATTTTTTCCGACGGATGTTGGCTCAAACTTGTCTTGCATGCACACGGTCACACAAAGTTGTTGGAAAATCCGATCGTTCTGAACGTGGTGACGTAAAACACGTATGTCGGGACTCTAAACGGGGCAGTAGCCAATAGCTTTCATCTTTATATTTATTCTGAGCATGCGTGGCACTTTGTGCGTCGGATTTGTGTACACAAGATCGGAAATTCCGACAATTTTTGTTGTCGGAAAATTTTATAGCCTGCTCTCAAACTTTGTGTGTTGGAAAATCCGATGGAAAATGTGTGATGGAGCCTACACATGGTCGGAATTTTCGACAACAAGGTCCTATCACACATTTTCCGACCGTGTGTACGGGGCATTAGACTCCACGACTCCTTCCAGTGGGCCTCCTACAACCCATACCCAATGGAGAGAGACCCTGGACCCACTTGTCTATGGATTTAATTGTGGAGTTACCCAACTCCCAAGGCAACACTGTTATCCTTATGGTGGTTGACCGGTTCTCAAAGATGTGTCATTGTATTCCACTTGAGAAGCTTCCCACTTCTAAGGAATTGGCTTCCATTTTTGCTCAGGAGATCTTTCGCTTACATGGACTACCCAAAGTGATTGTCTCGGCCAGGGGTAGTCAGTTTGTCTCTCGGTTCTGGCGAGCCTTTTGTGCACAGTTGGGAATTCAACTTGCTTTCTCCTCTGCGTATCACCCGTAGTCTAATGGGGCCGCAGAACGAGCCAATCGGTCTTTGGAGCAATTCTTACGTTGCTATATTTCTGACCATCATAACAACT
The DNA here is from genome assembly GCF_042186555.1 of Aquarana catesbeiana. Taxonomy (NCBI): domain Eukaryota; kingdom Metazoa; phylum Chordata; class Amphibia; order Anura; family Ranidae; genus Aquarana; species Aquarana catesbeiana. Next base: position 237,284,960 of record NC_133330.1, on the reverse strand, counting down.
GGTCAGGCCTATTACCATGGGCAGAGTTTGCTCACAACAGTGCCTTGAATTCTGCTTCCCGATTGTCCCCATTTATGGCGAATTACGGCTTCCAACCTTCCATGTTGCCTGACTTGTTTGTTCTGCAGAGTATTCCTGCATTAGAGGAGCATCTCCATGGTCTTCGTTCCACTTGGGCACAAGTTAAGGAGGCTTTGCAACATGCTAACGATTGGTACAGGCTCCATGCTGACCGCAGACGCCTGCCTACACCTTCCTACCAGGTTGGGGGCAGAGTCTGGCTGTCGTCTCGCAACCTCCGACTTCGTGTTCCTTCTTTGAAGTTCGCACCTCGTTTTATTGGGCCTTTCCGTATCCTTCGCAGGATTAACCCAGTGGCTTACGCCTTGGACCTCCCTCCTAGTATGCGCATCTCAAATATGTTTCATGTCTCCTTATTGAAACCTTTGGTCTGCAATCGCTTTACCAACTCGGTGCCACATCCTCACCCTATGCAGGTTGAGAACCATGAGGAGTATTGTTATCGAAATTTGGTTGTACGCAAAGCACACAGCCAAATCTCCTGTTTCTAATCATAATAACAATTTCGTCTAATGATATAATACCATCTCACCTTTTGATCATATGTCTCTCCTCTGGTGTAGCTCATCCTCTGGTGTGTGCCTCATGCTTACAAATAGAATCACAACACATCCTTCTTACATTCCCATCTCAGCAAGACTGCCCTTTACAGCTCTGTCTGCCTCCTTTATTCAAAAGACCACAAAAGCAATCACAAACAGGAAGCCCTGGCCCCAACAGCCAATCGTTTCCTTCACAGGGTGTGACCTCAGCCTCACAGGATATGACCTCACAGGATGTAAGTGACCATATAAGGATTTAACAACAGAATACAAAACAACCAATGAACAATGACTACAGGACATGATACAATATACTAAATGACGATGACTAAAGTTCCTTGTGCATGGGAGATTATCTGCAGGTATACGTCATGGCACCCCAAACATGTTGATCAGGCATACCAGGGGTGACAAGAGCAAAACACCTCTAAACCGATAATGTCTTTGCAGAGTGAACGCATTCCCACCAGACGATCGTTCTGTGCATTGCACAGGGGCCCTTTGCTGGCGGACATGTCCTCTCTCCGCAAACACCTCTCTCCAAACACCAGGAAGTTTTCCACTACCCAACAGGTCTCAGCCAGCGTCGGACTGCTCCAGTCAGTTCTTTGAGCGGGCTCTGGTTGATCAGACACTGGGAGATTTATGACAACACATTAATATAAAATTTTCCACAACAGTATGAAGTACAATCCATTGTTGACTCCCGTAGGTTCCGTGGGCGCATACAGTACCTGGTGCATTGGAAGGGGTACAGTCCGGAGGAACGCTCTTGGGTATCATCCTCGGACGTACATGCCCCTGTCCTCCTCTGTGATTTCCATAGATGTTTTCCCCTCAAGCCCGGTGGTCCTGTGGAGGGGGTACTGTCAGGGCTGGGCTCGGCCCTTTCTTCTCTGAGCTGGCTGCTCAGCTGTCGGCTAATTGCCAGCCCTATATCTCTCCACAGTTGCCCAGCTGTTGATTCTGCTCGTCAGTCCTGCCTACATAAAGTTGTCCAGCTCACTTGATCTCTGCCTTCGCCTTTGTCAACATCACAGAGACTTTCTTCTGCGTTCCTGTTGAAGACTTGTTCGGCTGACGTTCCTTCTGGCTCCTGATCCTGCTTGCTGTACTGCTACGTTTATCTCTGGCTCTCTGATATTTGCTTGGCTGACTACCCGATCCAGTTACTGAACTCTGCCTTGTTTTGACTACGCTTACTCTGTTTACCTTATTATTATTATTATTATTATTAATAAACAAGTTTGATTTTACTTTACTTCTGTCTCGGTCTGATTCATGGTTCCTGATAGTTTGACAGTATTTAGCCTTTTTTGTGGCTAAACAGGCATGTTTAAAAACATAACATACACATCCCTAACTCAGGAACTTACAAAGTTCGACTTTGCTAAAGTGAAGGCCATATGAGACATTAGTGTGTTGATGTTGCCTTCCTCAGATGGGGTGATCTTACCCCTGTAAAAGCCAAATTTTGAAGATGCACATAAATTGGGACTCCAAATTTGGATTTCCCTCATGATCCCATTCCTAAAATGTGTCTTTCCCTACATCTATTTTGCTAAAGCCCCAAAACACAGTGTTTCAACATGTGCTATCTCCCATCATGGGATATAAATTTACGTTTTTTGGGTGCAATCCCTTCCTCCAAACTAAAGTAGATGAGAGGAAGGGGGTTGCACCCCCGAAACACGTCCATTGATCCTCCATGATGGGAGCTAGCACATGTTGACACACTGGGACTTGTTTGAAAAAGGCAAAACCACTTTGCACTACAAGTGCAATGCAAGTGCACTTGTAGGGCAAAGTTTAAAAAAGGCAAAACCACTTTGTACTACAAGTGCAATGCAAGTACACTTGTAGGGCAAAGTTTCATTATAGTTTCAAACACATCTAGACAACAATCTAATGAACTTATTTTAATCAAAATAGGCCTGAACAAATGTATTTAACCTGCATCTCCCAAAAACTAAGTATTAGTGGTCGAACGAACAATGTTTAATGTCCCGTGAACGATTCCTGTGTCCACAAACATAAAACTTGGCATTTTAAACTGTACAACAGTAAAGAAAAGAACATGGACCAGCCTGAAAGTAATAATAATAGGAACACACGACAAATACTTTTTTGCAGCACTTTCCTGATCTTTCTATACTGATCTTCCTCTCTCAATTTAAGGTCTGACCAGCATTTTCTCAACTGATCCTAGGATCATCGTACCCCAAAATTCCTCTGCAGACTTCTCACAACTTTAGCCATGATCTTGGCCTTTCTGGAATTTGGGTTTCTGTATGGTCCATGATTCCCATCATAGTCTGTCCTCAATAAGATGTCCACCATTTCATCAAAAGACATATTTGAGGCCTTATATCTCCTGGATCTGGAACTGGCTTGCTCCGGGCTTTCCTCATTCCTGTTATCAGCACACACCTGCTGTCTCTTCGCCATTTGCTCCCCCACTGTCCCGAAAGAGAAGAGGCGGGGAATACACTAGAAAGGAGGACAGGGGCGAAGTTTCACGCATGCATAGTGTATATAAAGCATAACGCACGGTCGCTGTAATGGCCGTAGGAACGATCTGTGAGTGGAGGATGTAAGATCCTTATCGCACAAAGAAACGTTCAAACGAAGGTACAATTGTAAATTGGGGCATCAGTGGTTAGTGGCCTATACTGCTTATAGATTGAGGCCCAAATTGGGACCAGATTACGAGAGTTTAGCCTGACATTAGGGTTTGTCTTGTGTTGTCATGCAGGCAAAATGGTGGATAAATTCACAGCCACTGATTTTTTTACCAGAATTTATCCAACAATACCGGGAGCTGCCATGTCTATGGCAAGTTAAATGCAGGGATTATTCCAACAAAATCAAGAGGAAGGCAGTGACGGAGAAACTGTTGGAATTGGTGAAGCCTGTGTTTCCCACGGCAGACCTCAATTATTTGAAGGCCAAAATTGGTGGCCTGCGTAGTACATTTAATAGGGAGCGCAAGAAGGTCATGGATTCCCAGAGATCTGGACCAGCAGCAGATGACATATGTCCCCAGGCTGTGGTACTACACAGCCTGCATTTTTTGTCAGACCAAAGCGAACCACACCCATCACTCTCAACGCTTCCTTCCACATCTGCGGAGAACACAGCTCCTGAGGTCCACCCTGGTCGTTCGACACAGGAAGAAGATGTGGAGGAGCCCAGCTTGACCCAGGTATAGCATTGTTGAACATATTTGTGGGCAAAAATTGAATGATGTTAACTAGACATTATTGATCCCAAATTTCTGATTTACCAAAGTGGTTTAGATAAAAAAGGAAGGGGAGATGGGGCACAATTACCCCAGGGATTTTTAAGGTGCATAAATATCAAGATAATCAAGGTCAAAAAGTATGTATGCAGAATCTATCCGTATAAAAACATTTGTTTATTTAGTACATAATAGAAAAAAATTATATTCTTTAAAAACACGTTTCACAATAACCATAATTGGCTTTACAAAAATATTGGCAGAGATGACCACTTAACCTAAAAATATGTCCCATTTTTATACACAGGAAAGTCTCAGCCAAAAGCCCATGAGCCAGACTGAATACCAGGTTCCTCCCCTCCGCCCTCCAACTAAAAGGGCCAGGAAGTCGAGAAACCTGGATGATGCCACAGCTGCGTTCCTCAGGCATGCCACATGTGCTATTAGCACGGCCCCTGATGCGCAGGAGGCTTTTGGTTGCATGACGGGAAACAAGCTGAAGAATATGGAGGAGGACCAATGCAGCATGTGCGAAGAGATGATCCATCAGCTCCTCAACAAGGGAAGGAGGGGCTAAATAACCACGAAAACGCACATATGCGAAATCGACCATAATCCTCCACCACAGCAGCATGGCGGACCGTGGCCAATGCAGCCGCAACACCCCCAACAAGGCCGCTGGGCTGGGGATTATCAGCAATATCATTTATAATTTTCTTTTTGTTTAATTTGAGTTTTAGTTTCTCCATTGCCTTCCTCTTCATTTTTATATGACCTTGTGCTCCATATTGACTAAAAATTTTTTTGTTGACAAATACTTGGCTATGTGTTTTGCTTAAAGGACAGTTTGTGAGTATGCAGGTGCATTTCAAAAATACAATGTCAAATTAGCAAGGGACACCAACATAATTGTATCTTTTGAGCTTCAAAAATACGAGATAATAATGATCTTGTGGTAACTTGACCCAAAAAAAAAAAATTTTTTCTGGAGATCACTAGAAAAATAAAAAGGAAATACGTTTATCAGAACTCTGTGAATATCACCAGCAAAGCAGCTTCATTATTATACCATTATAAAGAAGAAGAGAATGCGCTGCATTGAGAGATTTCATAATTTGCCGCATCACGAATGTGATATCTCCATTATGAATCCTAGTTTTACAAGACCGAGAGCTTCCATCTCATCCTTGCTTCTGAGCATGCGTGTTTGGACTTTTGTCCGACAGACTTGTGTACACATGATCGGAAAATCCGACAACACACATTTGTTCACGTAAAATTTGAAAACCTGCTAGCCAACATTTGTTGGCGGAAAGTCCGACAACAACTGTTCAATGGAGCATACACACGGTCGGATTTACCGCCAACAGCATGATATCGAACATTTCCCATCGTAAAATCTGATCGTGTGTACGAGGATTTCGAGTAACTGACCTGGAAGAAGCATGCGGCTAATTAACCACTTGAGCTCCGGAAAGGTTTTACCCCTTCATGACCAGGACATTTTGGGCTATCTAGCACTGTGCTAATTTAACTGGCAATTGCACGATTATTCCATATTTTACGCAAATGAAATTTTAATCATTTTTTTTTCACACAAATAGGTTTCTTTTGGTGGTATTTGATCACTGAGTTTTATATTTTTTTTTTTTGCGATATACATGAAAAAAGACCAAAAAATATATTTTTTACTTTCTGTCATAAAACCATATCCAATAAAATCAAATTTTGTCATACATTTAGACCAGAATTGTATTCTGCTAAATGTCTTTGGTAAAAGAGAAAAAAAATCCCTATAAGTGTATATTGGTTTACATTAAGCTGGGTTCACACTAGTGCTAATTGGATGTGGGTTTTCTCCGCATCCGATTCGCATGACAGGAGATTGACTGGCTCTCTATGGAGCCGGTTCACATAGCTCCGTGGCGGCTGTGGAGCAGATTGCACAGAGGTCTTGTACCTCTTTGGCTCTGTTTCAGGACCCCTGCTGCGAGCCGCATATGGCTTAGATGTGAACCCAGCCTAAAAGATATAGCGTCTACAAACTATGGGATATATATTTGAAAATTGATCAATTCTTGATGTTTTGACAGCCTATCTCATTTCTTGAGGCCACAAAATAACCCCTTTTTGGAAAACCTTTCGGGGCTGAAGTGGTTAAACACATAAGCGGCATAATTGATGGGCACTGACAGGCGACATTGATGGGCACAGATAGGCGGCACTGATTGTCACTGACAGGTGGCACTGATGGGCAGCACTGATTGGGCAGGTACTGACAGGTATTAATGCTGGGCACTGATTGGCACTGTGGTGGGCTCTGATTGGCACTGTGGTGGGCTCTGATTGGCACTGTGGGCACTGATTGGCACTGTGGTGGGCACTGACAGACTTTATTATTTGGGCACTGATTGGCACATTCGATGGGGCTGTGCTGATAATCAATGTGTTGATTATCAGCACACACACCCCCCCTGACATTGAGAACCGCCGATCGACTCGAACCAAGGAATGATGTTTACCGGCACTTCCTGGTTCTCGCCATGATCAGCTGTGATTGGTCACAGCTGATCACTTGGTAAGAAGCCTCTGTCAGAGGCTTCTTATCACGATCGGAGATGCAGCGTGTCAGACTAATACGCCGCATTCGCGATCGCGCCGCTGCACGCCGGCATGTTATCCTGCTGGACGTGATATGATGCCCCCAGACAGGATAACAGAACCACTTCCCGGCCGTCATTCTGTTATAGGCCGGGCGGGAAGTGGTTAAACATTTTTTGCTTTTACCTAAAAGAGAAGTATGGCCAAAGCTTTTTTTCAGCCAAATTTCTCTTCTGGGTCACAGAAGTGCACTTGCTCTACTGTGACCCAGAGTCGGCTAATAGCAATCTAAAGCCTGCTGGCAGTTGACATATCAGAGCCGAAATAGGCTCTGCAGGGATCTTGACTGTAATGTCAGGATCCACCTAGCTGCCTGATTGCTAGTGATTGACAGTCCTGGCTCTGCTCAGAGCTGGCCAACAACTTGGCAATCAGCAGTCATGTGATCGCTTAGTTCTCGGGCTTAGAGTTGGCAGGGAACAGCTGCAGTATGGAGGTATGTATGTTTGAATGTATGTTTGAGCACAGAGTAGGTAAGTATGACATGTTTGTTATAAAAAAAAAAAAAATCTGAACCTTTACAAACCTTTTAAGCATTGTGCATTCACCAGAGGCTGCTCCAGCACAACATTACAAGGCATAATCATTATCAATACAAAAGTCATAGGTTTGTGAGAACACACTTGAGCGGTGTTCTTTCCAGTAGAAAAAAATGAAACCTTAAAATGGTATGCTGCATCGCAGTACCTCTCAACTACCACATGTAGAAAACTAGTAGGACTCGGTACAATCACTCTGAAGGCAGGAATTGCCGAATATTCTCCCCCCACAAGATTTGACAGACAGCAGCAAGAGCACATGGCTCCTTCTGCTGCCTGTGTTTCCTGTGAGACCAGGAAGTGGAAGAGTGGTGCTGCAGATGGAGACAGTGCTGGATCAATGAGAGCAGCCAAGCAAGTGTTGGGGGGTGGGGGTTGCAGGGAATGCATTAAGGTAAAAAAAAAAAAAAAAAAAAACAGCTAGAATTTAGAACAACTTCAATGTATTGTTTGGTTTAGCCAGTTAGTTATGGACCACTAATTTTAAACAAGTGTTTCCTTCATGGAACAATACAAATACTTGCCTCTCATTTTTTTCCAAGTTAAATGAGAACATACCAGACATCTGAGTGGATAGGTTGTAAATTCATATTCTGATTTTGATCTTCTAGAGAGAAAAATGCAGGATACTGACTCCTTTGAAAAGGCGGGTCGTAATCACTGGCTTCGTAGAGCCAAATATGTACATCAGCATTCTGGCATAACTTGCTACATACTTTTTCTGAGTCAGTGACTTGGAAAGAATTAAACCAAGGAGAGCCAGGCAATTGTTTCAAAGGAATGCCAGTAATGGAACCAGTTTATACAGGTTTTTATTAAAGTTGAACTCCAGGAAATACTTTGCTTTTAGACAGGGCTAGTGCAAGCTTTTCGCCTAGGGTGTCAAAAATCCTAATTTTGCTGCCCCATTGGCTCTGCCCCTGACTCCACCCCCTTTGCCCTGCCCATGTTTGTACAAGGATACCTTTTCCCCTCCTTGCCAACATTAACTCCGTTAGTGGGGGCAGTATGTGGTGGGGGTAGTAGGTGCTGGGGGCAGTATGTGCTGGGGCGGGGGCAGTATGAAGTTGCACCCCTGGGAGCAGTTCCCTGCTGTTTGTGTGTAGGTTTGGGAGCTGAAGCATTATAGACAGAAGGAACTCCTGTAGGGGAAAACTTCAGTCACTCACCTCATGGCTACAGGTGAAGATTCCCGGGGCTGCCAGCTCAGCTCCTCCTCCCAGTGCAGTCCAGTGCATTTTCAGCCAGAGAGGACACCAATGTATGTGGGAGTCAGTGTCAGAAACCATGAACCAGACCGAGACAGAAGTACAGTAAAATCACACTTGTTTATTAATAAAAAGGTAAATAGAGTAAGCGTAGTCAAAGCATAGCCAGAGTCCAGTAACCAGATCAGGTAATCAGCCAAGCCAGAGTTCAGTAACCAGATCGGGTAATCAGCCAGGCCAGGAGTCAGGGATCCAAGTAGAGGAACAGCAAGCAGGATAAGGAGCCAGAAGGGATGTCAACAGAGCCAGTCTTTAAACAGGAACGCAGGAGATGGTTTCTTGTGATGTGACCATGGCGAAGGCAGGAATGAAGTGAGCTGGAGATCTTTAAGTAGGCGGGACTGACGAACAGATCCAGAACAGCTGGTTAACTGTGGAGAGAGATGAGAGCTGGCAATTAGCCGACAGCTGAGTGGCCAGCTCAGAGAAGGAAGGGCAGTCAGCCACACCCCCTGCCCGCCCACCATCTTCATCAACCCGGGAGAATCTACAGGCTTCAGAGCGAGTCCTTACAGGCTGCCTGCCCTACGAGGCAGATCGCCAGGTGCTGCAGCTGAAGACAAAGTAAGAGGCTGCTCCTGCCAGACCCCTTTACGACCCAATGGAGCGGAGGACTAAGCACCCACCTGGTGCCACTGCGGGGGATCTGCCTGCTCCTTCTCCAGCAACTCTGCACCAGCAGCCAGCCAGATAGAGCCACGGGAGCCACCTCCTGCTCCTCTCACTATGCTCTGCACAGCGCCACCACCTGCCAGAGGGGAACCAATCATCTGGAGGGGACCCAGGAGCGTGGCTGCGCCCCTAGGCAGCTGCCTAGTCTGCCTAGTGGTAGGCCCTGCTTTTAGATAGCGTTAGGAAAGTTTTATCATCTGTAAGGGTTATATTGTTACCCCACAGGGAAGATTCACATTCACTTCCTATCCTGGTGACAGTTGTTACTAGGAGCTTTGCAAAAATAGGTATTTTCCTAATCATACAGTACAGGACACAGGATCTTTAATCTCAACCCTTGGTTATATGCCTTACCTTTTAGGTACTTACACTGGTAAAAAATGCTTCAGTGACAGCCCCATATAACCCTTACTACTTTCAGCAAGCCTCAGTTTTTTTCTAGCGGAGGGTGTGCCAGTGCTTTGAATTTGGAGCCTTTCTGCCTCCTGTCAAAGTCTGTTTCATGGGGCTGCCATTGCACCTCTGCAACATCAGTCTCCACAATGCTACTGCACATTCATGTGCCATTTTATTCCTCATGATAAGCTACTCCAACTGGCAAAACACCTCTTGGTTGTCTCTGTACATCCTAGCAATCCTAGGATGTTTCCTGGGTTCCAGCAGCCTGGGGGGGCTGGAGCCCTGAATGGGTCCCCGAAAAGCCCCGGGTGTCAGGCACGCACCATTTCATTGTTAGCCCCGATTGCCGCCAAGCGGGGCCCGATCTTATCCCGAGTGCGGCCGAGTAACATAGCAGGTCCCACCTTCTGGAGCCTGCAGTACCTATGATGGACGTCCCACTGGTTCACTGCGGGGACTGTGGGACGTCCATCATAGGCGCTGCAGGCTCCAGAAGGCCAGAATTACAATGCGGCCGCCTCACCACTGTGAGATCCCCGCTCGGCACTCGGGCATTTCTCCTCTCCTCCTCTCGCTGTCTGCCTGCTACTACAGGGCACATGAAGTCTGTCTCCTGGTCAGGTATATGTATGTCAGGTAGGTAGGTCAGTGTATGTATGTCAGGTAGGTATGTCAGTGTATGCATGTCACTACCGTCAGCGTATATATGTCAGGTAGGTAGGTCAGTGCATGTATGTCAGGTAGGTAGGTCAGTGTATGCATGTCACTACCGTCAGTGTATGTATGTCAGGTAGGTCGGTGTATGTATGTCACTACCAACTACCTTCAGTGTATGTCAGGTAGGTAAGTCAGTGTATGTATGTCAGGTAGGTAGGTCAGTGTATGCATGTTACTACCGTCAGCGTATGTATGTCAGGTAGGTAGGTCAGTGCATGTCAGGTATGTAGGTCAGTGTATGCATGTCACTACCAACTACCTTCAGTGTATGTATGTCAGGTAGATCAGTGTATGTCAGGTAGGTAGGTCAGTGTATGCATGTTACTACCATCAGTGTATGTATGTCAAGTAGGTAGGTCAGTGTATGTATGTCAGGTAGGAAGGTAGGTCAGTGTATGCATGTCACTACTGTCAGTGTATGTATGTCAGGTAGGTAGGTCAGTGTATGTCAGGTAGGTCAGTGTATGTATGTCAGGTAGGTCAGTGTATGCATGTCACTACCGTCAGTGTATGTAGGTCAGGTAGGTAGGTCAGTGTGTCAGGCAGGTGAGTTTAGCGGTCAGCATTGATGGGCACTGGTAAGCCATGCAGCAACCAGCAAGTGAGCTTACCTACCCCCCCGCCACACAACCCCACCGCCCAGCCAAAAAACCCCGCTCCACTACCACCCCCACCCCCCCGGCCTTGGACTTCGGGATGAAGCCCCTGGTCTTTTTGCCACCTAGCAATGCCCCTGAGCAGCCGATACGGAGGCATTTGTTCCTGTGAGTTCAATAGTTCCACATAGAATTGGCCAGGTCTGTCTTTGCCTCCCTTCCATCAAGGGACCTTCTGGCCCCTGTGGACATTAGGGATGCTTACTTACACATCACCATCTTTCACCCGAATGTGTGGAAAGTTCACAATAGATGTCAGCCTGACAGGCTGGGAAAGGGACCTGATTGTCCTCTCGATGCAAGGGATTTGGTCATTGCAATTCCATCCTAGAAAGTAATACATGGAACACATGTGGTCCTTCCTTTGATCTGGTCTGGACCATCATCTGGCCTTGAGTACCATTAAGAGGAAAATTCCCTCCCTAGTGCTTCTGTTTCAGAGATTGATGGCCTCTTATTCCTTAGTTAAGGCCTTTGTGCAGTGTCATGTATATTGCTCCCCTTTAGGTTCCCCTGTAACTGCGGGATCCTAACCTGGTTCTTTCAAATCTGCAGAGGCTGCTCTTTGAACCCATTCAGGATATTTATACAATACATTCCTTGCACCCATTTACGATATGTGTAATGATGTAACAATTAAAAAGCAGCAGCACTCAAAGTTTAACCAACTTTCTTTGAATATACTACTGCATGTGCGACGCTAAGCTAAATCAAAATTCAGTTGCACAGTATGAAATAATAGTCATATTGTAATAATATGCTGTGATATTCATAAAATATACAGTGCCATGATAAATATGTGTATAAATAAGACTGTGAATAAATGTTATCAGCCCATGCCAAAAACGTGAAGAACCTTCTGCCCTCAACAGCAAAACAAGACCCAGTGTATAAAATAAAACTGTGAGAAAATTATGTCATTCACCTGTAACAAAATGTAATTGTCAAATGTCATGTGCCTGAAAGGTAGGGATGAGCTGAACACCCCCCGGTTCGGTTCGCACCAGAACCTGCGAACGGACCGAAAATTCGCACAAACGTTAGAACCCCATTGACGTCTATGGGACTCGAACGTTCAAAATCAAAAGTGCTAATTTTAAAGGCTAATTTGCATGGTATTGTCTTAAAAAGGGTTTGGGGACCCGGGTCCTGCCCCAGGGGACATGTATCAATGCAAAAAAAACTTTTAAAAACGGCCGTTTTTTCGGGAGCAGTGATTTTAATGATGCTTAAAGTAAAAAAAAAAAGTGAAATATTCCTTTAAATATCGTACCTGGAGGGTGTCTATAGTATGCCCGTAAAGTGGCGCGTGTTTCCCGTGCTTAGAACAGTCCCTGCACAAAATGACATTTTTAAAGGAAAAAAAGTCATTTAAAACTGCTTGCGGCTTTAATGTAATGTCGGGTCCTGGCAATATGGATGAAAATCAGTGAGACAAAGAACATGGGTACCCTCCAGTCCATGACCAGGCCCTTTGGGTCCTGTATGGATATTAAGGGGAACCCCGCACCCAAATTAAAAAAAGGAAAGGCGTGGGGCCCCCAGGCCCTATATACTCTGAACAGCAGTATACAGGCGGTGCAAACAAGACAGGGACTGTAGTTTTGTTGTTAAGTAGAATCTGTTTGTAATTTTGAACTGGTACATTTTTAAAGTGTAGCTCCAGCCAAAAAATCTGTTTTTAGGCTTTTTGGAAAACATAGGGAAGGGTTATCACCCCTGTGACATTTGTTTTGCTGTCTGTGCTCCTCTTCAGAAGATTTCACCTCACTCCCAATGACAAATGTTTTTTGAAAATTTGGGGTTTTTAGTGAAACAAGGATTGGTGATAAAGCATCAGTGGAAAGGAGAAAAGTTTTTTCCATATTAACTCTTACAGGAGAGAATTTCCCTTCCTATGGGGTAGATTTCATCTAACTTCCTGTTGTCTCCTTCCGTTTGCAAGTAGGAGTCGTTTGTAAGTTGGATGTTTGAAAGTAGGGGCCTGCCCTATATACTCAGCAGAAATTTGGGCCTTAGGTGTTGTTGTGGCCTCAACACTGTAAGCCCTCACAGGGCCCTGCTGTGAAATATTAGATCAAGAATTGTAATTACATGCCCCTGTTGAACAAGGCCAGAAAAATTGGGCCTTTGGTGATGGTGCTGGTGCCACAACACTGTAAGTCCTCACAGTTACTCTTGGTGGGCGCTGGAACGGGCCCTGCTGTGAAATATTAGATCAAGAATTGTAATTACATGCCCCTGTTGAACAGGGGCTGAAAAATTGGGCCTTTGGTGGTGGTGTTGGTGCTGGTACCACAACACTGTAAGTCCTCACAGTTAATCTTGGTAGGCGCAGAAACGAGCCCTGCTGTGAAATATTCGATCAAGAATTGTAATTACATGCCCCTGTTGAACAGGGGCTGAAAAATTGGGCCCTTGGTGGTGATGGTGTTGGTGCCACAACACTGTAAGTCCTCACAGTTAATCTTGGTGGGCGCAGAAACAGGCCCTGCTGTGAAATATTAGATCAAGAATTCTAATTACATGCCCCTGTTGAACAGGGGCTGAAAAATTGGGCCTTAGGCACTGGTGCTGGTGCCACAACACTGCAACTCCTCACAGATACTCTAGTTGGAACGCAGGAATGAGCCCTGCTGCAAAAGAATTGCATCAAAAATTGTAATTACACGCCCCTGTTAAACAGGGGCTGAAAAATTGGGCCTTAGGCACTGGTGTTGGTGCCACAACACTGCAACCTCTCACAGATACTCTAGTTGGAACGCAGGAACGAGCCCTGCTGCAAAAGAATTGCATCAAAAATTGTAATTACACGCTCCTATTAAACGGGCTGAAAAATTGGGCCTTAGGCACTGGTGCTGGTGCCACAACACTGCAACCCCTCACAGATACTCTAGTTGGAGCGCAGGAACTAGCCCTGCTGCAAAGAATTGCATCAAAAATTGTAATTACATGCCCTTGTTAAACAGGGGCTTAAAAATTGGGCCTTAGGCACTGGTGGCGGCGCCCAGAACCAAAAATGTTCTTACAAGCTATCAGCATGATCATTGAGGAGGAAGAGGATAATTACTTAGCATAACAGGATAGTCACTCAGCATCAGCATAGGCAGTCTTTGAAGGGATCTGACATTTCAAAAAAAATTATTCGGTTACATCAGCATCAAGTGCTTGGTAGCTGGTGGTGATCCAAGACTGATTCATTTTTATGAAGGTCAGTCGATCGACCGAGTCGGTGGACAGACGCACCCTGTGATCGGTTACAAAGCCTCCAGCAGCACTGAATGTGCGTTCTGAAAGAACGCTGGATGCAGGACAGGCCAGTAGCTCAATTGCATACTGTGCAAGCTCTGGCCAGTGATCCATCCTCAAGACCCAGTAACCCAGAGGATTTTCGGTGGGAAAGGTGTCCAAGTCAGATCTTGCCCCTAGGTATTCCTGCACCATGTAAAACAGATGCTGGCGATGGTTGCTGGAACCGATCATACCTTGGGGCTGTGGACTAAATGTCTGAACGCATCGGTCAGACGGCCACCTTCTCCACCGCTCCTTCTTTGACTTACTGAAGCCTCAGCAACACGTTGTCCAGAAACAGGAGTTTGTAACCTCCCAGTCTCTGGGAACGCATTGCACAGACCTTTCTGCAAGGCTTCCCGAAGATGTTTCATCCTCTGCCTCCTCTGCAACGGCAAGATAAGGTCCGCAACCTTACCCTGGTAACGTAGATCAAGGAGGGTTGCCAGCCAGTATTGGTTCTTCTCCTTGATACCACGAATACGAGGATCCTTACGCAGGCTTTGCAGGATCAGGGAGGTCATGCAGCATAGGTTTGCTGAGGCATTCGGTCCGGAGTCCTCTGGGTCACTAAGGACGACATTGTCCGCAGCCACTTCCACCCAGCCACATACAAGTCCATGTGTTTCTTGGGACTGATCCCTTAAAGACTGCTGCTGATGCTGAGTGCCAGGCTCCACCTCCATACTGACACAATCCTCCTCTTCCTCCTCCTCCTCGTCCTCTTCCTGTGTGATCGGCGGGCACGCAGGAACACTCTCTGGATAAAGGGGGCCTTGAGAGCTAAGGAAGTCCTCCTCTTCCTGCCTTTGTTCTGCCTCAAGTGCCCTGTCCATTATTCCACGCAGCGTGTGCTCCAACAGGTGGACAAGGGGGACAGTGTCACTGATGCATGCACTGTCACTGCTCACTATCCTCGTGGCCTCCTCAAATGGTGACAGGACAGTGCATGCATCCCTGATCATGGCCCACTGGCGTGGGGAAAAAAAAACAAGCTCCCCTGACCCTGTCCTGGTGCCATAGTCGCACAGGTACTCATTGATGGCCCTCTGCTGCATGTGCAGCCGCTGCAGCATGGCCAACGTTGAGTTCCACCTGGTGGGCATGTCACAGATTAGGCGGTTCTTGGGCAGGTTAAACTCCTTTTGGAGGTCTGCCAGCCGTGCACTGGCATTATATGACCAGCGGAAATGCACACAGACTTTCCTGGCCTGCCTCAGGACATCCTGTAAGCCCGGGTACCTGCCCAAGAACCGCTGCACCACCAAGTTAAGGACGTGAGCCAAACAGGGCACATGGGTCAGTTGTCCCTGTCGGAGGGCGGAGAGGAGGGTGGTGCCATTGTCGCAAACCAGCATTCCTGCCTTAAGTTGGCGTGGCGTCAACCACCTCTGAACCTGCCCCTGCAGAGCTGACAGAACCTCTGCCCCAATGTGGCTCCTGTCCCCCAAGCACACTAGCTCAAGCACTGCATGGCATCTTTTGGCCTGCGTACTTGTGTAGCCCCTTGAATGCCTACAGAGCACTGCTGGTTCCAAGGACAAAGCACAGGAAGAGGCCATGGAGGAAGAAGAAGAGGAGGGGGTGGAGGAGAGAGGTGTGTCACAATCATTAGTAGTGGCATTTTGGAGGCGTGGTGGCGGAACAACCTCCAATACTACTGCACCTTGTCCTGCATCCTTCCCAGCTGCCAGCAGAGTGACCCAATGCGCCGTGAAACTTAGGTAATGTCCCTGTCCATGCCTGCTGGACCATGAGTCAGTGGTAATATGCACCTTACTGCTGACCGCCCTGTCCGTGAGAAAAAGTGGCGTTTGGGTACCTGCCGCTGAGGAACCGCACATTCCACAAACTCACGGAAGGGGGCAGAGTCTACCAACTGAAAAGGTAGCACTTGAAGTGCTAGCAATTTTGCCAAGCTAGCATTCAACCGCTGGGCATGTGGATGGCTGGGAGCGAACTTCTTTCGGCGGTGCAGCAGCTGGGGCAGGGAAATTTGCCTGGTACAATCTGACGTCGGTGTACCGAAAGCAGATTGCCCACAAGTACTTGGCTGTGACACACCTAATTCTACACCTTCATTCCTCTCAGTGCAGGTCTCAGAGAGGACTGAAGGTATAGTGGGGTTGGAGATCTCAGCTGATGAGGAGCAAGGAGAGGTCCTCTTTGTTCTTTGGTGTGGGTCTTTTAGATATGCTTGCCAACGAACTGCATGGCAGGTCAACATATGTCTGGTCAGGCATGTGGTGTCCAAGCGGGAGATGTTTTGGCCACGCGAGATATGCTTGAGACATATGTTGCAAATAGCAGCGGTGCGATCTGATGCACTCGTCTCAAAAAAGGCCCACACCAAAGAACTTTTGGAATGATGCGCAGAGACAGCAGCGCCCTGCACATGCGGAGCTTTGCGGTGTGATGCAGTCAGTGTGCTGCAGTCAGTGTGCTGCCCTTAGGCTGGCCCCTGGAGGGCATCCTGCCTCGTTGGTGATGTGCCTCCTCCTCCTCCTCTCTCCTATCAGGCACCCACGTTGAGTCAGTGACCTCATCATCCCCTCCCTCCTCATCACTGTAGCAAACCTGGCAGTATGCTGCAGCAGGGGGAGCACGACTGCCAGATTGCTGTCCTTCTTGGGCACCCCCTCTGTCCGTGCTAACGTTACTGCCTTCATCTAGCTCAGTATCATCATCAGAGCCTTCTAAATGCTGGGCATCCTCCTGGAGCATGTACCCAACACTGTGGTCAAACAGTTCGAGGGACTCCTCAGGAGGACATGGTGGGGCTAGGGAAGGAGTCACTGATGCCATTGAGCCGAGGGAAGAGGCCGCGTTGGCAGCTGCTTTGCCAGACAAAGTACCCTGAGCATGGGTGAGGGAGGATGAGGACGGCTTGGTCATCCACTCGACCAAGTTTTCCGCATGTTGCGGCTCAACATGGCAAGCTGGTGAAAAAAAGGCCAAGCGTGTCCCACGGCCACGTGCTGATGAGGATGCACCGTCTCCACGACCAGCACCGTTGCCTCTAGACACAGAGCCTGCTTGCCATCTTTTATTGGCTTGTGACTGTCTGCCTCTCCTTGTTGGCCTTCCAGACATACTAATGGCCTGTAGCTGCACTAAGCTGGGATATATATATATATATATATATATACTGATACTGCAGCTAGCAAAATCAACTGCCTACAGTATGAGAACACTACCCTCCTTCTACAGGTAGCTTTAGCTGAACACTGTGCAGAGGTCGCACTACACTAACATGTAAATAATTTAGCTGCCTGCGGTAGTGATAGGATCAGGAAAACACCAACAACCTTCTACAGGTAGCTTTAGCTGAACACTGTGCAGAGGTCGCACTGCACTAACGTGTAAATAATTTAGCTGCCTGCGGTAGTGATAGGATCAGGAAAACACCAACAACCTTCTACAGGTAGCTTTAGCTGAACACTGTGCAGAGGTCGCACTACACTAACGTGTAAATAATTTAGCTGCCTGCGGTAGTGATAGGATCAGGAAAACACCAACAACCTTCTACAGGTAGCTTTAGCTGAACAGTGCAGAGGTCGCACTACACTAACGTGTAAATAATTTAGCTGCCCGCGGTAGTGATAGGATCAGGAAAACACCACCAGCCTTCTACAGGTAGCTTTAGCTGAACAGTGCAGAGGTCGCACTACACTAACGTGTAAATACTTTAGCTGCCTGCGGTAGTGATAGGATCAGGAAAACACCACCAACCTTCTACAGGTAGCTTTAGCTGAACACTGTGCAGAGGTCGCACTACACTAACGTGTAAATACTTTAGCTGCCTGTGGTAGTGATAGGATCAGGAAAACACCACCAACCTTCTACAGGTAGCTTTAGCTGAACACTCTGCAGAGGTCGCACTACACTAACGTGTGAATACTTTAGCTGCCTGTGGTAGTGATAGGATCAGGAAAACACCACCAACCTTCTACAGGTAGCTTTAGCTGAACACTGTGCAGAGGTTGCACTACACTAACTTGTAGTTTTAGCTGAACACTGTTCAGAGGTCGCACTAAAATAACTTGCAGCTTTAGCTGAACACTGTGCAGAGGTCACACTAAACTAACCTGTAGCTTTAGCTGAACACTGAGGAGGACGCACTACACTAACTTGTAGCTTTAGCTGAACACTGTGCAGAGGTCGCACTACACTAACTTGTAGCTTTAGCTGAACACTGTTCAGAGGACGCACTACACCAACTTGTAGCTTTAGCGGAACACTGTGCAGAGGTTGCACTACACTAACTTGTAGCTTTAGCTGAACACTGTGAGGAGGACACACTACACTAACTTGTAGCTTTAGCTGAACACTGTGCAGAGGTTGCACTACACTAACTTGTAGTTTTAGCTGAACACTGTTCAGAGCACGCACTACAGTAACTTGTAGCTTTAGCTGAATACTGTGCAGAGGTCGCACTAAAATAACTTGTAGCTTTAGCTGAACACTGTGAGGAGGATGCACTACACTAACTTGTAGCTTTAGATGAACACTGTTCAGAGGACGCACTACACTAACTTGTAGCTTTAGCTGAACCCTGTGCAGAGGTCACACTAAACTAACCTGTAGCTTTAGCTGAACACTGTTCAGAGGACGCACTACACTAACTTGTAGCTTTAGCCGAACACTGTGCAGAGGTCGCACTACACTAACTTGCAGCTTTAGCTGAACACTGTGCAGAGGTCGCACTAAAATAACTTGTAGCTTTAGCTGAACACTGTGCAGAGGTCGCACTACACTAACTTGTAGTTTTAGCTGAACACTGTGAGGAGGACGCACTACACTAACTTGTAGCTTTAGCTGAACACTGTGCAGAGGTCACACTAAACTAACCTGTAGCTTTAGCTGAACACTGTGAGGAGGACGCACTACACTAACTTGTAGCTTTAGCTGAACACTGTGCAGAGGTCACACTAAACTAACTTGTAGCTTTAGCTGAACACTGTGAGGAGGACGCACTACACTAACTGTAAATAGTCTAGCTGCCTGACTGTGGTACTAATAGGATCAAAAGAACACCAGCAATTTTCTTCAAGTAGCTGTAAATACTGTAACAAGACAAGTCTGCCTGTCAGTAGGAAGATAACAGGAACGGATCTAGCTAAACTGAATACAGTGTATATATATATATATATATATATATATAACACCTGGGATGCATATATATACACAATGCACTGTAAGTGCAGCTGACTGACTGTCCTGCCTAATCTAACTCAAATGAAATGACACTGTCTCTCTCTCTATCTCTCAGCATGCCGGAACACACTACACAGGGCCGCCATGCAGGTGGCCTTATATAGTGTGGGGCGTGTTCTAAAACCCTGAGCCATAATTGGCCAAATCCACCCTGGCTTTGGCCAATTACAGCTCTCTCTACTGACGGCGCTGTGATTAGCCAAGCATGCAGGTCATAATGCATGCTTGGCCAATCATCAGCCAGCAATGCACTGCAATGCCGCAGTGAATTATGGGCTGTGACGCGCCACACGAATTTGGTGCGAACGGCCCATATCGTTCGCAATTCAAGGAACGGTCGAACAGACGATGTTCGAGTCGAACATGGGTTCAACTCAAACACAAAGCTCATCCCTACTGAAAGTTAAACTACTTCTGCCCTCAGTAACAAATTCCAGTGTGTGTGTGTAAATCTCCACCACCAGCAGGGACCTATGGAAAAATTCTCACCTTCTAATATTGACTTTCAAATTGTGAAAGGTCTTACAGCGCTTGTTCCCTTTATAAGCTGGGATCAGCTACAATAGTGGCTTACTGGCTCTTCTCTTTCAACTGGTCAACTCCAGAATGATAAGTCTGGCCCTAAAATAGGATATAAAATACAGAAAATAGTCTTCTTCATATATAAGCATTAATCCTATCGGGAATCAGCAGCAGGGATGACCAGATCTTAGGTACACTCAGGAGACGGAGACAGGATTATATATATTTAAAGTAAGGTTAATTTACAGTGAAACTAAAATCCATCCAAACATAAACGTTACGCCAATAATGACTTTATCAAGGGGCCCCTTGATGAAGTCAATAATTATATAACGTGTAGGACGGAGTGCCACAAGACATACAGCTAGCAGAGTGGAGATCTTGTTCTGAGTCACAGTCCAATCTAGTTGTACCACTGGGGCTATTTTCCAGACTCTGTGGAGAGCGGTGAGCTGCGGGATATATCCCGCTTGGGTTGGCAGGGTTTTGCCTTTTGTCATAGTCACTATTTTAAGTGTGATTTTAACACAATAAATGCTTATATATGGAGGACATTTATTTTCTATATTTTGTATCCTATTATATGGCTGAAGTTATTCTGGAGTTGACCAGCTAAAAGAGAAGAGCCAGTAAGCCACTACTGTAGCTGATCCTAGCTTATAAAGGGAACAAGTGTTATAGGACTCTTCACAATCTGAATGTCCATGCTAGAAGAGTTTTCCATAGGTCCCTGTTGGACATGGAGGTTCACACAACACTGGGATTTAGTTATTGAGGGCAGAATAATTAAATTCACATTCAACACTTTACTCTTTTAAACTGGCTACTACTAAAGAAGTTACCAAACTTTTCTCATATGCCCACCCAGCCAATTGTCCCCTTTTCTTCTATCCTATGCTTTCACTCACATCTTCAATTGCTCCCTATCTACTGGCACCTTCCCCTCTTCTCTAAAACATGCACAAATCATTCCCATACCTAACCACTTGCGGCCCGCCATATAGCAAAACGACGGCGGCAAGGTAGTTTTAATATCCTGACCGGACGTCATATGACGTGATCAGCATATCAAGCCGCTGCGGGGCCCCGGGGGCCCGCATTGCGGCGATCATTGTTGCAGTGTGTCAGTCTGATACACCGCAACTCCGATCTAAGTAAAGAGTCTCTGACGGAGACTCTTTACCACGTGATCAGCCGTGCCCAATCACGGCTGATCACGATGTAGATAGGAAGACCTGGTGATTGGCTTTTCCTCACTCGCGTCTGACAGACGCGAGTAGAGGAGAGCCGATCGGCTGCTCTCCTATCAGCACAGCCCCCCCTCGGATCCCACCCAGGACCACCAGGGAAGCCGCCCAGGACCACCAGGGAAGCCGCCCAGGACCACCAAGATGGCCACTACACTGGACCACCAGGTATGCCCCCTAGACTCCTAGGGAAATGCCAATCTGTGCCCAGGCAGCTGCCAATCAGTGCCCACTCCAATGCCTACCACTGCCAGTGCCACCAGGGATGCCTATCAGTGCCTCATATCAGTGCCACGTATCAGTGCCCAGCAGTGTCACCCTATCAGTGCTCAGCAGTGCCTCCTTACAGTGCCCATTAGTGTCGCCTAACAGTGCCAACCAGTGCCACCCATGAGTGCCCATCAATGCCGCCTATCAATGCCCATCAGTGCTACATATCAGTGGCTATCAGTGCCCATCGGCAGTGCTCATTGGTGCCACCGTATCAGTGCCTGTCAGTGCCCATCAGTGAAAGAGAAAACTTACTTATTTACAAATTTTTTTAACAGAAACAAAAGCAAAATTTGTATTTTTTTTCAACATTTTTGGTCTTTTTTTATTTGTTTAGCAAAAAATAAAAACCGCAGAGGTGATCAAATACCACCAAAGGAAAGCTCTATTTGTGGGAACAAAATGATAAAAATTTAGTTTGGGTACAGTGTAGCATGACCGCGCAATTGTCATTCAAACTGCGACAGCGCTGAAAGCTGAAAATTGGTCTGGGCAGGAAGGTGTATAAGTGCCCTGTATTGAAGTGGTTAAAAAGCCCTCACTGGACCCCACCATCCTTAACAAATTAAGGTCTACCTGCTTGTTCCCATTCACCTCTAATCTTTTAGAACGCTTAGGGGGTGATTTACTAAAGGTGAATAGACTGCACCTTTGCCATTGCAGTTGCTCTAGAGCTTAGTAAATATTGAGAGCTCTGCTGACTTCTATCGTCCAATCATGTGCAAGCAAAAACTGTTTTTTTATTTTCCTTGCATGTGATTGGTTATTCTTTGCAAAGTGAAGCTTTACCTCATTTAATAAGCTGAGGAGCAACTGCACTTTGCGAAGCGCAAAGTCTATTTGCCTTTAGTAAATCAACCACCTTGTCTACAACTTTCTGAACTCCTAACTCACTGAAAACAACCTGTTTGACCCCTTACAGTCTGGCTTTCACTCGCAGTGCTCCACAGATACTGGCCTACTGAAACTCACTAACAATTTACTAACTGTTAAAATCAATGGCCACTACTCCATACTTTTACTACTAGACCTCTCTGGGGCCTTTGAAACTGTAGACCATCTGCTCCTTCTCAATAAACTCTAATCACTTCGCCTCTAAGATTCTGCTCTTTCCTGGTTTCTTCATATCTATTACAGGGCTCCTTCAGTGTTACCTATAACTCTGTCTTCTCCTCTCCACTTCTAGTAGGGGTCCCCCAAGGCTCTGTTCTTGGATCCCTTCTCTTCTCTATCTACACCTCCTTTCTTGGTCACTTGATAACCTCCCTTCCAGTACTATCTCTACGCTGATGACACCCAAATCTTTCTCTGTACTTCTCACCTCACTCCTTCAGTCTCCTTACGCAGTACTAAATTACTGACATATCAACATGGTTGTTGCACCACTTTCTCAAAATCAATCTCTCAAAAACCTAACGTGGCTTATTCATTAGTCACTGGATACCGTTAGTGAATTATATGAATAGCATTTGATGTGTTTTTTGTTTGCACTAATCAACATATTTATTTTTTAATTCTACGGTGGTTTTTATGTTTGTGGACCCACGTATATATAAATAACCAGTTGTTGTTCAGCACATGGATCTACCCACTTCGCATAGGAGAAAAATAGCAATACATAAATGAATGTCTAATGTCACAACCTTCTGGACACATTTTTATGTATTGGCATTAAGTGTTAAATGTATTGATCACTTTGAGCTTATTATGTGTTTGATGTATTGGTCACATTGGGTCTATCATTTATTGTACACATATTAGCGCAGCACCAACACTGTTTCATATTCACCTCCATAACATCTCTAAAATTCACCCCTTTTTACATAATGAAACCATAAAGCTACTCATTTTACTCCCTTGTTATCTCTCGTCTTGGCTATTGCAACTCTCTTCTCATAGACCTACCTCTCTATAGGCTATTCCCTCTTCAGTCTATCATGAATGCTGCTGCCAGACTCATCTACACTTACCAACCGCACAGTGTCTGCCACCTCTCTCTGCCAATCCCTCCACTGGCTTCCGATTGCCCAGCAATATTTTATTCAAAACAACAGCATACAAAGCCATCCACAACTCTGCCCAAAGCTACATCACCAATCTTGTCTCCAAATATCACCCAAACCGTCCTCTCCGCTCCTCCTAAGACCTCCTACTCTCAAGCTCTCTTGTCTCCCCCTCCTATGCTCATCTCCAGGACTTCTCCAGAGCCTTTACCATCTTGTGGAGCTCTCTACCCTGATCTGTTCAGCTGGCTCTCTACCCTGATCTGTTCAGCTGTCTCCTTGTCAGGGACATTCTAGTAGTAGGCAGATGTGCATGCGCGGCCCTGCGTGCGCTGGGAACTGGCGAACGAATACGCACTAATTTCGCCAGAGGCAAACGCCTATGTGTATGCGTGCATATTAGCCGTTTATGCACTGGCGACAAAACGGCCTATATAGAGCAGCAGCTGCACTAGTGCAATGCTGTCTGATCTGCAGCTTTACCCAGTGTTCTGTTCCTGTGCCTGTATTGATTCCTGTATTGACCCTGCTTTCCTGACAACGTTTGCTTATCTCCAGTCCTGACCTTGGCTTGCTTAGACTTTGTTATACCTGCTTTTTTGCCTGATATCCTGTTTCCAACCTCTGCCTGCATACTGACCATTCTCTGCCTGCCGCTTATGCCATATCTGATTATCTGTGACTGATCCGGCTTGTCTGACCCTGCTCCAGTCTTCTGTCTATCCTGCTCTGTCCAGGGCCTGATGACGCTGTCCTGCATCCACTGTGTGTCTGCACCTGCTGTTCCTGCTGCTCAGCGATCCCATCCAGTCTAGTGACTCATCGGCCACACATCTCTGCTGGAAACAGAAGACCTTGCAGGCACTCTTACCCCACTGTGCTCTTGCATCCACTGTTGCAACTCTAGTGGTTCCTGAGCTAGGGCTTTACGAGAGGTCTCCCTCTGCACATCAGGCTCTGCCACAAGGTACGTGACACTCCTACTCTGGCTGCCTTTAGGCAATCTCTGAAAACTCATCTCTTCAAGGAAGCCTATCACCCCCTCCAACTAACAACTGAACCTTTAGCCCGGGTTCACACCTATGCGAATTAGATGCGACTTACACCGCATCTAATTCGCAGGACATTTTAAAATACATTCATATGAATGCATCTGGTTCACATATGTGCGTTGCATTCGCACTGCACATTGCACAAAAAACGTGTGCGTTTTTTGGGCATTGCGGTGCGAACTACAAGCCTATTATCTCCTATGGGAACGCATCTGATTCGCAGATGCATTGCGTTCTGAACAAGGATTTTCTACTTCTCCTCACTACACCTCCCCCTCTCCCTGCTCACTGATCCTGAGCTAAAACGCAATGATTCCTTTGAACAGGAGATTTTTATCTCCCCAGTGAAACCTGAGCTCAATTCGCACCGCACATGTGTGAAACCGGGCTTAATGCTTCCATCAGCTCATCCCCCTGCAGTTATAACCTTTTGTACCACACAGTGAAGGGCCTATATTACCATAAGGGTTTAAGTAGGTATCTGTACCATCATCCCAAAGTATCAAGATCAAAGAAGATAAGAGGGCAGAGCAGTAGCCGCAGTTGCTGCGTCTGTCAGCTAGTGTCTCCACCCCCACCAAGAGAAGAAAGGGGGGACTATTACGGCACTTGATGTCAATATGCAATGTTAAGTATAAGACAGAAAGAAATATAAAATGTTTTATAAAAATTTACTTTTAATGGAAAAAATATTTATAAAAATACAATTCTGCATACAATTGCACCAACACTACAGATAACCATAAAAAAGGAGATACCACATAGTCTGAGCCAGTGGATTCCGCACAGTTTTAAATGGCAAGTGTGTGTCAACTTTTATTCTCGACCGGTTTCGCGGTTAACACCGCTTCTTCAGGAGAACCATATTCCCCCCCCCCCCCCCCCCCCCCGCGGAGGACACAGGGGATGGCAGACAGCCTCTGATGGATAAATATTTAATTAAATGATTATAAATATCACTATTGGGGGGAATTATATGGGGTCCTGTATGCCCACAGGAATCTCCTGAACGGGTGAGCTTGTCCTTATTTTTATATGTCCTGTATGAAGTGTTTTGATATTTTGTTAAGAACTGTGCTGCAACAATCTGTTATACACATATCTCTATGTTAAAATTAAAACCATTTTATGTCACGTTGTAGATATGGTTCTCCTGAAGAAGTGGTGTTAACCACGAAACCGGTTGAGAATAAAAGTTGACACACACTTTCCATTTAAAACTGTGCGGAATCCACTGGCTCAGACTATGTGGTATCTCCTTTTTTATGGTTATCTGTAGTGTTGGTGCAATTGTATGCAGAATTGTATTTTTATAAATATTTTTTCCATTAAAAGTAAATTTTTATAAAACATTTTATATTTCTTTCTGTCTTATACTTAACATTGCATATTGACATCAAGTACCGTAATAGTCCCCCCTTTCTTCTCTTGGTGGGGGTGGAGACACTAGCTGACAGACGCAGCAACTGCGGCTACTGCTCTGCCCTCTTATCTCCTTTAACCTTTTGTACCACTTGCCCCACCCTATTAGATTGTAAGCTTTTACAAGCAGGGCCCTCCTAACCCTCTTGTATCTTATCAATTTGCCCTCTGTAAGATTTACCCCCCCGAGCAGGGAATGGAAAACCAACTAGATCTCCCATCACTGAACACTGCTCTGTACTGTTTACACTCACAGAGCTGTGACTTAGAGACTATCGCCAGGTGCTGGCAGTCAATCACTGGCTGGAACGGCATGTGCGGTGACAAATCACAGCCGGGTGGGCTACTCGGAAATGCAGAATCACGTGATGCTGCACAAAGTGGCCGCCCTGTAGCAGTAAAGCTACATGGGCCAGTCATAAAGTGGTTATTGTATTGTAACTGTACTGACTCCCTTTAGATTGTAAAGCACTGTGTAAACTGTTGGCGCAATAGAAATTCTGTAAAATAATAATATTAATAGCAAGCTTATCCTGTAAAAAGCCTTTTCCAGTTTTATAAGAAAAGGTTTATTTGAGGTCTAAGGCCTCCTTTCTTCCTAAGGTTGTTGCCCCCCCTCCCCCACTAACCAGAATATTGTTCTTCCCTCCTTATGTTCTGCCCTGAAACATCCCGAGGATATTTCTCTCCACTGTATTGATGTGGTATGCACTGTGCGAGTCTACCTCCCAGCTGAGGGCTATTCTCAGCAATCTGATTCCTTCTCTGCTCTTCCCAAATATTCCCGTAGGGGGCTCCCTGCTTCTCATTCCACCA
The DNA here is from genome assembly GCF_042186555.1 of Aquarana catesbeiana. Lineage (NCBI taxonomy): Eukaryota > Metazoa > Chordata > Amphibia > Anura > Ranidae > Aquarana > Aquarana catesbeiana. Next base: position 237,258,344 of record NC_133330.1, on the reverse strand, counting down.
TTACAAGGTGGATTAGACAAGTCATCATTCAAGCCTATGGCCTAAAACAGGCATCACTAAATAGCGGAGCACAGTCCAAATCCGAACCAAGTGACCATCTCACTTGGCAGCCTGGGTGTTCTCTCCTGGGTATCTTCCTGCAGTGTCCCTGTCTTCTTCACAGCAAGGTAAAGGGTGGAAGGTGCCCAACATTTCAAGTTAACAAGTGGTTGATTAGTTGCTAGGATGTGGGGCAGTCCTTGCAACCAATCATCAGCTTGTTAGCATGAAAAAATGGGCAAATGCTGTCCTCAGTTCCAGACCTGCTGCGCTTCCCACTCTCCGCCCTGCTCAGTTAAGGTGGCCATACACTATACAATCTGATTGTACAATTCCCTTTAGATCTACCGTCAGCTATGTAGTGCAAGGGCCTGCCTGATTTGATACAAATCTAATAGATTGTTCAGGTGGGTTCTCACGTTACATAGTTTTGGTAAATCTAAATCAAAATGTACAGAGATTGTAACAGATTGCATACTGTATGGCCAGCTTAAAGTAGGACTGTAAAGAAGGAGCTGTAATGGTAAGGGGGGGCTCTGATGTAGAGTGGGGGGTGTGATGCGTAGGGAGGGACAGTAATTTGAAGGAGGAACTGAGGACACTAATGTAAAGGGGGACTGCAATGTGAAGGAATTGAGTCATAGCACAAATATGAGAGTAAGACCTCTGCTGGAAGAAATGTTTACTCAGTGGACCTTCAGGAATTTTAATTCAAAACCCCTGGTCTAAAGGGTAGGTTTCTACCCTTCCATATTAAGGCACACTCTACCAGGTCGATTGCTGCTTCATGGGCTTTTCAACCCAGTGTTGCCAACCGTCAGTATTTTTACTGACAGCCAGTAAAAAATGGGCACTTTTCTCCTGCCAGTAAATGCCAGTGACAGAAAAGGGTTGCCAGTAAAAAACATGGCTGTGACGCTTGGCCCGGCCAAGACCATTTGAGTGCCTTCTACAGTGTGTTTGGGCATCGCTGGCAGGTGATGGGTCTGGTGGAATCAGTGCCTGAGCATTTTGTGTGATGTCATGGCGCAAGGGAGCTGAGCCGAGCGTCTAGAACCTTGTGTGAGCATGGCAAGCTGGGAGCGAGACTGTCAGTGCTGTTTGGACTGGAGTGGACTGAAGGGACCATCTGGCGTGGAGAGAGACTGTCACTGTGACTCAGGAGGCAACGTGTCGTGTCGGTGAGGTGTCATCATCATCTGTGCTGCTGCACACTGCTGTCAGTGTCGCAGTGAGAGTCAATTTCATGTGTGTGTCTGCCTGTCCATTTTCACTTCTTGTCCTCCTGAGTCCTGTCCCTGAGCTACTTACTTACTAGTAAATCTATCGTATTTACTATCGTAAATAAAATAAGAACTTTTTTGCCTTAATATCTACCTTAAATCACATTGCTAATTGCAATTTGTACTTGTTTGTAGCCTAAATACTAAAATGTGTGCTTAAAACTGTAATTTTGTAACTTTTGGAAATGCCAGTAAAAACTTGGCTGTGCCAGTAAATTTTGGGTGTTGTGTCAGTAAATTTCAATCTGGTAGGTTGGCAACACTGCGCCAACCTATTGAAAGCAGATATGGATGGGAGTAGACAGTACAGTGATGACAAAAAAAGATTTAAAAAATTGAAAAACGAATTTTTGGAAGTGGAGAAAGTGCTTATCATTTGAGGGGCGGTGGGTCTTGCTCAGGTTCTGTGGAGGTCGGCTGGTATGAGTGTGACAGAGAAGCCTGTAATGCGCTGGCATGCAGGAGTTATGTCCGGCTGATCTGATGGAGGTCTGCGGCTGCATCAGGCTCAAGAGGCATCAGGCTCAGTATCAGGCTGTTCGGCTGCAGGAGGTTGCTCGGTCACTGACAGCAGGTGCTGGTGAGATGTCAGGGCTGTGTTTTGAATGACAATGTCCGCCAATGGAGTGTGAAGGCGACTCTTGATGGAGTGTCAGGCTGATTAGAAAATGTCAGTATCTGCAGATGAAAATGCCGGGCTGTCAGATGGAAGCTGGGGGTTGTCAGTGCAGGCTCTCTTGCGGTGTGACTGCTTGGGATTTAGGATGGTGGCATACTGTGGCAAGGTGAAGGCTGTGTCATGCTGTGTGCTAACCCAAAGCAGGGGCATCGGATACCCTGCAGTGCATAGGCGTTCCTGACCTGTCAGCCTGCTCCGGTGGGGTCGGCTGAGTTCGGGTCTCCACAAGAGTGACATGGTTACGTTGAGAGGACGTGGTTACGTGTTTCAGGACTCCTGCCCCTTTATCAAACCAATAGCAAAAAGGGCGGCTGTGAATCAGCATACTTTTAAGGGGAGCCTGGGTGGGGCTAAGTTCAATGGTGACGCCTACCAACAATTGAGTAGCAGTTTATGAGTTGTATGAGCCGATCTGTGGGCTGATTGGGACGTGTACTGACAGATGATGGGATCCTTCTTGTTAAAAAAGGAGGAGTTCAAACAAAAAGGATGTTTGCTGACATGAGGGGGGTTTCTTTCGCTTCGTGGTATAAAACACTGGTAAATGGGAAGAAAAAAAACAGGGTTTGAGCAAAACGTGGTAAAAATGGGACAAAAAAATATTTATTAGAGGGAAATGGAAAGAATGGGAATTGATTAAAAAACAATACATATGCGGTATGCGGGTAATAGTGGAGGTAGGTAAGAGAATTAAAAGATTAAAAAATTAAAATACTAGAAAGACTATAACTGGTATAAGGGAAAATATATTACCATGATTAGATGGAAAGGGCATATGAGGATAAAGGTCAGAAGGTAAGTAAATGTGTGTGAGTCAGAAGATGTGTAATGTAATGGGTTGGGACAGAGGGATATTTGTGAATAAGTGTGAGGTTGTTGTGGTTGGGGGGAAAAAATATTAGATGGCAGTATTTAATTCTAATACTTCCTCGAGTCCCTAGGAAGCAAAAGTATTTAAAGAAAAAATTCTAAAAGTTTCTTGGTCACAAAGTCTTTTGAAAGGTTTAGCACTTGAAAAATGAGCAGGGATGTTCTCAATGATTCAAACTCAGTCCTTTTGTAGATTGCCCATGGCTGTTTTTGAAATGTCTAGGGACACTATAGTCGGTACTACCTGCCTCTATGGCCCGACGATGCTCTTTAAATCGGCCCTCAGTGGTCTGATGGTATGTCCCATGTAAAGTAATCGGCATGGGCAATACGTTGGCACCCTCTTCCTTCATTTACATTTATCTGTTTCTAAGCTGCCACCTGGTCTTCTGTACACAAATTACGCTTTTTTATGTTGATGTTCAGGCTTCATCTGATGCTAGTTTCAGGCGTAAGGTGCTTCAAACTACTCTTTGAGTTCTGACATGTCCTTCCTTGACCCATTATTACAAGAACCTGTTTGCATTTGTTTGCTGGATTGCCAACTCCTCAGTTGGACGGCTTGTGGACCTTCCATAATTAAAACTACAGATCCTGTACTGTATGATTAAGAAAATAGGAATTTTGACTTACCTTTAAAATTCTTTTTATAAAGTACAGTACGGGACACAGATTTCCCTCCCCCTTCTGTTGTTTATGATATCCCTATTGCTTGCTACAAAACTTGCTTGGCTTGCTGGAAGTGTGATATATAAGGGGTGTCCTTGAAACTCTTTTGTTTTTTCTGCAAATGGTCAATCACATGAACATAGCTGCGCATACCACTTTGTTAGGGCTACAGATCCTGTTTCCTGTACTTTATCCAAGAAAAGGATTTTACAGGTAAGTCAGAAAGTTTAAAAAGAATTAACCATGGTATAGAATACACTAAACAATTCACCAATATTTGATTAAGTGCAGCGTTAAGTACCAAAAGTGAAAAAAAACTAAAACCTCTAAAAAGTGAAATAACACTCTAAAGAGCGAGCTCAATAGTAAATAGTATGGCTCATATTCCTCAGAAGGGTGAACCAACACTCTAAAGGGCTGGCTCAATAACCATTGTCAATACAAATACAAAATTCAATGGAAGTATGAAAAACAAAAAAACCTCTGAAAAGTGAAATATGAAAAAGTCAGAACGTTATATTCTTCATTGTGACTTCATAGTGATATCCTTCATTGACTAACCTTGAGTTATTATAGATGCAAGCTTTAGGAATAACTCAGATACCTTCCTCTCTTTCTCTTTGTAATTCTCACATTCTGTTCCTCAGTAACTTTCTCTCGTTTTCATGCTTTATCATTCCAACATGAATAAAAACATTAAAATCGTATGCATGGTTTCCAATGCATTCTTGTCATTTAAAATTTTCACAAGTTTCAATTTTTTTTTAATACAGTAAAGCATTTTGTTCAACCTATAGTGTAAAAATAATATGTTTTAAATTAAATAAGTTGTGGAATAAAAAAATAAGCTACAATAGTTCTTGACAGCATGTTTAACTTTAAAATGTGTTCTTTTTTAAATGTGACAATAATACTGGATTTTTTATTTTTTTTTAACATTTTGAGATTGTGTGCAATAATAGTCACCATTTTTTGTGATTATTCACGTTTTATTAAATTTTCAACAATAAAATACAAACAGAAAATGAGAAATCTGATAAAGTAACAAAATGTAATACAAAATGCTTTTTAGGAAGTTAACAGGTACAGTATATATCAGAGACGTAACTAGATCCTTTAGGGCCCCAGTGCAAGAAACCATTAAGGGCCTCTGTGATCACAATAAAGGGCCAATCACAGCGGCCCTTTACCATGTGATCAGCTGATCACATGTAAACAGACTTGCCGGTTTTTGGTAGTCCTTTCCTCCCTTTGCTTTGTCTGTGTGAGGAAAGGAGAACCATTAACCGGCAAGACTGGCAGTACAGTGTTTACACTGATAATCAGTGCCCTGATTATTAGTGCAGACCCATCAGTGCTGCCTATCAGTGCTCATCAATGCCACCTATCAGTGCCTATCAGTTCCACCTATTAGCACTCCTCAATGCCACCTATAATTGCCACCTATCAGTGCTCATCAATGTCTCCTCAGCAGGACTCTAAACTGTGAGCAACTCTCTCATACAGCTCAGAGCTTGCACTGACAGTTCCCCCCCCCCCTTCTCCCTCACACAAATGGGAGAGGAGAAAGCCGATCTGTTTCTTCTCCTTCTGCCCCTCTCCTCCTGTGTATGCACCATGGGAAGTGTGAAGCCCAACAGCTGAATGATCAAAATCAGCTGCTTAGCTTCACACTTCCCGCAGTGCACACAGGAGGAGAGGGGCGGGAGAGGAAGGAGCAGATCAGCTCTCTTCTCTCCCATCCGTGCAAGGAAGGGGGAACTGTCAGGGCAGGCTCTGGGCTGTATGAGAGAGACGTTCTCAGCCCAAGAGTCCTGCGGCCAACAGCCCCGCCAGGGCCTAGTCGCGACCTGTGTGACCTTGGTAGTTCCCCCACTGGTATATCTTGTGTCAGATGAAAAAGGTTGTTCTTTGCATCCTGCATGCACTAAGACACTGTATACTAATGCCCCTCCCTCGGGGTCCTTCACCCCTCCTCCGGCAAAGCCACTATTCCCCCCTCTTTTTTTTCCCGGCCCACACCGTCCCCTCCACTGTATTCTTTTCAACCCCTTTTCCTTATCGTGTGTGTATCCCCTCCACCCTGTCCTTACCTTACCCCTTCCCTCCCTCCTGATTCTCTGTAAAAAACTGCTATCCTTTGCATTCATGTAGGCGGCTTGATCCAGTAGAGATGATCCCCCTATCCCATTTTAAGTTTTGCTGATATTGCTGGGTGTTGCGAACAGGTCCCCCCTGCACTTTACATTATCTATAACTGCTTTATTTCCTGATGGTTCATGGCCGTTACTGAAGTCACTCCATGTTTGTATCCTTCTATTATGTTTTACTGCTCTGTGGATGCTGGATACTTTAAATAAAGAATTTGTGAGAAAAGAAAAAGGTTGTTCTCTGGGTCTAGGCATTCCTCAACCCTGCATATTTGTTTAATATAATTGTTGACTTCTGTCCAGAAGATTTAAATAGCAGGACAATGCCACCAAAAGTGGGATTATATGACTGGGTTAGTGCATCCTCGCCAGTAGTTTGGTGACACAGATGGGTAAATAGGATGCAATCTAGGAGGAATATTTTACCACCGAGCAAGAGGCTAAAAGTTTGTTTCTGCTATTCTTGAGTGATCGGAGGTTGTGTTGGTCCTCAATAAAATGGTTGATTTTTGGGAGTGTATTATCACACCAGTCGGCCCCGAGCCAAGCTCTTGTTACAGCCTTGCTAGCTTTCAGATGCAGATTCTGATATGCTACAAAGCTTTGATGTGTAACTGGTTACATTCCAACTTGGGGCCATCTGCCTGTATCAACCAGGGAATGAAATACCATAAACATGATATTAAACCATGTTGCCTTCCAACACATGGTGAGAAGTATTTTGTAGATATAGGGGAGGCAATAAGTTGGAGTAATTGCTGAAGAAGGCAGTAATGAACTTGGCAGTTTGGCTATAAGCTGCCTATGATTCCATAAGTCCTTAGGGAAAATATGCCCCACTGAGATCTAGGAACTTGAAGCAATCATAGAGTGGCATCCTTGGGAACATCCTTCATCCTCAGGACTTGGTCATTCGTTCCATGAAGGTAGGAGGGAACATCTTTCCCAGGATGGAAAGAGCGTTTTCATTTATGGGTGAAGTTGCATGTCATAAGTGTGGAGCAGGTAAGGGGGGAAGTGGAAGGGTAAGAAGTCCTAGTGGATGCGGATAGTCATATAGATAAAGAGAGTGAGGAGTTACTTATCCTCAGTTCCAGTTGTACCCAACTTTTTGGGGTTGTATAGAATGCCTAGTCCAACACTTTTATCAGTGTTGATCCAACAAAAAATTTACAGACATACAGACAGTCCTATTTCTTTTGCATCTGACTAAGACCCTGTGGGAGATCCTCGATCCTTTTGGGCCATCAAGCATGCAGGAAAGCCACTATGGCAAGAAATATTTTTGGCGCAAATTCAACAGATGTTTCCAAGCCCCCCTGCAAGCCAAGGTTTTGCTACCTATGTCGGGGAAGATTTGCATAGTTACACCGCTAAAATCTACTCTAGATGAATTGTGCAATTTAGGTAAAACTTCCTTCTTCTCCTCAAAATAGTGAAACCAGATTAAAATGTCTCTGGGGGAATCATTGGTGACGTTCTCAGGCTTGAGGGCTCAGTACACTCTATTAAATATGATCAGAGATGTACCTTCCCTACCATGAACAAAACTAAAGATGCTGCATAGTGTGTTGAAGAGATGTGCATCCTCAGTGGCTTTTGATAGGCCTTGGATTTGTCAGGTGTTATTCTGGCTGAGATTTTTCTGGTCCTCTACCTTGCAGAGGGCCAGGCTGGTGATCTTCATCCACTATGTTCCTTGTCCTGCATGTCATGGATCATTTTTGTATGATCATCAGTGCAGTCCTCTACAATTCTCTTAAGGTCATGAATAAGTTCCCCTTTAAGGGATGAGATCTCTGATTTCATCATCTGCATTATCCACGTTAACATATTGGAGAGTTTGGATTTAGTGAGGAGAGAGTACATGGACATGTAGGAGTTAATGATCTACATCCACTGGCCTTTCAAAGAAAGCTAGGGATACAGACGGGCTACGTTGTGAGTGTGTCAATCTGATTTCTTCATGTCAACATGGTGTGGTCTCTGTGTGCATGTCGCCTGATATCCTGAGCAGGAATTTGCTGCAAGGTAACATTTGATATTCAGGCTTTTTCACATTGTTGGGCTTGTTGTCCCTCTTGCCCATTTTGACTATATGTCTGCATGCTCAAAATGTTAAGTACATGAGATGGAGCTGAGATTCCTTCTGCTCTTCTTCCTCCATGTCCATGCCACACCCCCATAGTCCCCATTTTTATTAAAATGTATTCTTTGTCGAGGCAATGGCTGTTGTACCTTTTGGGTTAGCTTCTTCCCTAAAAGGAAAGCCACAATAGTAATCAAGCAGGAGAAGAAAAACCACGGGCAACAACATCCTAGGAAACAAAAAACTTATATGGAAATGTTTATATGTTGTTTACTAACAGAAAAATAAATTCAGAAAATGTTCCTCAATAGAAATAATTGAACTGTGTCGGCAAATCTAAAAATGTATTCTTTGTTGAGGCAATGGATAATTGTACCTTTTGGGTAAGCTCTTTCTCAAGAAGAAAGCCACAATGGTAATCATTCAGAAGAAGTATACCCATGGGCAGCAACATCCTAGGAAATAAAAACCTACAAGGAAATATATACATACTGTTTACAGAAATATAATTTCCTAAAATGTTTCTTCAACAGAAATAATGGAACTGTATCGGCAAATCAACCGTAGCATTAGTTCTTCTACCCACTCCAGTAATTAGGTTTCTGGAACTAGTAAACATAGGGATTGTATACTAATGCAGTACTGCACAAAACAGAAAAGAAAGTGCACTGCCAACACATTATCAACATTAAGTTTATTTTTTAAAAACAATAATATACATATAGCGCTCTCCTAGACAGATGCTAGGATTAGATAGATAGAATAGTGTTGTCTCATTGTTTTGTGGAGCTGTGTTTTTGATAGATAAATTTAGTTTGTCACATTGTAGTCGGGGTGGCTGCAATTGCCATGTTAGGTAAATTTGGTTGCTCACTGTACAACTACCTTTGACTAGTTACAGTGGGGATGGAAAGTATTCAGACCCCCTTAAATTTTTCACTCTTTGTTATATTGCAGCCATTTGCTAAAATCATTTAAGTTCATTTTTTTCCTCATTAATGTACACACAACACCCCATATTGACAGAAAAACACAGAATTGTTGACATTTTTGCAGATTTATTGAAAAAAAAATAAAAACTGAAATATCACATGGTCCTAATTATTCAGACCCTTTGTTGTGACACCCATATATTTAACTCAGGTGCTGTCCATTTCTTCTGATCATCCTTGAGATGGTTCTACACCTTCATTTGAGTCCAGCTGTGTTTGATTATACTGATTGGACTTGATTAGGAAAGCCACACACCTGTCTATATAAGACCTTACAGCTCACAGTGCATGTCAGCGCAAAAGAGAATCATGAGGTCAAAGGAACTGCCTAAAGAGCTCGGAGACAGAATTGTGGCAAGGCACAGATCTGGCCAAGGTTACAAAAAAATTTCTGCTGCACTTAAGGTTCCTAAGAGCACAGTGGCCTCCATAATCCTTAAATGGAAGACGTTTGGGACGACAAGAACCCTTCCTAGAGCTGGCCGTCCGGCCAAACTGAGCTATCGGGGGAGAAGAGCCTCGGTGAGAGAGGTAAAGAAGAACCCAAAGATCACTGTGGCTGAGCTCCAGAAATGCAGTCGGGAAATGGGAGAAAGTTGTAGAAAGTCAACCATCACTGCAGCCCTCCACCAGTCAGGGCTTTATGGCAGAGTGGCCCGACAGAAACCTCTCCTCAGTGCAAGATACATGAAAGCCCGCATGGAGTTTGCTAAAAAACACCTGAAGGACTCCAAGATGGTGAGAAATAAGATTCTCTGGTCTGATGAGACCAAGATAGAACTTTTTGGCCTTAATTCTAAGCGGTATGTGTGGAGAAAACCAGGCACTGCTCATCACCTGCCCAATACAGTCCTAACAGTGAAGCATACTGGTGGCAGCATCATGCTGTGGGGGTGTTTTTCAGCTACAGGGACAGGACGACTGGTTGCAATCGAGGGAAAGATGAATGCGGCCAATATATGTATGAATGCGGATATCCTGGATAAAAACCTTCTCTAGAGTACTCAGGACCGCAGACAGGGCCGAAGGTTTACCTTCCAACAAGACAATGACCCTAACCACACAGATAAAATAATGAAGGAGTGGCTTCACAACAACTCAGTGACTGTTCTTGAATGGCCCAGCCAGAGCCCTGACTTAAACCCAATTGAGCATCTCTGGAGAGACCTAAAAGTGTCTGTCCACCACCCTTTATCATCCAACCTGACAGAACTGGGGAGGATCTGCAAGGAGGAATGGCAGAGGATCCCTAAATCCAGGTGTGAAACTTGTTGCATCTTTCCCAAAAAGACTCATGGCTGTATTAGATCAAAAGGGTGCTTCTACTAAATACTGAGCAAAGGGTCTGAATACTTAGGACCATGTGATATTTCATTTTTTCTTTTTTAATAAATCTGCAAAAATGTCAACAATTCAGTGTTTTTCTGTCAATATGGGGTGCTGTGTCTACATTAACGATGAAAAAAATCAACTTAAATGATTTTAGCAAATGGCTGCAATATAACAAAGAGTGAAAAATGTAAGGGGGTCTGAATACTTTCCGTCCCCACTGTAGGTCTGCTCAGTTTTCTCAGCTGCTGATAGTCTGTTTACTTCCAGAAAAGCTGTGAGCACTTTGTGGATCATAGATGTGGAGCTATGCAGATGGCAGCATGAATATTTATACAGCCCTGGCCAATCTAAGGGAGCTGGGCCCTGATGGCATGCTGGGTAACTGTATCAACTGTATTCTCTGAGCAAACTGGGCTCTGGGTCTTTTCCTGGAGAGGATTAGTCGAACCTGGAGGGCTTGCTGCCCTTCAGGGCAGTGCTGCCATGTGCTTACTGTTCGTGAAGCCTTAGGTGGGTCAAACTGAGGGCCTGGATGTTGAAGCTAAGGAGAGCTGACTGATGGGCTGTCTGCTGAAGATCTAGTCTGGTATCACTGGAGAAAGGTGTCACTTGGAAGCTGGAAGGAGGCAACCATCCCTGGAACTTTTTGTGAGTACAGTCTGCTGTGAAAGATCTTGGAGACTTTTGGGCTGCTGCCACCCCTCTTGTGCTACAGAGTCAGCTGGATGTTTGCTAAAGGACATCGGCTGGTGTAGTCTGTTTAGTTCTCTGTGAAGGGGCTCTCCTCTTTCTGCTCTAAAGGAAGAAGCTTGTGTGCTGTTAGGTGCTTCTATTCCAAAGCCAAGTCTGCTATATGCAAGAACTTCTGCTTCAGCTTTTCAGAAAGGAGTTCACTGTCCTCAACTTGTACATAGTTTGTTTTTGGAGTATCCCACTCAATTCCTTCATCCCTATCCAAGTACTCCAAAATTAAAAACCACAAAAACAACACCCTAGACTGGTTATTGAGGAAAAGAGTGACTGTGTTTGTGTGCCTGGCTGCGGGGCAATCCACTGGGGAAGAACCAGGACAAATTTCCAGTGGCTCCTACAGGAGTAGCGCTACATACACTCACATGGAGTAGGAGGTTAGTAGGCTTGTTTATAGCCTTAGACCCCATACACACTATTAGATTTTCTGCAGATTTTTATCTTCAGATTTACCAAAAACATATAATATGAGGTCAAATCTTAGGAGTTTCAATTTGTATGCAATCAGGCAGGCCCTTGCACTACATGGTTTGGGTAAATCTGAAGACAAAAATCTGCAGAAAATCTAATAGTGTGTATGGGGCCTTACTGTACAGAGAACATCAAAGCCAGAACTGTGGCCAGTAGTGTCTCTAGTGGGAGCTGTCCTCAGTGAGCCTCCTCATTGGCCAGGGTGAGTACAGTCAGGGAAAAAAGTATTTGATCCCCTGCTGATTTTGTATGTTTGCCCACTGACAAAGAAATGATCAGTCTATAATTTTAATGGTTGGTTTATTTTAACAGTGATAGGCAGAATAACAACGATATATCCAGAAAAACGCATTTCAAAAAAGTTATAAATTGAATTACTGTGAAGAAACCTTTCTGTATTTGAAGATGAAATCTCTTTTCCTCTAGGAGTAAAGAGTGCCCCCTTGTCCTCTGTGTTGACCGTAAAGTGAATAACTCAACACCAAGTTCACTATATGGATCCCTTATATATTTGTACATGTCGATCATATCCCCCCTTAACCACTTCACATTCGCGCTATGGCCGAATGACGGCCACAGCGTGGACCTGAATTCCCCGGAGGCCGTCATATGACGGCCTCCCCTGTGCACGCGCGCTGCAGGGCGCGCGCCGATCGCGCTATGATCACTGAGTCACTGAGACTCGGGTGATCACTGATCCAAGTAAGGGGCCGGTCCCGGCCCCTTACCATGTGATCAGCTGTCAGTCAATGACAACTGATCACATGATGTAAACAAAAGATCGGTAATCGTTTTTTTTTTTTCTACTCACGCTGACAGCGTGAGTAGAAAAAAAAGCCGATCACCGGCTCGGATGTGAGGGACATCGGTCCCGAAGTGGAAGAGGCACATCTGCCTCATCAGTGCCACCTAATATTGCCACCTAACAGTGCCCACAGTGCCACCTAACAGTGCCCACAAGTGCCAGCTATCAATGCCCACCTGTAGTGCCAATCACTGCCACCCATCAGTGCCCATCACTGCCGCCTCATCAGCGTACATCAATGAAGGAGAAAAATTACCTGTTTTAAATTTTTTGTAACAAAATATAAAAAAATAAAACATTTTTTTTTTTTTTTAATTCAAATTTTTACATTTTTTTAACAAAAAGTAAAAACTGCAGAGGTGATCAAATACCACCAAAAGAAAGTTCTATTTGTGGTGAAAATTTTTCATTTAGGTACAGTGTTGTATGACCGCGCAATTGTCATTCAAAGCTGAAAATTGGTCTGGATAGGAGGGGGGTTTAAGTGCCCAGTAAGCAAGTGGTTAATCTCCTCTTCTCAAGAGAGAATACATTCAGTTCCTCTAGTCTTTCCTCATAGCTGAACTCCTCCATGCCTCTTATCAGTTTGTTTACGCTTCTCTGCACTTTCTCCAGTTCCCAATATCCTTTTTGAGAACTGGTGCCCAAAACTGAACTGCATATTCCAGATGAGGTCTTACTAATGAATTGTACAGGGTCAAAATGATATCGCTCTCTCTGGACTCCATACCTCTCTTAATACAAGAAAGGACTTAGCTCGCTTTGGAAAGCACAGCTTGGCATTGCATGTTATTATTGAGCTTATGATCTACCAAAACCTTCAGATGCTTCTCCACTACAGATTCCCCCAGTTCTACTCCCCCTAGTATGTATGATGCATGCATATTTCTAGCCCCCAAGTGCATAACTTTACATTTATCAACATTAAACCTCATCTGCCACATAGTCGCCCAATTAGACAGTGCATTGAGGTTGGCTTGTAAATTGGAGACATCCTGTAAGGACGTTATTCTATTCCATAGTTTGGTGTCATCTGCAAAGACTGAAATGGTACTTTTAATCCCAGACCCTATATCATTTATAAAGATATTAGAAAGTAAGGGTCCCGGGGGCGTGACCGGATGCGGGAGTGAGTGGTGGTGCGTGTGCTTTCCTCCCGGTCTCTGCTGCAAAGCTAGGATGTGGCAATAGTGTGATATTGCTGGACTGATCCTGCCTTAGGCTAACACAGACACTTTTCCTATTGGATTCTACCTGGGGGTGATCCTTGCTTCTGTGCGGAGGTGCTTGGCTTAATGGGCGGTGGAGACAGCCAGGTGATCCTGCAGTGCTGCCGTGCGGAGGAGAAAGTGCCCGGCAGTGTCCCAGCGTCTGAGCCCTGTGACGCTGTGCAGGCATTGCGATAGTCGGATCGGAGTTGGAGGCCCGGAAACGGAGGAAGGAGAGAACCGCAGCGAGCGTGTCGGGCACGCGCACTGTGGTAACAAATGGCGGGGGCGAGGAGGAGAAGCTCCGGACGGCTGTCGGATCTGTGCAGCTCCTGGGACGGAGTAGGAGCAACCTGAAAGAGGTAGAAATTAAGAAAAAAAACCTCTCTTTTAAATATTAGAAGACTTTATTTTTTCCCCGGAAATACTAGTGTGCTGTGGTCATCACTATAAAGTGAAAAGAGGGGGGCTATTTTTGTCATCCCTAAAGCTTGGACTTATTAAGTAAAGGGGGGGCTGTTGAATGCACTTTCCTCCTGCCTAGTCAAATCAAGTTAGCTTATCAGATAACTAAAGCCCATGATGACTAGGAAAAAGGGAGATAAACTGCACCAAATGGCTCAAGAGAATTCATCTACACAGCCAGCCCGCTCAGTTAAAGAGAAAGGGAGCCAAAGTGTTTCGGCAGCTGCAGCAAAACTAGAAAAATTTGCCCATACCCCCCCACAGACACTGGGTAAGAGCAATCAAGTGCCCCCAGGGAAGGGGCCGGTAGGAGGGCCTGGAGATAGAAGGAGTCTGGGGAAGGTAGTGGATAATGCAATAGCTACCCCGAGAGCACTGAATTAGAAAAGCCCTGAGAAGGACCATTTGGGGGCGACCATGGACAATACCCATAATTCGAATATAGTCGGTCACCAGGAGCCTACCCTAAATGAAGTAATGGGTGCAATAAACGCCTGTAGTAGCTCGCTGAACGAGATGTGTGGGGAATTAAGAGGCCTTAAAGAAGAAGTCAGCAGTACTAGGCAAGAGATTCAGAAAGTAGTGGAGAGAATTAATGGCCTGGAAGAAAGGGTTAGCCAAGCAGAAGATATGGTATTCCCAATGCAGCAGGACTTTAAAAAATGCAAGCCCAGTTGGAGACTATTAAATCTAAATTGGATGAATGGGAGAACAGGTCTCGAAGACAAAATATAAGAGTATTGGTTCTCCCGGAGAAATGCGAGGGCTCTTGCCCCGAAGAATTTATGGAGAAATGGCTTAGGGAGGTTTTTGGAGCTGAGGCTTTCTCTCACCTTTTTTCTGTTGAGAGGGCACACAGAGTACCTACCAACCCTAAATACTCAGGAGATCGATCTAGGCCGTTGATAATGAGGTTTTTTAGTTTTAAAGATAAGATGAAGGTGCTACAGAAAGCAAGAGAAAAAGGGGACATTTTCTTTAATGGGGTTAGAATATCGTTCTACCCGGACTATTCTCCAGATTTGCAAAGAAGAAGAGCAGGCTTTTTGGATATTAAACGAGCTTTACGAAACTTTAACATACCATACGCACTTTTATATCCAGCACGGTTACGAGTTGTAGCCTCAGGGTCAACCCAGTTTTTTGATTCAGCTCGTGGGGCCATGGAATGGCTTGAAGAGTACAAGAAGAACCTTTAGAGATAAAAGCAGATAGTGTATGGGAACTGCGGGGTTTTTTTTTTTCTCCTTCTTCAGCAGGGACCGGGAGGGAGTGTGTGGATTTGGTGTAGCTGATGTTGGGTGTAAGATTAGGAAGGAGATAATAAGGTCACAAGGATAGTCCCTAGGGCTGGCCAAGGTAGGCAATGGGGTGGGAAGAAGGGCCCAAATGTAATAAGGGTGAAAAATTATGGAGCACAGTTATTAGAAGTTGTATTGTTGAAAGTAAATAAGATTGTACACATAAAATGCACAAAGATAAGAGTGAGAATAATATTGAATTCGGGGGGGGGGGGGGGGGGGGGATGAATCTCTGTTTACTTCCGACCAGTGCCCCCTTTCTTATAAAAGTTTTATACAAGTAACACTGATGTATATGTTTGGGATTATTGTTGAATTGAAGAAGGGTGTTAAGGGATTGTCGGGAGGAAGGACACTGGTGGTAGAATGGTTTGTCTATAATAGAGGAGGGTTATTTCCTTTGTTGTTTTTTTTTTCTTTTCAATATATAATAGTGTGGTACTAGGGCAGCTCTCTCCCTCGGCACTGCTGTTTACACTACTAAGTAGGGAATCAGTCTTTTCCCGGTCTCGTCTCTACTGGTATTTTTGTTTTTTCCGTTATTTAGATTAGTTGTACTATGCAGTGTAAAATATTTGGTATAAGCTCCTGGAATATAAGAGGGATGAGTGATCCCATTAAAAAGGCCACTGTATTTTTGGAATTGGAATCTTGTGGCACTGATCTGATATGCCTGCAGGAAACGCATTTAACAGATGAGACTAAATTACAATTTAGAAATAAAAAATTTCAGACACATTACCACTCGGTGTACTCCTCCTATTCAAGAGGAGTCAGTATTTTGGTCAAGAGAGGGTTGACGTTTTCCTGCAGGGGTGTCAGTATCGACAAGTTGGGTTGTTTTATTTTTTTGTATTGCTTGATTGAGGGCAGGCCTTTTGTCATAGTAAATCTGTATATTCCTCCTCCATTCAGGATGGATGTCTTGTTACAACTGATAGGGTACATGGAAGATAAAGAAGGGGTGCCTGTTATTGTAGTGGGGGACTTTAATACCGTGCTGAATAACAGGCTAGATAGGTTTCCTCCTGGGCAGGATACGAGCAGGGTGTCTGAGGGTCGATTGGCTCAGTTTCTCGAGGAGATGGGGTGGTGCGACCTATGGAGAACCCGCTTCCCTAATGTACAACAATACTCTTGTTTCTCAGGGTCTCACCACACCTTCTCCCGCATTGACTTGGCCATTGGTAACCAGGAAATCCAGTCTTTAATAAAAAAAATGGAATACCGTCCAAGAGGGGTGTCGGATCACTCACCGCTGATAGTAAAAATAGGGGTGCAGGACTGTGATAGCCAGAAGATATGGGCATTAAATCCAATATGGTTGGAGGTAATAGGGAATGGGGAGGAAATGAAAGCAAGGTTAAGAGAGTTTATTGAACACAATGCTGGCTCTGTATCGGAAGGGGTGGTTTGGGACTCCTTAAAAGCGTACCTTAGAGGGCTTCTGATTCAACAGATATCAAAAGTGAAGAAGCAAACAAGGGCAAGGGGGGAGGTTATTAGAGAAGAGGTTTTAGTGTCAGAGAGAAAATATGTGGCAGATCCAAGTCCGGAAAATCAAGAGTATTGGATAAGGAAGCAACAGGAATATAAAATGGAAAGTATTAGAGCTGCAGAAAATAGGAAACTCTTCCAGAGGCAGAGGAACTTTGGGGAGGGGGAGAGTGTGGGTCGGATGTTGGCCAAACTGACCAGCACTAATGCCCCTTCCTCAACAATTCCCCTAATTAAGACGCCGGAGGGGGAGATCTCATCAGACCCCGGGGTAATAAGGGAAATGTTTTTTGAATACTACAATGACTTATACAGGTCACGACACTGTGTAGAAAGGGGTGAGATAGAAAAATTTTTGGAAGGAATTAAGCTCCCGTCTCTTTTGGCGGTAGATTAGTCTGGAAGCCCCTATAACATCCGAGGAAATGTGGTAAGCTATATCAGATATGCCCAATCAGAAAGCTCCGGGTCCAGATGGACTTC
Organism: Aquarana catesbeiana; assembly: GCF_042186555.1. Taxonomy (NCBI): domain Eukaryota; kingdom Metazoa; phylum Chordata; class Amphibia; order Anura; family Ranidae; genus Aquarana; species Aquarana catesbeiana. Next base: position 237,241,261 of record NC_133330.1, on the reverse strand, counting down.
CAGCTGAAATTTATAAACATTACGGGGAGGTGCTGGTCCCAGAGCTTCTGAAAACGCTGAATTGGTCGGCGGCTGTTGGTAGCTTGCCGACCTCGATGTCCGAAGCAACCATAGTACTAATCCAGAAGGAAGGGAAAGATCTAGTAGATACATCTTCATATAGACCGATCTCTCTGCTGGGGTCTGATGTTAAGATTTTGGCAAAAGTCCTGGCAACTAGATTAAATAAGTGTATTGCTACACTGGTGCACCCAGATCAGTCTGGATTCATTCAGAATAGAGCTACTAGCAAAAACATCAGAAGGACATATCTGAACTTTCAGACCCAGGTAGAGAACATAGGTTCCAGAGCTGTCTTGTCTTTGGATATTGCCAGGGCATTTGACACTCTGGAATGGGGATATCTATGGTGGGTTCTGGAGAGGTACGGTGTTGGCCCGCTATTTATCAATTGGCTTAAAATACTTTATCAGCACCCTAATGCCAGATTAAAGATCAATAACGCATTTTCGCTGAGAATATCCATTGGGAGGGGAACTAGGCAGGGATGCCCGCTCTCGCCCCTGCTGTTCGCCCTGGCAATGGAGCCTCTTGCGGAAGTCGTAAGAAATGCTTCCGGTCTGCAGGGATTTAAGAGGAAAGGGGGAGAGGAAAAAATAGCTCTATTTGCCGACGACGTCCTGATATTTCTGGGGGACACGGGCCCCTTGCTAGTAAAAGTAATGCAGTTGGTGGAAGGATTCGGGAGGATATCAGGGCTGATGGTCAACTGGGAGAAGACGGTACTCCTCCCGATTGATCCAATCAGTGGCTTGCTCCCCCAGGAAGTACCTCGGATTAAAATAGTGGAAAAGTTTAAATATTTGGGTATAGTGCTATCTAGTACCCCTAATCAGTTTATTAGGGATAATCTAGTTCCACTGTTAGAAAGATTTAAAAGGAAGAAGGATATTTGGTGTCGGCTCCCTTTGTCGGTAGCAGGCCGGATAAACCTGATCAAGGTGATCTGGATGCCACAGTTAATGTACATACTCCATAACTCCCCGGTGTGGATAAGTAGAGAGTGGTTTGTTAAAATAAACTCACTTTTCCGAGAGTTAATATGGAAAAAGGGTCAGGCCAGGATCAGCCTACAGATATTACAACGTCCCACTAGTGAGGGGGGGCTGGCGGTTCCTCATCCATATAAGTACTTTTTGGCTGCACAGATGCAACATCTGGGAGGGTGTGAAAATAGGGGGGAGGTGAATAATAGTAGGGATATTATGTTGTCAGGTAACCCACATAAATTCTTAGCAGGGGCACTAGAGGCCGAGTCTATTTGCTGCGTGCTACCAACATATAAGCTGGTTGTGAAAACCTGGCGTGCAGTGAAGGCGGAATTGGGATATGGGGGCTTTACGGAGTTCTCACCTATATGGAATAATGAGCAATTGAAGGAACTAAAATTTGTTGGAAAAAATAAGTGGTGGGAAGAGTGTGGTTTGGTTTGGCTGGCCCAATTGTTTAAGGATAAGATTCTTAAGTCCTTTATGGACCTAAGAAGAGAACTTGGTATCCCAAAGGAAACATTCTATTACTATCTCCAGCTTAGGCATGCCCTGGATAAACAATTTAAGGCTAGGAACTTGGAATAATAGAGTGGTATCAACATCTAACATCTAACCTTAAGGGTATGATCTCAGTGATCTATGGACAACTGATGACTAGAATGACAAATATTTGTGTGCTTGGGCGGGCCAGGGAGGGGTGGGAGGCGGATGTGGGGGAGTTGACCAATGACCAGTGGAAGAGGATATTGGCGTTGGGTCCTCTGGTGTCGGTTTCTCCGTCGCAGAGGGCCTCCCACCTCTTGCTGGTGCACAGAGCTTACTATACCCCAAAGAAGTTGTTCAGGTTCGGTCGTAGATTAGATGATAAATGTCCCAGATGTCTTGAGATGGGCGATCTCATACACATGATGTGGAGATGCCCGAAATTAGCCAGATACTGGTCTGAGATCCTGAAGGTTATTGAAACCAGGTTTGGGATAAGACTGGAATCGGAGGCTAAGATCTGTGTGCTGGGTCTAATTAATCAGAACATGGGAAATAGGCTTAAAGTAACAGCAGTGGTGAGATGCCTCTATCAGGCGTGGAAACTGATAGCACAATCCTGGATGTCAATGAACCCCCCTACCCCGGAGGACTGGGTTAGAACAATAAATGTACTGGTGAGAACAGAGAGGACAATTTGTATTAGAAGAGGAGCCTACAGGAAGTTTAGGAATATGTGGGAACCATGGTTTCAGGGTTCGAGCAATGACCTGGGGATCCTGTAAGGTGGGCAGAAAGGAAAGATGGGAAACGGTACATGGGAAAGGAGGAGAATGGTAAAGTGTAGTTGCTGAAATATCTTTCAACTGTATTTTAGAATATTGCAGATTGGTATTGTAGATTTACTCGGATAGAGCCTAAGGGTGGGGGGTGGGGGGGTGGTAGGGATAAAGGTTATGGGTAAATTAAAAAGGTATGATGATAAAAATGTGAGCCTTCGGTTGGTGTTTTGCTGGCCTATGGTAACAAGCGCATATTAAATGTCTTATTAATTTTTGTACCTGTATATTTTGGAAAAACAATAAAAATGATTTAAATTAAAAAAGAAAGTAAGGGTCCCAACACTGAACCTTGGGGTACACCACTGATAACCTTAGACCATTCAGAGTAAGAATCATTAACCACTGCTCTCTGAATTCTGTCTTTTAGTGAGTTTTCTATCCATTTACAAACTGATATTTCCAAGCCTGTAGACTTTACCTTACACATTAGCTGTGTGTGGGGAACTGTGTCAAACGGTTTGCAAAATCCAAGTATACCACGTCCACAGACACCCCACACCACAGGTCTATAGTTACTTGGTAAAGACTTTGTTCCCTTTTTAAATATAGGCACCACATTGGCCCTATGCCAATCCAGTGGTACCATTCCCGTCATTAATAAGTCCCTAAAAATTAGAAACAATGGCTTTGAAATGACAGAGCTCCACTCTACAAACGATTAGCAACAGACCTGATTAGCTGGCAGACACATCCTCCATCGTGGTTCAGCAGATTGCACTCTATAAAGATGAACATCCTTCCTAGGATTCTCTATCTTTTTCGCACGTTGCCTGTTGCTCTGATCAGTACCGATTTGTTAAACTCTCAAAGAAAGCTATTTCAGTTTCTCTGGGGTGACAACAGGCCTAGGGTGAACAGACGCACACTTTACACCTCAAAAGAGAAGGGCGGTTTGGGAGTATCTGATCTGCTCAAATATGCTAAAAATATTTTATGCAGCTCAACTATCCCAACTCATCAGGTTCCACTTCTCTCAGCCTCACCCGCTATGGATGCATATAGAATCACAATCATGCCCATCCAAATCGATATCCCATACCATATATCGGAACCGACCTACGATTTTATGCCCCTCCCTCTCCCTATCAATTAGTATCTGGGATAGACTATCTAAACCTCATTCATTCAAATCTCTGCATGGCCCATTAGCTCCTTTGCTACAAAACAAAGAATTCACCCCAGGCCTCACCCCTCATGACTTCAACTGGTGGACCAATAAAGCTCTCCTGCATATTGCAGACATCTGTGACCATAACGGTATGTTCACTAAACAGACCCTAATAGACAAATACCAGATGCCAGACTCAGAACACTACCTGGTTGTCCAATTGAAACATTACCTAAACACTTTATCTCGCAAGAGTGATCTGACGACCATGTCGCCCATGGAATACTTATGTCATAAATATGATAAAATTAAAGTCCATATTTCTGAATTGTATACTATCTTAACACATACTCCGGTTAAACAAGCTTACATGGTCAAGTGGGAGCAAGACCTCTAAGAAAACCTTGCATTAGAAGAATGGCACTCAATTGCCCAAGCAGCCTCCAAATCACTTATTAACACCTCTATCATAGAGGCAAACTATAAGGTCCTTTTAACATGGTACATGGTGCCGACCAGGTTGGCTACATACTGTATGTCCCAGGAGCTTCTCCAAAGTGCTTTGGAGGTTGTGGGCAAGATGGAACGATGTACCACATATGGTGGCAATGCCCCAAGGTGCGAAGATTTTGGATAAGGGTCTACAACTTTATTTTTACCCTTACCCAAGTCATCCTCACTAAATCCCCTAAACATGCCCTGCTGAGGCTTAAAGTTGGTGCGGCCTCAAAAAAAAGAGAAGGCTTATCACTTTCATATTTATCTCTGCTAGAATTACTATAGCCAGAAATTGGAGGTCAGCTGCCATCCCATTTGACCAACTTAAGCACAAGCTCTCCTGGCTCATGATAAATGAAAGGCTCTCGGCAGTCTTGAATGACAAAATAGTGGCCTTCGAAAAAGTCTTGGGCCCGTAGATCAGATACCTGACTGGAGATCCCTGTATGGCACCGAGCTCAGGAGTATTTGAGTGGCAGGGACCAGAGCTCTCCACCCCCCCCCCCCCGTTTTCTTTTCTTTCTTCTTTTCTCTCTATTTTATATCTTTTTGGTTTCAAAAGGAGTTTGACGAGTACTATCTGAGTGCCAAGAAAGAGGTACCCAGTGTTCTCACTAGTATAAACAAACATCAGGTACTCTGCAACTGATATAATGTCTACATGTTTTGCTATTGTTATCTGATGTGAAAACGCCAATAAAAACATTGAAACAAAATGACAGAGCTCAATTCTTTTAGGATCCGTGGGTGGATGCCATCTGGTCCAGGTGCTTTATCCACCTTTATTCTGTCTAATGATTTCTGAACCATATCACTTTTGAGCCATTGTGGATCATTTGGGGCTGTGTCAATACCATCCCCATTATGGACATGAGCTCCCCCATGCTCCTTTGTATACACAGAACTGAAGAACGTATTTAATAAATTTACCTTTTCTTTGTCCTCAGTCACCCACTCTAGATTATTTTGTAAAGGGCCTACATGCTCAGACCTGACCTTGTTACTATTAATATATTTGAAGAATTTTTTGGGGTTTGTCCTACTATCTTTTGCAATCTGTCGTTCCTTTTGAATTTTTGCGTCGTTGATTTCCTTCTTACATATTCTGTTATATTCTTTGTAACCTTTAAATGACAATAGTGTTCCTTCATTTTTATATTTTTTAAAAGCTCTTTTCTTATTGTTTTTAGCTTTTTTAACTTTGGCCGTGAGCCACATAGTTTTTATTTTTAGCCTTTTAAACTTATTGCCCATGGGAATATACTTTGCAGTGAGTTCACAAACAGTCTTTTTGAAGAATTCCCATTTCTTTTCTTTATCAATGCCAATATTCCCTCCCAGTCTAAGTCCTGGAGAGCAGTCCTCATCCTTGGAAAATTTGCTTTCTTAAAGTTAAGTGTTTTTATCTTTCCCATATGTGTTTTTTTTGCTTACAGCTATCATCAAATGAAATCATGTTATGGTCACTGCTACCCAGATGTTCCTTTATATTAACATTAATAATAAGCTCTGCATGGTTCGAGATTACCAGGTCCAACAGAGCATCATTCCTAGTTGGGGCCTAAATAAACTGGACCATAAAATTGTCCTTAATAGGTTTATAAATTTTTACCCTTTACCTGATCCAGCAGTGCCATTACATAGAGGTGGGAACATTATGCTTTGGGGATTTTTCCTGCTAAGGGGACAGGACAACGTCAGTGCATCAAAGGTATGACGGATGCAAAATGTTTCAGATTAATACAATTTTGCAAGCCTGGATGGGGCCATGAACCCTCAAATCTTGGGTGAGAACCTCCTTTCCTCAGCCAGGGCATTGAAAATGTCTAGTGGATGGGTATTCCAGCATGACAATGAACTAAAACACACCGCCAAGGCAACAAAGGAGTGGCTCAAGAAGCACATTAAGGTCCTGGAGTGGCCTAGCCAGTCTCCAGACCTTAATCCATTAGAAAATATGTGGAGGGAGCTGAAGGTTCGAGATACCAAATGTCAGCCTCGAAACCATAAAGAGGAAGTAAAGTCTTTTTTTTTTTTTTTCTTACTTGTACCTACAGGTAAGCCTGTAATAAGGCTTACCTGTAGGTGCTGTGAATATCTCCTAAACTTGCACAGTTTAGGAGATATTCAGAGTGCATGCAGCCAATGACAGCATTGGTGCATGCGTGGGAGTGACGTCATTGCGGCTCCGGCCATTCAAAGTGCCAGAGCCCATGAACCCGGAAGAAACACCAGGGAAATGTCAGCTGTGTCAGTGGTGTGCAGGCGCCCCTGGAGGGATTCACTCTAAGGTAAGTATTTCATAATGAGCTAGTATGCGATGCATACTAACTAGCTCATTATGACTTTGTCTTACAGGTTTTTTTTTGTTTTTGTTTTTTTTTTCTCTCGAGGTTTACAACCTCTTTAATGATTTGGAGAAGATCTGCAAAGAAGAGTGGTACAAAATCCCTCCTGAGATGTGTGCATACCTGGTGGCTAACTACAGTAAACGTCTGACTTCTGTGATTGCCAACAAGGGTTTTGCCACCAGGAACTCATGTTTTGCAAAGGGATGAAATACTTATTTCACTCATTAAAATGCGAACCAATTTATAACTTTTTTGAAATGTGTTTTTTTTTTTTTGTTATTCTGTCTCTCACTGTTAAAATAAACCTACCATTAAAATTATAGCCTGATCATTTCTTTGTCAGTGGGCAAACGTACAAAATCAGCAGGGATCAAATACTTTTTTCCCGCACTGTAGGAGAGTCCCAGATCAGGATAACTTGGTTCATGCAGAGCTCGGATTTAACGTCAAGACGGCATGCACACCCATTCCTTGTGAGTCACAGTAACCACGCAGTACTGTTTGGGGGAACTTTGTCAAACTTTGTATGCTGTACTATAAGTGTCTATTTACATACATAGCTTAAATAGTTCATTAACTACTTTAATTTTAATTTCAGTGCATGTGGCTAAAAATGTATTAGAAAACACTAAATCCAATATAATTCTGGATGTAGCATACTAAAAATAATCACTTTTATAAGAATAATCTAGTATTCATAAAAAGAGGTTATAAATATAATTTAACAATATGTATTGAGGTATGCACAGTATGATATAAAAGGGAAGATACGTATCTGGTTGTATAGTGATATTTGCATACAGAAACACAATAGATCATCCCCACAGCAGGACACTTGTATTTACACAGAGATTACCACACAGGATGTTATATCAAGAAAGTGTCAAAAGATGGCAACAGAGTACTTGTGTATCTTGTCAATGTTCTCTTTTTTTGTTTTGTTATAGTTCTAAAAGAGTAGGAGCTTAGCGAATGGTACAGATCTCCAGTTCTTCATGGCCTTAGGGGCCATACTATCTAAGGAAAGGATCCAATATGTTTCAGATTAATACAGTTTTGCAAGCCTTTCAGAAAATGTCAGGGTACATTATGATCCCAAGACCACCTGTTTTCCAAATATTGTGTGTAAAGATCTGACGGTACACCCAGGGGCGGACTGACAACTCATGGGGCCCCCGGGCAATCGGAGATTATGGGACCCCCAGGCAATCAGAGATTATGGGGCCACACAGTATACACACACACACACACACACACAGTATACAATCACACAGTATACACATACATGTACACACAGTATACACAGACATGTTTCTATTAGCTGAAAAGGTACTAGAGTGGTGGGGTAGCTATAATCTCGGGATTTTTAGACCAAAAGGATGTGGGTAAGGGACATTTCAGAGACAGATGTAAAAAAAACACAGATTTTTACATACTGTCCCTGGTTTTACTGAGGCTGGCAACCCTGATGGGGCCCCCTAGTGGCCCGGGGCCTTTGGGCAGTGCCCGAGTGGCCGAATGGTCAGTCCGCCCCTGGGTACACCCCATATATGCCAATCTACATGTGCACCTCAGACCAAATACCACCTTTTTGGTAGAGCAATTTCTTAACTGCCTGACACCGTGGCTTTTACTTTCTTGATCTGCAAATTTTTTCGCACATAAGAAGTTTGCATACCAAACACTGTTTTCCATGCATTGATAGGTACCTTGAATATATATGGTCCAATGCCTATTGATATTCCTTTAAATATTAAAAAGGCCCTGTCACCAACTTAAAAAAAATTTCAGGTAAAAGCAGAGGAAAAAATTTGCTTTTCCTTTTCTATAAATTATTTTTTTTCACTTGCAATGTGCTTTAGAACTTCAAGAAGAGTCAATTCATTAGCACAAACCCCTCCCTCATAGCCCTCTGTTCTTCTGGGAGTGTCTAATTATTGTCTATGCTGACCCAGCTCATCCACCCCTCTCCTCACCTCCCTATATAACCTTTAATGTAATTGCCAGGGTGGTGTCTACATGTAATCAGGTGCTGGGCTACAGCAATATGGAGATGGAGACATTTCCCTTTATTCTCTTCTCCCTCTACGGAGATACTGATGTTCTAGATTGTAAGCTCTAACAAGCAGGGCCCTCTGGTCCCTCCTGTATTGATTTGTATTGTAAGTGTATTGTCTGCCCCCATGTTGTAAAACACTGCGCAAACTGTTGGCATTATATAAATCCTGTATAATAATAATGTTATGCTGCACCATCATCCTCAGAATCCAGCAGGGGGAGAGCTAAAGCCAAGAAAGCACAGACACTAAGCAGAGTGTTGAGAATCCTGGAAGTGATAGTTTGGAATGGAAGCCATATAATGGGATGAATGGACTCCTTACAATACAACTCCCAATAGGCACCGTGCAGTAGGAGGAGTGGATAGATGATTTTTTATTAAACTGCCCAGGAAAGCTCTTCCTCTTGGCAGTGCACCAAGGGTGTTAGAGTGAGAGAGAACATCTGTCTGGATATTCACCTGCCAGCAGGAGACCATACCAGCGGAGACCCAAGCCTGACACTGGAAATGAGGACATCCGGGGGCAGCATAGCACCGCCCACATCATAGCACCTGCACCACTTCAGCAGGGAGACTGGAGCATCCACTCATCCTCTGCTACCCAACGTTGATCACTGAAGCATTTTGGGGTGAGACTGAGGGGGCCTCCCTTCTATAGCGAGAGGTCACCACAGCATCCAGGGGGCGGTGAGAGGGGTATTAGCCCATTACTAGTACTGCTAGCAGGGACTGAGCCACTGAGTGCAGGACACCAAGTGTACCAAATCCATACTGCACCCATCCTTCACTCTATACCGCACTTATTCCAAACCTAGACTGCACCTATACCAACCCTATACCACCTCATACCAAACCTTTACCGCATCTGCACCACATCTACCTTGCACTTGTGCCGAGACCATACCGTACCTATACTGTACCTATAGTGAAGGCAGGTTCACTGGGACTATCGTAAAGTGCTAAGATGCTCTTAAAGGGCCCCAGTGATAGCCAGCCGAAGAACATCTCAAAGGACTGCCCCACTGTAATAATTATTTTGCAAGCCCTCTTTGTTCCCTGCCCCCTCTGCTACAATCCTTCTTTTCTTTTGAACAGTGTATACCCAGTCGGATTAGGACTAGAATTGTCGCCATAAATGTACTCTGGCAGTACAGTTCCAGCACTTGGTAGATTAAACTTTACTACTGTTCACTGCTGCACTTGAGGAGGCCTTGCTGCTGTTAATACTTATCTGAATGCCAAATGTCATCTTATGCCTAGTCCTTACTTTTAACCACATTGTAAGCTAAATTGTGGTATTACCATTGTTAATCCATTTTCCATGTTGGTTAACAATATATTAAGTGTGCCTATACTACCTGGTTTGGTGCCTGTTTTCTTTGATATAGAACTACTATTGGGTAATAATTCATCTATTTTCTCTGTTTTGATTGAGAACTGCTGTGGTCTACTGGCCTCCTGGACTTGTATCAACCTTCCTGAATTACTTCTCTGTCTGGCTACCCTGCTTTCTCTCTTCTGAAATTCCCATAATCTTTCTCAGTGACTTCAACATCCCTGTTTATACTAGCACTCCTGGAACTTCTAAACTTCCCAATCTAAACACCTTTTTTGATCTAAAGCAATAGATGCATGCTTCTACTGACTTGTTTTCTCCCACCTATGCCCTCTGTACAACCTCTCCAACAATCCTTTTTTTCTTAATGATCATTACCTTATTAGTTTCATTCTCTCCCTGAATTCCACCTCCTCTCCCTCCAACCACCTAACAGTTACCTGTAGAAACTTTCACCACTTTAACCCTTCTCTTTTCTATTCTGCTACTGGCCACCTCGGTTGAACTCGGTTGCCTGAGCCCAGGTACCAAGATCAGGATTCAAAGTAGATTGTGAGGAAGGTCTATCTAAGTCACGGGACAGTGTGGCATTAAAGTCTCCCATGAACAGAACACACGCTGGGCAATGCGGAGCCAGCCTTTCATATAGTGCGTACAGAATGTGTATTTGGCTCGGAGGAGGCAGAAAGACGTTCACAATTACATATTTCTTATTATAAATGCTCAACACCACCATAACAAATTTCCCTGGGGATCCAAATGAACCTCATGAATTACACATGGAACTAGTTTACTGATCAATATAGGCACCCCTCGAGAATACGAGGAGTAGGTCACATGGAGCGCCCTTTGCACCCATGGCTTTTTCAGAGCCAGAACCTTACTACCAGTTAAGAGCGTCTCCTGCAACAGCACTATGGGGGGGTTATGCAGTTTTAAGTATAGCAATAGCAGTGAATGTTTGTATTTGGAGTTAAGCCCCCTGACGTTCCACGACAGAATGGTCAGCGACTCAGCATCTGAGGGGGCCATCATGGAACACCAGGGGGAAACAGAAGCAGAATGATCCTATCCAACCAGTAAACCCAAATTTGGCACATATATTCAGCAGCATTTGAGCAGCATAGTACATATTCATTTCTTTAAAGCAGAGAAACCCCTCCCCCCAGAAAACATAACACCCTACCCAAACATCATAAAAACCAAGTTCAAAGACCAGTGCCTCCTACAAGCCGATAGCACTCCTAAATTGTGACCTAAAAATACTAACCAAGTTATTGGCCACTAGACTTAATAAGGTAATAAAATCTCTGATTGACTCTGATCAAACAGGCTTTATGCCAGGTAGGTCCACAGACATTAACACACGTAGACTGCTTTCTAATATTCATGCCCCCCATACTAATCAGGGCACTAGGACCATTGCCACCCTTGATATGGAAAAGGCATTTGACACGGTGGAGTGGGTATATCTGTGGGAGGTGCTTCGAAGCATGGGTTTCCCACTGAAATGTATTGCCTAAATACGCACACTGTACACTGGTCCCCTGGCATGCATTAAAATGAATGGCTCCCTGTCGCCTCCATTACCCCTGCAGAGGGGCACCAGACAGGGATGCCCTCTCTCCCGGCCTTATTTGCCCTGGCCATGGAACCTATGGCTGAGGCCCTCAGGGGCTCGGCCGAGGTCCGTGGTCTTAGGGTGGACTGGCTGGAGGTTAGAGTGGCTCTTTACGCCGATGATTTACTGCTATTTTTAAACAATGCTGGTGACTCCCTGCGGGGCGCACTCGGAATCATGGACGCCTTCCCCACCTTCACGGGGTTGAGGGTGAATTGGCACAGGTCTCAGCTCTTTCCAGTGGATGAAGAGCTGGGTCCTCCTCACCCTCCTCTATCCCACTTCAATGGGTTGATAAGTTTACCTATTTAGGTATCATTGTCTCAAGAGAGGGCGGGGACTTTGTCCGGCTCAATCTCGACCCTGTCCTGGTAGTAATTAAATCCAAACTGAAGAAGTGGAGCAATCTTTCCCTTTCCCTCATCGGGCGCATCAACCTTCTTAAATTGAAAGTCTTCCCCAAGTTTACGTACATTTTTAGGAATTCCCCACAATGGCTGACCAAAACCTTCTTTAGTTCTCTTAAACAACTCTTCCTCTCCTTTATTTGGGGGTCAAAACTACCTAGATTCAAATACACCACTCTGACCAGGCCTGTGGACAGTGGGGGTTTGGCTCTCCCTGATTGCCACAAGTATTTCTTGGCCACTCAGCTTGTAACCACCCATTGGTGGTTGCAGCCGGACCTGACCAATTCTGCGACAGTGCTAGAGGCGGCTATAGTGGGGTCTCTGGAGGCCTTGAAGGGGTTGCTATTCAGGGGGCCAAAAACACCTCACTGCCTCACCCCTTCTATACGCACCACTATGCGGGCGTGGAAGGTGGGTGAGGCGCTGAGGGCACCCCAGCCGAACTCCTGGTCTCCTCACACCCCCCTGTGGCTGAACCCTAACCTATCGCAGTTCAATACCATCCCAGATCCACAGGCCTGGGCCAAATACAAAATACTGACCCTTGAGCATGTTATCACCAACAGAGAGCTCATTCCCTTTCATGTGTTGCGTACCAAATTTAATGTACCTGCACGGGCCCATTTCAGGTATCTTTAAATCGCTCATGCCTACAGGTGTCATTTCTTAGGCCAACCAATTATATTGGAATATTCGGAACTTGAATCCACCCTTCGGGTGAAAGACTTGGAGAAAACCACGTCTTAGCTCTACGGGTCCCTGCTGGTTGCTGCCATCCCCGAGCTGTCCTCCCTCTGCAGGAAATGGGTGGGGGACATACCGGAGCTGGATGAAGATGACTGTAGGGAGATTTGGGATTTCTTTATCGTACATCACGGGACACAGAGCACCATAATAATGACTAGCTGGGTTATAGGCTACATTTAGGTGATTGGACACTGGCAACCAATAGTAAGGCGGTTCCTCCCATATAACCCCTCCCATACGGGAAGTACCTTTAGTTTTTTGCCAGTGTCTTGAAGGTGATGGTCATGGCTGTTGAAGCTCTTCAAATTCTTCAATGATGTCCCAGTGAGGATGTTATAATCGAATCCATTGGAATGGCATGAAAAGCTAAAGTGGGGGGGGGTGGCTTAGCTATGGAAGCGTGAGGACGCACCGCCAGGAGCTCTGCACTGGAACGGGCCGTGAATCACCAGTAGCACCGTTCAGCTAAGCCATCTCTTCATGCCAGGGGGCCGCAAGCACCCACCGGTCACTGAGGAACGGAGGGGACCTGAAATATCACACTACTTTCTGCGGCAACAACAGGTTTCCTCGCCGGCGGGACAGAGCAAGATGGCGCCGCCTCGAGTCAGCACGGCGGGCGCTGCATCCACAAGTAAGAAGGGCGCGCATACCATCACCTCCGCAGCGGAGGAGGACTTTCCCCCCCTCCCGCACAGAGCACCCTCTCCTATACTGTCCCCGACTCTTATGACTGCCGACACCCTGTTGCCCCCAGACAACGTAGGGGACCTGAGCGGCCTAGTCGAGGGCTCTCTGCGAGACATAGTGTCAGGCCTCCCCACCAAACAGGACTTAAACGCCATGGCCACTTCTATTGTCAACGCACTAACCAGAGAACTGCACAACTTAAAACAGCAGGTGGACGTAGTCGAGGAGAGAGTGACCACGATTGAGGCCTCCCAAACTACCACAGAAGCACGCCTCACTTCATTGGAGTCGGAGTACGGGGCCTTCCGCCGCCATCTTGTTGATGTTCAGCTGCGCCTAGACGACGGTAAGAACAGGAGCAGGCGGAACAATCTGCGTCTTAGGGGGATCCCAGAGGCCACCATGGGCCCAGACCTCCGATCCACGGTTGTCGCTATCCTAAATGAGGTACTGGGCAAGCCACCGACTGCTGACCTGGAACTGGACAGGGTGCATCGCATCCCAGGCCCCAGACCCCCGCCCTCCGCACAGAGATCATCATCCGAACTGGACTTTCCCCGTGACGTGTTATGTAGGGTGCATTTTTTCACCATTAAAGAGGACATTCTTCGTCTTGCCTGGGAAAAGGGCCCAATAGACTTTGACGGGGCACCCATCAGGATTTTCCCAGACATTTCCAGACAAACGCGTGCCATGCGTGGGCTCATGCGACCCTTACTGGAAGTTATCCGCGAGGCTGATGCCACTTACCGATGGGGTCACCCCTTCCATCTTATAGTCAAGAAGCAAGGGGCGGAATTCTACCTCCGCACGCCAGACCAACTCCCTGCCCTTTTCCACTTCATTTCCAGACCAGGGATTGAGGTGCCCAACTGGTTCGACTTTTTGCTCTCTCAGGATCCACAAGGTCCAGCACCCCCTAGACAACAGAGGGTCCGGCGCTCAAGATCTCGCCCACCAAATCGGGAAATCAGAAGAGCCCATCCAACATCATCCGAGGACTAAACGCTTGCTTTCATACGGATTTTCGGTAAGACTCTCAGTACCTCTTATGGACAGTTGTCCCGCACCTTCCCCCCTCTATGGTGATCCTCCCAGGAACATTATAACCTACGCACCTGGACCCTTTTTACATCAGGGAGACTGGCCGTATCGGTCGCTCCACTATTTTTCTTTTTTACCGCTTTGCTAGGTCCCCAGGAAATTTTTGCACCAGATAACATCTTTATTTTTGTTTTCCTGAAGGTGCCTTCCCTTTTTATATGGTTTAGTTCTTTATTTTGGTCAGGGATGGGGGGGAGGGGGGATGCATTATAAATGTTGTATTCTTGGTTCGGGCTAGACTTCGTGCACCCCATCCTTATGTATATGATGTGAAAGATGGCGCTGAAGAGGGGGTGCATGTCCTCATGACTCGCATCTGACTATGCTGCCTTGACGCACTGACAGTCGGGCGGTGGGGGTTCCCACCTGGACCGGTCTAGGAGAGGGGCGACCTGGCTCAGGGGTTTTCCTGTCCTCGGCCGCCTCTACAGTGCGTCAACACCAGTAGGTCATAGAAGATGGAGGTTTGCCTGGTTGCACCCACTTGCTTTAATCGCAGTGGCATATCTGGATGTTATGCCCAGATTTGTGGTATATATCACTTTACTTACGATGGTTAATATGTTGTTTTTCTCAATGTATCTGATTCTGAAGGCCCCCCACCCAGTGCATCTCCCATCCACTCCCAAAAATACCTCTTAATATAGTTTTTCTTGCTGCCATAGGTTATAGCAATAACCATCTTATTGCGCACCTCGCTGCATTGACCACCCCCCCTTAGGGCGACCTCCCGGTTGCTGCACTTCTCTTTTTGTGTCTCAGCTGGGAGCTCACAGAGTAGTTACTTGACTAACTTAGATTTCTCCCTCCCTCTCCCCCTCCCCTCCTCCCCTCCTTCCTCACCCTCCTCTCCTCTCTTTCTTACCCTGTCCTCTCCTTCCTTGCCCCCACCTTCCACCCGGTGCTGTTGCCCTCTGGTTGGGCGGGGACGTGGGCTTAAAGTGACTGCCCTCCTGGTCTTGTCAACAATTCTCAGCGCCGCGGCTGCCACAATGGTTCTCCTAAAGGTGACCTCCCTTAATGTACGGGGTCTCAATGTCCCGGAAAGGCGTTCTCAGCTTCTAGCTGACCTACGCAGAACTAAAACTCAAATCGCCTTCCTACAGGAAACTCACTTTCATGGTGAGCATATCCCTAAACTGACTAATAATCTGTTCCCGACGGCATACCACAGTATCTCACCTATCTCCAAATCAAAGGGGGTTAGCATATTAGTGGCAAAGTCTGTACCATGAGCGTTCGGGGCGCAGCAGGCGGACCCCCTGGGCCGTTATCTCCTGATTAAGGGAAGGGTGTCTGACGTTCAGGTCACTTTTGCTAATATCTACTTCCCCAATACCGACCACACACAGTTCCTGCGCGGGCTGATACCCAAACTGCTTGAGTTCACAGAGGGGATGCTCGTCTTTGGGGGTGACATGAACTTTGCGATGGATCCTCTGTTGGATACCTCACGGGGCTCCTCCCATCTCTCCTACGCCCGCCTTAAACGAATGAAATCTGACCTTCACTCACTTCGCTTGATGGACCCTTGGCGCCTCTTGCACCCCAGGGACAGGGACTACTCCTACTTCTCACAAGTACATCATTCGTACTCGAGACTAGATTATCTGCTCCTGTCCCACAAGGACCTGCCAAGGGTAGTAGACTCATCCATAGATGTCATTTCTTTTTCGGACCATGCCCCAATACATTTGACGCTTCAAATGGGACCAATGACTAAATCCCCACCTTCGTGGAGATTGAACGAGTCATTGCTACAATCTGCAGAGACCCGCGCTGAGATCCAAGCCAAACTACAGGAATACTTTGTACTTAATGAAGCCTCGGTCCCCAACCCCTTGGTGGTGTGGGAGGCGCACAAGCCAGTCATCAGGGGCATCTTGATTAGCACTGGGGCACGTCTCAAGAGGGAAAGAATCCGTAGAACTGAAGAGCTCCTTCTTCAGATCAAGACCCTAGAATGCACACACAAAGCTAGCCTAGCTCGCTCCGTGTACCAGGAGTTACTTAAAGCACGCGAAGAGCTTCGCTCGCTTCTTTTGCATAAAACAAAAGAGAGGTTAGCATGGTCACGTCGCACGATGTACGAATTTTCTAACAAACCTGGCTCTCTTCTAGCCAGAGCTTTACGCGGCCCCCGCACTAAAACTTTCATCCCCCACATTCTGTCCCCATCCGGTCGGAAGGTCTCTACCTCAACAGAGATGGCGGAGGAGTTCCGTTCGTTCTACAGCGATCTCTATAACTTGGACAAACCCTCTTTTGATGCCCCCAACCCCACTGGGGGACCCACCCCACACGAATACTTAGCCTCCTCTGGCATGCCATCCCTATCGACCAACACCGTGGAGGAGTTAGAGGACCCCATTACGGTGGAGGAGTTGGGGGTAGCATTGGCTAGCTCTAAGCCAAAGAAAGCTCCAGGCCCTGATGGCCTTACTCCAATCTATTTCAAAACCTTCTTTGAGACGCTCTCTCAACCGCTAGTGGCTGCACTCAACTCGATCACGAAAGGTAACTCCTTCCCCGTAGACTCCCTCAGGGCTTACATATCTCTCATCCCTAAAGAGGGAAAGGACCTACTTCGGTGTGGGAACTACCGACCGATAGCTCTGCTAAACACCGATTTGAAACTATTTGCCAAGATCTTGGCAAACAGATTACTCCCACACATACCAAACCTAATTCACAAAGACCAAGCGGGCTTTGTACCCCAACGGGAACCCCGCAACAACACGATTAGGGTGCTTAACCTTATACATGACGCGAGGACCACGCGACGACCCCTTCTCCTGCTGTCAACAGACGCGGAGAAGGCTTTCGACCGTGTGGATTGGACATTTGTGAGGGCTACTCTTGAACACATTGGTCTCCGTGCGTCGATGCTCAGCTGGATTTTGTCACTCTACTCCAACCCCACAGCTGCGGTTAGGGTCAATGAAACTAGGTCGGGTTACTTCAACATTCGGAATGGTACCCGACAGGGTTGTCCCCTGTCCCCTCTAATCTTTATACTTACCTTGGAACCCCTGCTGTGTAGGATACGGGCCAACCCCCACGTTGAGGGCTTCTGCAAAACATCTGGAACCCATAAGGTCGCCGCTTTCGCGGATGACCTTATTTTCTTCTTGGCTGACCCCATTACCTCGCTCCCCGCTTTGCTTCATTCCCTGAGGGAGTATGGAGCCCTGTCTCTATTTAAAATAAACATGTCTAAATCCTCCATGCTCAATATCACACTGGGCTCGCAAAAGATCCGACAATTGCGCTTGACATACCAGTTTCACTGGGCAACTGATACCATTCCTTACCTAGGAGTGGCCATCACCCCGGACCCCGCCGACCTTTACCAAGCAAATTTTGCCACTCTGTTACACAGACTCAAAACAGATCTGCAGCATTGGCACTCCCTCACCTTAACGTGGTTTGGGCGCTGTAATGCCATCAAGATGACAGCGCTCCCGAGGATACTTTATCTACTGCAGGCTCTCCCCATACATCTCCCACCCTCCTTCTTCAAACGAGTTGATGCACTTTTCCGAGAATTTGTCTGGTCACACAGGCAGCCACGCATCAAATTATAACTACTCTATATGGCGAAACGCAGGGGAGGGGTGGGACTTCCAGACCTGTCATTCAGAGGCCAAACAATGGGTTACGATGGAGATAGAAGACTCCGGTGGTACGGCCAAGAGTTGGCCGTGGCTCTCCACTCCGATCCCGAAGACCATCGCTGATCACCCAACTCTGGGGAACACACTGAGAGTTGCTAGAGAAACCTTTCGTAAAACCCCGATATCACCCATTCCCTCTCCCATGGTGCCGATCCTAGGCAACCCGGATTTTCTACCGGGCTGCCAGGGTCCGATTTATAGATCCTTGTCAGCAGGTAATAGATGGCCACACCTCCACGACTTTCTGTATTCCAGTGGCCGGATCAGAGCGGCCGCGGGAATGCAGGATCTGGATATGCCGTTGGATTTCTTGAGCGGTCTCCAACTGCGTAACTTTATACGCCGAAGCGCTCGGATTCTAGGCCCCCCACGTCCACTTACAGAGTTGGAACGTATCTGTCACCGCAGAGAGCCTGTACGCCACTCTCTATCCTTGATCTACCTGTCTCTGATTGCCCCGGCTGAGGGCTTCGTGCCCCCCTTCCTTACTAAGTGGGAGACAGAATTGGGAGCCCATTTTGATGAAGCACAAAGGGAAAAGATCTTACATTTTGCCCAAAAATCTTCTCTGGCCACAAGGGTCCAGGAGACTTGCTACAAAATCGTGACCAGATGGTACAGAGTACCATCCACTCTCCACCGGTTCCTCCCGCAGGTCCCAAGTCTATGTTGGCGCTGTGGAACAGGAGAAGGAACAATGTTGCACATTTTCTGCGATTGTCCCAAGATTAGGCCTTTCTGGCAGGAGGTCACAGACATGATCGAGCATTTGACGGGTGTCACTCTGGGGGGAGATCCCGGGGCCTGTTTGCTGCACCTCTCTAGAAGTCCAATTAAGAAGTATAAAGCTTCCCTCACTATTCAACTACTCAACACGGCTAAGGCCTGCATCCCTCTATTTTGGAGATTGGAAACCCCACCAACGAAGGTTCAGTGGTATGCCAGGGTTAATGAACTGCGTGACATGGAAGATCTTACGGCCACCCTGCATGACAGAGAGGAAACCTTTCGGGAGACATGGCGCCCCTGGCAACACTTCATTTATTCCGAAGCCTACCTCCGTGAGGTGACTTAACTTGGATATTCCCTGGTGCGGGGACCCCGCCTGACTAGGGAAGCGACACCGCCGCCTCTCCTCTTTACCTCTCTCTTCACCCCTTCCTCTCCTAATCCCCCTCCTACTCCCCCTCTCCACTTTTTTCCCTTCGTCTCTTCTTCCCTATTGATTTTCTAGTCTATACCCCCCCCTTCCCCACTCCCCCCTATTCCTCCTGTGTTTACTCACAACCCCCCATATGCTTCCGGCTAAGGGAAGATCTGATCAGATATACTGTATATCATGGATTACATTACACTATGGTAGTTACCCTTTGCCGGACTCTACTGATCAGTAAGGAATATCTCCACCCCTGGTTAGTGGAGAACTTCTTTCTTTGTTATTTTGGTTTACCTAACTATTTGTCGATAAAGGATAATTACAAGTGTCATCAGTTTATACAAGGCATATTTCAGGGAACTGCTTGTAAATGGGTACTAAGACAGTCATTACATTGGACCCTCCCGTCCAACCAGGCACTGCCTTGACCTTACAGATTGTTTAATTAAAGAGGAATGTATATGTGTTACATCTTTGTCTACAACAGTTTCAGTTAACGGCTTACCCCTACTTCTGTTTTACATTATACATAAAATGTTATAGATCTTGATAACATGTACATCAATCTGTAACTTGCACTATTGAAAATAAAGGAATTAAAAAAAAAAAAAAAAAGCTAAAGTGGATGGTACCCGAGCCTCGGTTCAAGAACGAGGTTTTGCCTGTAATGTGTCCTTTATGGCGCTGGACTCTTGTTATTTGGTATTCCTGGTCTATTACTTGCCCAAGGGAACCAGAAGGGTGCCTTACAGGTCCAAGAGGGGGGGACCTGGTCCTTGAAGGTCCTCAGTGGCGCTACCCACCGTGATGGGAGAAGATTGGGCCTGTATCAGGCTCTGCGGCGGGGACCGGTAAGTACTCCCTCTGGGAGGCCTAAAGATAATACTGTTGTTACCTATGACATAACATGTTTTAAATCCCAAATTTGCGTGCCTTGTGCCCCACTGTATCTGAAGTTACAGAGGACCGCCGTCGGGTGCACTTATGAAGGTGTCTCCCGCACATGGGCCGCATGCACCGGGCGCGCACGCTGCATGCCCGTGTGCGTGAATTCATCCGCGTGCGCAACGGCCGTGCGCGGGTGATGGTCACCACGTGCATCGCGGCATGCCTGTGTGTGCGCCGCACGTTCTGCAGGCGTGCGCATGTGCCGGGAGGATTCCCGGGCGTGCGTTAGTCACATGGCGGCGCGCGCGTATAAAGGGAGGTCATGCGCCCACGTGTGCTGATGCTGCTTGTCCGTTAAGGCTCATAAGAGCCAGGATACTAGTGCGCGGTGGGACACAGAGGTCTGGGCACGTGAGTTGGGCAGTTGCAACAGGTTGAAGGCTGGTAAAGGCTATGGTGGCTGCTATACGCTGGATTCAGCCATATAGCTCAGAGGGAGTACTTTTATTCCTCAACTCTTGTAAGCAATATCTTCCAGAAAACGAGGTACAGGGAGCAGGGCAAGTCCAGGGGTGAAAGTGCCTCCTGCAAAAACAGGAGATCAACCTCAGGTTATTGCAGCATCAGTCTCCTCTGAAAGACCTGCGGCATTTGGCCTGGCTGAGCCATTGCATTTGTCGGGCGTAGTGGCCACTACCAATATCCCTGCATCAGCTTATGTTACTAAGGATGACTTAGCATGAACTCTAGCTGGCCTTGAAGGCAAGATAGCAGGTATGATTGCCAAAGTAACGCTGGGAGGGAAGAAGCATCATAAATCTCCCTCTAAAGAGCCTGGTCCCAGTGGAGAGTCACTTGAGTACCAGGACTCTCTTAGCCAGATGGGTCCTTGTGGTCTGGATCCAGAATGGGCAGAGGATTTGGAGGAGGTGGCCATAAAGGATAAAGAGAAAGGGGAGGCTGAAGAGTCTCGGCGGAGGACTCAGGTTCTGAGGAACCAATTTCGGCTTCCCAATCCCAGAAATTGTTTATCCAGTCTCTGGCTGAAATGGTGAGAGGTGGGTTTAAGTTATCCACGGTACAGGGACCAGGACTCTCCTGTTCTACGTTGGGATTCTTGCGTCCTCAGCAAGGTTCCCAGGCGTTCCCTTTGCATCCATTATTGGAGCAGGTGATTTACGCTGACTGGGACCACCCAGACAGACAAAAGGTTTTCCTTTTTATATCCCATGGAGGAAAAATTCAGGAAGAAGTGGGATACACCTTTGGTTGATGCTGCCATTTCTTCAGTGAATAAAAGCCTAACCTGTCCAGTGGTTAATGCCCAAGGGTTTAAGGATCTGGCAGATAAAAAACTGGAATCCTTACTAAAAGCTTCCTTTGCGGTAGCTGGGTCAGCAGTACAACTGGCAGTTGCGGCTATCGGTGCTTGCCAGTCCTTGAAGGACCGTTTTAAGAGGTTGGTCAGGAACCTGCCTGTTCAGGAGGAGTTTTCTGACGAATTGTCGGAACTTCCTCGCGCTTTATGTTTTGCGGTAGACGCATTAAAGGGCTCGATCCAGTAGATGTCTCGTTTTGCGCTACTCTCAATTCATATGCGCAGGGTCTTGTGGTTGAAGAACTGGTCAGCCAAGACGCCATGCAAAAGGCTACTCGCGACTTTTCCTTTTCATGGTGAGCATCTATTTGGAGAGGATCTGGATAAATATATCCAAAAGATCTCAGGAGGAAAGAGCTCCTTACTTCCAGTTAAGAGAAGGAATAAGCAGCCTTCCTTTAAGATTCCCAACGCTCCAGGGCCAAGTGCCTCTTCTCCCAAGAGGTATCGACAGCCTCAGCCGCCTACTTTTAAGAAACCTCAGGGTTAGAAAAGACCCTGCAAGCCGGGCAAAACCAATTCCAAGTCTTCCTTGTGAAGGGGCGCCCCCACTCATACGGGTGGGGGGCAGACTGCGGCTGTTCGCAGATGCTTGGGGGAAATTGGTTCAGGACAGGTGGGTCATTTCCACTATAACACAAGGTTACAAAATAGAGTTCCGGGATTTTCCCCCAAGTCGGTTTCTGGTATCCAGAGTCCCATCAGATCCAGGGAAAAAGAAGGGCCTGTTTCTGGCTTTAGATCAGCTGGAAAGGCAGGAGGTAATTATCAAGGTTCCACACAAGGAAAGATTCAAGGGGTTCTACTCAAACCTTTTTACAGTGCCAAAGCCGAATGGGGAGGTAAGGCCCATTCTGGACCTCAAGTCCCTCAATTCCTTTCTAAACGTCCGATCCTTCCGTATGGAGTTGGTCCGTTTAGTAATCACATCCTTGAGAAAAGGAGATTTTTTAGCATCCATAGACATCAAGGACGCGTACCTGCATGTACCGATTTTTGGTCCACATCAAAGATTTCTGCGCTTCGCAGTAGATGGGTGTCATTTCCAATTTGTGGCACTTCCATTCGGTCTAGCCACGGCCCCTCGGGTCTTCACAAAGGTTCTGGCTCCAGTATTGGCATTCGTAAGGTCCCAAAAGATCTCGGTGGTAGGATATCTGGATGACCTTCTGTTAAGGGACCAATCTTACTCCACCCTAGTAGAAAACGTTACAACTACAGTTCGTTTCCTGAGGTTCCTAGGCTGGATTATGAATATGGACAAATCGGCCCTTTGTCCAGCTCAGGTCTTGACATATCTGGGCCTGATCCTGGACACAACCCAAGAAAGGGTAATTTTGCCTCCCTTAAAGGTCAACTCCATAGTGGAGCTGGTTCAAGAGGTCAAAGGGGTAGAAAGGCCTTCGATTCGACTGTGCATGAGGCTGCTGGGCAAGATGGTGTCATCTTTCAGCGCAGTTCCGTATGCGCAGTTTCACTCCAGGTTGTTCCAGAAAACTATCCTGGAGGCTTGGGACAAGTCTGTTCAGACCTTGGATCATCCCATGTCCCTATCCCAACCTCTCTTGGTGGTCAAAGACCAGCAACTTGAGGGGCGGAAAATCCTTTCCACCTGTAACCTGGAAGGTGGGAACTATGGACGCCAGTCGTCTCAGTTGGGGAGCAGTCCTGGAAGAGGCTTCCGTCCAGGGAATATGGTCCCAAGTAGAGAAGTCCTTGCCCATCAATCTGCTGGAAATTCAGGCAGCTCACTTGGCTCTCCTATTCTGGATGTCCAGATTGCGGGGTTTTCCTGTTCGAATCCAGTCCGACAACTCCACGGTGGTGGCATACATCAACCAACAAGGGGGCACCCGGAGCCGGAAGTAAATCACATATTAACTTGGGCAGAGAGACACGTGCCATTTCTGTCAGCAGTCTTTATTCCAGGTGTGGACAATTGGCGGGCAGACTACCTAAGTCATCAGCAATTGTTACCAGGGGAGTGGTCCCTCCATCCCGAAGTTTTCCTTCAAATCTGCCAGCACTGGGGGATGCCAGATGTGGATCTTCTGGCATCCAGATTCAATGTCAAGGTGGACAGGTTTGTATCCAGGACCAGGGATCTTCTTGCCGTCGGGACGGATGCATTGGTGGTTCCCTGGGATCGGTATTCCCTAATTTATGCTTTTCCTCCGATTCAGATGCTGCCACACCTGTTACGCAGGATACAGGAAGAACAGAAACCAGTGATTCTGGTGGCCCAGGAGGTCCTGGTACTCAGAGATTGTGAGGATGGCGGTGGGGGACCCATTATGCCTCCCATACTGCCCAGACCTGTTGTCCCAAGGTCCCATATACCATCCTTCTTTACGGTCGCTGAATTTGATGGCATAGCTATTGAGACCAGGGTACTGAAAGACCGTGGTATTAGAGGTTCAGTTTTGTCTTGATAAATGCTAGAAAGCCAGTTTCTAGGAGTATTTACTATAGGGTCTGGAAATCGTACATTTCCTGGTGCGAGAGAAGAAGATGACGATTGGGAGGGTCCTTGTCTTTCCTTGCCTTTCCTTGCCTTTCTTCAAACAGGACCATTAAAGGACAAATTTCGGCCTTATCAGTTTTTTTCCAGAGGCCAATTGCATCTCATTCTTTAGTACGAACCTTCGACAAGGGGGTACTGCACTTAAGGCCGCCGGTGAAGCCACCCTTATGACCTGGGACTTGAACTTGGTGCTATCAGCTCTACAGGGTCAACCCTTTGAACCTATTAGGCATATTCCTTTAATTCTATTGACTAGGAAATTGGTCTTTTTGGTGGCCATAACCTCGGCTAGAAGGGTGTCAGAATTGGCCGCCCTTTCTTGTGAAAAACCTTTTCTATTTTTACATCAGGACAAGGTAATAATGCACCCCCATCTGGATTTTTTACCTAAGGTGGTTTCCAATTTTCATTTAAATCAGGATATCATTTTACCTTCCTTTTTTCCCAACCCTAAGTCTAAGGAGGAAAGGTCGCTTCACTCACTGGATGTGGTGAAAGCGGTCAAGGTTTACTTAAACATGTCAGCTCCTTTTCGGAAAACTGACTCCTTTTTTGTCCTGCCAGAGGGTCCTAAGAAGGGACAGGCAGCAACTAGTTCAACTATCTCTAGGTGGATTCGCCAGGTCATTATCCAGGCTTATGAGCTGAAACGCAAGGTTCCACCTCAGTACCTCAAAGCTCACTCCACTAGAGGAGTTAGTGCATCATGGGCAGTGCGCCAACAGGTGTCTATGGCTCAGGTTTGCAAAGCGGCCACTTGGTCTTCAGTTCATACGTTCACCAGGTTTTACCAGCTGGAAGTTAGATCTCAAAGGGAGACTGTTTTTGGCCACAGCGTGCTGCAAGCAGCTTTATAAGTCCTGGGCCTGAATGGGGTCTAGGAATACTATGTTCCCTCCCCTCAAATGCATTGCTCTAGGACATCCCAGATAGTCATTATTATGGTGCTCTGTGTCCCGTGATGTACGATAAAGAAAAATGGATTTTTAAAACAGCTTACCTGTAAAATCCTTTTCTTGGAGTAGATCACGGGACACAGAGGTCCCTGCCTTCTTTTCTGGGATCTTCATTGCTTGCTACAAAACTAAAGGTACTTCCTGTACGGGAGGGGTTATATGGGAGGAACCGTCTTACTATTGGTTGCCACTGTCCAATCACCTAAAGGTAGCATATAACCCAGATAGTCATTATTATGGTGCTCTGTGTTCCGTGATGTACTCCAAGAAAATGATTTTACAGGTAAGCTGTTTTAAAAATCCATTTTTTCCATTCTCCCTCTGGTCTCAGCCAGGGACAAACTGGTCCAATACAAAATTGTATCCAGAGTTTACTACACGCCCCACAAGCTGCACCAGATGCCGTCGGCATATTCACTGGCGTGTTGGCGCTGCTCCTACCAGCTGGGGGACTTCTTTCACATTTTCTGGGCTTGCCCAGCAATTGTACATTATTGGAAAGAAGTACTCCAAGTAATCACAAGGGTCACTAAGACTAGTGTCCCTTGTGATCCTAAACATTGTCTGCTGGGACTGGTAGAACAAATGTCAATGCTCCGAGCTAGAAAAATACTCATATCCCTGTTATTGTATTATGCACGTAAGGCCATCATGATGAACTGGAAACAATCATCTCCCATCTCTGTCAGATTCTGGAAAAACCTAGTGAAGGCCAGTTTACCCCTTTATACAGCCACCTACTCGGGCAGGGGTTGCCCACAAAAATTTGAAAAGGTATGGACCTGTTGGCTGGATGATAATACAACGGCAACTGATGCAGTAACCAACTCCTAGATTAACATTATGGTTATAGTATGTTAATATATTGACCCAATTACTCTCATGTCACATTATCCTGTCATAATATTGAGCACAGATTCTCCTGAACTAAACCTCTCCCCTCATTGGGGTATAGATAAGTAAGGTTGTTTATGTTGTATGATGTGCCCTGTTGTGGTCTGTTGCTGCATCAGAGGATCTGCCCCTGCATGGGCAATGTTTGACCCCTGTGTGGGCAATTTTTTATGCTAATGAAAAAAACTCAATAAAAAAGATTTTGCAAAAAAAAAAAAAAATAAAGACTGATGGCGCATCAACCTGTCCCCACATGCCAGGGTGCTAGGTGTAACCCTGGACTCTGAACTCTCCTTTTGGCCTCACATCCAATCACTGTCCAAAGCCTCAACCTCTGCACCATCTCCAAAATACGCCTCTCCTTAACCATTGACACCACAAAGCTTCAAGTCCACTCCCTGGTAATTCCTCCTCATTGGCTTACCTTTACAGAAGTTATCCCTCTTTCAGTCCATCATGAGTGCTGCTGCCACACTCATCCACCTTACCAACCGTTCAGTGTCTGCTACCCCTCTGCCAGTCCCTCCAGTGGCTTCCATTCACCCAACCAATTTAGTTCAAAATACTAACAACAACTTACTTCCTCCAATGCTTGCCTCCTTCCATGCTTATCTTCAGGACTTCTCCTGAGCCTGCAGCATCCTCTGAAATTGCTTACCACAATCTATCCAACTATCACCTACTCTGTCCACTTTTAGGCAATACCTGAAAACCCTTCTCTTCAGAGAAACCTATCCTGCCCCCACCTAAAAAGTGTACTTTTATTTTCTCCATCAGCTTATCCCCCACAGTTCTTACCTTTTGTATCACTTGACCTTCCCTTTTAGATTGTTAGCTCTAACAAGCAGGACCCTCTGATTCCTCCTGTATTGAATTGTATTGTAACTTTACTGTCTACCCTAATGTTGTTTAAGCAGAGTTCCACCCAAAAGTAGAAGCTCTGCTTATCAGCCCCCCCGCCCTCCGGTGCCACATTTGGCACCTTTCGGGGGAGGAATGGGTACCTGTTTTTGACAGGTACGTGTTCCACTTCCGGTAGATTGTGCCGTGGCACGATCATTTGGAAGTTTGGCCCCCCTCCTCCTTCACCCGCCGCTGGGCCATTCAGAAAGTGCAGCGCGCTTCGCAATTGCCCAGCAGGGAACCAGCTGTGAAGCCAAAAGACTTCACTTCCGGGTTCCCTTACTACGAATGTTGGTGGCAGCAGCCGAGAGCTGATGGAAACATCGGCTGGGGTACCAACATCGCTGGATTCCAGGTCAGGTAAGTGTCCTAATATTAAAAGTCAGCAGCTACAATATGTATTTTTGCTGGGTGGTCGGAACTATTGTAAGAGTCCAGGGCTTACTACGCATACACCAATGGCGCGTTGCCGCAAGAGGAAATCTGTGCCAACTGAGCATGCGACAAAGACACCTCACTGTGCCAACCCGCACCTGTGCAGAAGACCTGATGAAAAAAGGCAGGAAAATGCCCAGGAAGTGCACAGGAAGTGACCTCAACCTGATGGAAAAAGGCAAGAAAATGCCCAGGAGGCGCACAGGAAGTGACCTCAACCTGATGGAAAAAAAGGCGGGAAAATGCCCAGGAGGCGCACAGGAAGTGACCTCCAACTTCCCTATATAAGCCCTGGATTATCTTCAGTCCTCCCTTGTTCCTGTGCAAGTGTGTGATCTGTCTGAACTTGTTGTGACCTGGAAACCTATTTGACTACTCTTGTTTGCCTTTCGTACTAGGTTTGGCCATTTTGAGTATCTAGTCATGCCATTTGGGCTGTGTAACGCCCCAGCAACTTTCCAACACTTGGTGAACGACATCTTTCGGGATTTTCTTGACCTCTTCATGACAGTGTACTTAGACAACATCCTTTTTTTTTCACCTTCCCCCTGATAAGGTCAGGGATTTAATTTAGAGTTCTCACTTAATATAATGCCTACGTGTAAATCTGTTATGAATGTAACTTTTGGCTGTTGAACTCGATTGAAGCTGCTTTTGTTTTCTTGTAACTGTATTGCCATGGTGTTGAAGCTTGTGTTCGTAGCCCAGGTGACTCCTGTTGTTGTCCTTTGTGGGGGTTGTGCTGATGCTATTGTTTGTATAATTGCCTATAATTGCCTATAAAAGGCCTTTGAAAGAAGTAAAAGCAGCAGTCCTTTATGCTCAGAACTGTGATACAGACATACCTGACTCCGTGTCATCTTTCTTATAGAAGCAATAATTTGACAAAGCAATATAAACTTAAAGCAACTTATTTAAAAGTTGAACCTAACATTTTTGGCGCCCGAACAGGGACTCACCAAGTTGCTACAAGAGGTGGCTGAGCTACGCTGACGGAACGAAAGGACAGGCATTCCGGGAACCACAGATCAAAAAACCTGGCCAGGTAAGAAAAAGCTTTATTTTTCTTATATTCTGTGCTCCCCTGATTTGTGCCTATCCGTTCTGTCAGTTACGGTTCTCCTGGTTTTAAAACACCAGCCTCTGTAGTGGCGAGTCTAGAATTACTGCATATTTTAGTTTATATTGCTGGAATTATTTGTTTGTTTGTTGTCTGTGTCTGTCTTGTCTGTCTTGTTGAGAAAGTGAATGAGCCTTGTCAAGGATGGTATGAGTTAGAAGGGGATTGCTGAACTAAGCAACGGAATGCGCCTTACCTCACATGATTGGGAACTTGAGGGCTTGTGAGCTTGGGGGTCTGACGCTTATGCTTAACCTCACATCTAACTCTTAAACCATAGACGAGTTGAGAGTATAAGCCCTGTCTGCTCCATAAAGCAGGGATAAGAGTGTATGAGAGGGATTCCCAGATACGGGGAGGGAATAAGATCTCCATAAAGTCCGGAGATCTAGTCGGATACCTGGCCACTTAAAGGAATGCTTGTATATGTTGTAGCCGCATTTTTGTATATGTTGTAGCCGCATTCTGGTTTGTTATTGGGCTAGCATATAAAGTAATTATTTGTTATTGGGCTAGCATATAAAGTAATTCGATTTCAGAAATCTCATTCCGGAGAGGTTTTTAGAATTCTAGCACCCTAGGAGGAAGGCAACGAGGAACTAGTGTAACTTAGCTGGTTTGTTATTGGGCTAGCATATAAAGTAATTATTCATTCTTGTATATGTTGTAGCCGCATTATATTGTACACTAAGTGTCCCACACGCTACCTAGGCAGGACTGTTAGAATGGGCCAGAGGAACACAAAATCCCGTCAGGGAATTGTGGCGCACTATACGGTGCCACAGATAATTAAAAACATCTGTGGGAAAGATGAAGCATAGGACTTAAAGGATGTCTTTCGTAAATTTAAGGTGAAAGGAGCAGCGGGTTTAGACCCGGATGTATGAAGTGAAATAGTGAAAAAAATAGTGAAAAAAAGTGAAATAAAAAGGGACAGACAAGGAGAGGTGTTAGAGAAGCAATGGATGAGTCAGGTTCAATGCTTAATTAAGGTTTCAAATAGAGCAAAAGAAGAGGGGTGGAAATATAATCCAGACTGTGATGGTTGGGATATGAAAGATAGAAGAACAAAAAATGTTGAAATTTTAAATAATCTTAGCTCAGCCATCCCACCCCCATATACTGACATAGAACGTAAACCACACAAGATATATCCTGTACTTGAGGGGAGAGGATGGGTTTGTCAGCATTGTGGGGCACAAAAACCTCATCCAGAAACTGTAGCTCCCGTACGCACTGATACACGCATTATAGCAAAGCCAGCTGCTTTCTGTAGATTTGTGACACAGTTAATGAATACACATGAAGCGACCTGGCAGGATGGGGAGGATCTATGCAGACACAAAAATGACTCTGACCCTGTTTAACCAGTTTATGACAGAAATAGGTCCACACAGACCTGCAGGACAAGTTGATGGGGATGGCAACCTGGAGGCAGGACATGTCAGACATATAGACTCAAGGGCCCCTTTTATTGCTAGATTAGAAGCTTTGTCAGGCAAAACAACAGGAGAGGGGGTCCATATCACCCATGAAGCAAATGCCAGGACAGACTGTATTGGAATTTTACTTATCTATGGAAAGTATGATGGCAGATGAGGGATTGGACTTGGCCCTGCCAGTCACAATCCG
Source organism: Aquarana catesbeiana (assembly GCF_042186555.1). NCBI lineage: Eukaryota > Metazoa > Chordata > Amphibia > Anura > Ranidae > Aquarana > Aquarana catesbeiana. The sequence continues at coordinate 237,211,397 of NC_133330.1, read as the reverse complement.
AGCCTTCAATAGACAATTTATGGAGGGATTAATTCCACAGATAAGTGAGAGACTGAAAGCCTGCACACCAGAGTGGAGGGCAACTAGAGATAGAGGGACGTTGTTACAAAAAGCGCAAGGCATAGAGGCGGACTTAGCAGAAACCAAAGGGAGGAAATCTCATGCTATCAACGCACTCGGGGGTTCCCAAGAGCAAGGTAGAGGTTCCTTTCGCAAACCCCTTACCTGTCACTACTGTAACAAGATTGGTCACATCAGACGCAACTGTAGGAAAAGAATAAGGGATGAAGGAGAGGAAGGTGTTGATTCTCCAGTTAATCAGAGAAGGAACCAGCCCAGAGACAACAAAAATAGTCATATCAGGCAGCAGGGAGATGGTCCACGAGCATGACTCGCCCCGGTTTTAGAAAAATCCAAAACAACAATGCTTAAGACAAATATAACGGTTGGTAATAAGAAAATCTCTTGTTTAGTCGATACAGGAGCTTCACGCTCGTTACTTTCTGACTCTGAACTACTCCCTGGCCAAAAATCACCTGACACTTTACTAATAACTGGATATGATGGCATTTTAGCCGACGCCCCGCTTACAAAACCTCTGAAAGTTAAAGTAGGAAACCACATGTTCCTTTCACGCTTTCTGGTATCCAGAGGAGCCCCCACTAATTTGTTAGGAGCTGACATTTTGCAGAAAATAGGAGCTAACATTACCTATCACCCAGATGGCACTGTCACCTTAGCTATAGGGGATAATCAAGAACACATGGAGATGTGTAACCTGATACAATACCTAGAGGAGGAATCGGAATTGTACGGCCCACCTCCTTCAGACTTAGATCAGATTTTGTCGTCCCTTCCAGGAGAACTATGGGAGAAACATCCAGCTGATGTTGGACTTTTGCCCATACCTCCGGTTACCCTACAGCTGATTCCAGGAGCAGTGCTTCCCCAACAAAAGCAGTATCCACTTAGTGCACCCCAAGAGACGGCCATAGAAATGCAGGTCCAATCCTTCTTAAAAAGTGGAGTTCTAAAAGAGGTAAAATCACCGGCAAACACTCCCTTGTACCCGGTTAAAAAGAAATCAGTAGCCGGTAGTCCGGTTAAGTATAGAATGGTCCAAGACCTTAGAGCGGTCAACAAAATACTAGCCCCGATGACACCTTTAGTACCCAATCCACATACATTACTGTCACAAATACCATCAACCAGTATGTACTTTACGGTTATAGATTTAGCGAATGCTTTCTTTTCCGTCCCGCTTGCTGAAGAATGCCAACTTTGGTTCGCATTTTCAATCAAAAATCGGCAACTAACCTGGACACGCCTACCTCAGGGTATGGCGCATTCACCTACCTTGTATTCGCAAGCATTGCAAACGGTGTTGGGAGAATGGGTACCACCAGATTCCTGTGTATTGTTACAATATGTGGATGATTTATTGTTATGCTGCCCTGACAAGGAAACTTGTTTGGCCACCACCCTTAATTTGTTGCGATTTTTGGCAGAAAAAGGTTGCAAGGTTAATAAGAAAAAGTTACAAGTGTGTCAGGAAAAAGTTATCTTTTTGGGACATTGTATATCACAGGGTACGAGACATCTCACTGAGGAGAGGGTTCAAGTGATAAAGGGAATGTTACCCCCACGGAATTTCAAACAATTGCGTATGTTTTTAGGTATCGTGTCATATTGTAGACAGTGGATACCACATGCTAGCGCTTTGATGCAGCCATTATACGATTGTTTGAAAATTGTACCTTATATGCTTACAGAAGTAGCTTATGAGTCGTTTATCACTTTGAAAAAGTTGTTGATTTCTGCCCCGGCTATTGGTATACCAGATTACACCAAGATATTTAATCTGTACATTGCTGAGATCACTGGACATGCCACAGGTGTTCTGACACAGGCACATGTAAAACAAAGACCAGTCGCTTACTTTTCAGCAGCATTAGATCCAGTATCTAGAGGTTCACCGTCTTGTGTACGGGCGGTAGCTGCAGTGTCAATTATCATAGATAAGTCATCAGAGATTGTTCTAGACAATCCAGTTGTAGTGCATACCACACATGACATACATGCAATCTTGTCTCAGGTACAGCCCAAACACATTTCAATGGCTAGGCAATTAAGGTTACAGTGTACTTTACTCTTACCTCCAAATGTCACTTTTCAGCGCTGTACAACCTTAAATTTGGCCACCTTTTTGCCTCTTCAGTCACCAGATTTGGCAAGGGGGAATGATAGTACTAGTAGTACTAGTGAGAAAAGAAATGAGGACACTGACACTCTTTTGTTTAAAGAAGTAGATGAACACGATTGTTTTCAGCTCATGGAACAGGAGACAATGGGATTCCCACACGTTACAGATACACCGATTTTAAATGCTGAGCACACTTTGTACATAGATGGCAGTAGGTTTGCTGATGACAAGGGTAAATATCACACAGGGTATGCTGTAGTGACTGATATGCAGGTAATTGAAGCACAGGCCTTACCAGCCCACATGTCAGCACAGGAAGCAGAATTAAAAGCTTTAGAACAAGCCCTAGAATACTTAAAAGAATGAGAAGGGAATATTTACACTGACTCTGCCTACGCTTATGGTGTAGCGCACGATTATGGCCACATATGGAGGGCTAGAGGTTATCTGACAGCAGCAGGTACACCTGTAAAACATGGAGAAGGGCTTAAGAGAGTCCTGAACAATCTTCAAAAGGTTAAACGAGTGGCCATCATGAAGATAGCGGCACACACGAGCGCAAAAACAATTGAGGCAAAAGGAAATGCATTTGCAGATTTGACTGCAAAACAGGCAGCTCTAGGGGAAGGAAGCCCTGAGACCTTAGCAGCGGTAGAGGTGAGTATCCCAGAACCAACATGGCAGCAGCTGAGTAAATTACAGGAGCAAGCAGGGGAGAGCGAGAAAGATAAGTGGGTCAGAATAGGAGCAGCACCAGACCTTGACAATGTATGGAGGGAAGGGGGCAAAATATGCCTACCTGCCTCTCTGTACCCAGCAATGGCAGCGGCAGTTCACCTACCCACACACGTCAGTTCCAATTCCATGTATAGGATTGTGAACCAAGGATGGCTCGCCCCTGGATTCAGTAGCACTGCAAGAAACTACTGTGCAGCCTGCCAAATCTGTCTCCTGAATAACCCAGGACAGAGAGTAAAAACCCCACGGAAACACCAGGTCCGGGCCCAATACCCCTTCCAGAGACTGCAAATTGATTACATACAAATGCCTAAGAGCGGCCCCTTTGAATTCGTCCTCGTGTGTATCGATTTATTCTCAGGTTGGCCCGAAAGTTATCCAATAAAATCGGCTACAGCTAAAGCCACAGCTAAGAAACTGATCACTGAGTTAATACCTAGGTTTGGTCTTCCTGAAACCATAGAATCAGATAGGGGGACACACTTTACAGGAGAAATCATGCAGAATGTGATGACCATGTTAGGGGTTCAACAAAGTTTTCACACCCCTTACCACCCACAGAGTTCAGGATCAGTGGAGAGAGTAAATGGGACAATAAAGTTAAAAATACAAAAAGCCATGCAAGAGTTAAACAAGCCTTGGCCAGAATGCTTGCCTTTGGCTTTATTCTCTATAAGGTACACTCCAACAGGAAAAACAGGATTATCCCCATACGAAATACTTTTTGGGAATGCACCTAGATTAGGTTTATACTTTCCACAGAGTATGCAATTGCAATGTGATAGTTTGACTGCATATGTGATACAATTACAACAACGTCTAACTAAGATCCACAAAAGTGTGTATTCTTCTCTTCCAGACCCTAATTCAATAACAGGTACACATACGCTGCTACCAGGGGATTATGTATATGTAAAGAAACACACCAGAAAGACATTGGAACCCAGATTTGAAGGTCCTTACCAAGTACTCTTGACCACAGCCACCTCAGTAAAGCTGGAAGGAAAACCTACCTGGATACACGCATCACATTGCAAGAAACAAAGCGAGAAAACAACATGATGAAATATCTACTTACATATTTTTTGTTGAAGATTGCTGTTTTACAAATATATGCATGGACTCCTGGTATTAATGTACTTGAAGTAGAGGAAACAACAACTTTCGAATGGGCTATAGATGATCCTAAAGTAGCAAATGATTCAGGATATGAGATGAATAAGGATCATACCTGGATGAAATATTTTAAGGGTCTAACTGACGATGGTGTATGGTTCCAAGTAAAAGGGGATAAGATAGAATGTGAGGAGAAATGGTGTGTAGGAAGGTTTGAAGCATACCGGGTAGCAGATGTAATGGAAATGTGTAAAATAGTGGTCATGCCACTAGTAATTAAAGACGAGTTTTGGTATCCAGAAATATATGGGAAATATGTAGATAAAGGAAACAGAACCCATGATTTAACTCTATGTGAAGGAACTAATAAGGGAATGGTATGTGGCAGAAGTTCCCCAGTATATGAACCTTGCTTGTTAAAATACCAAACTAGCATATGCAAAATGCAAAGAACACCGATAAATGTGAACAATAGATTCATAGAAATAGGACCCCAGCATATTTGTATCATTACTAATGATAACCGCACCATGTCAGCATTAAATAAATCGGCGCCGTTTGCGGGATGTATAAAAAAGATTAAAATATTACAATGGGGTAACGACACCTATCTTTTTGAACCAGACGCCGATAAGATATTCTCTTCAGTCTATGAGGTACATAATCTCACTGACACTACACCCTTTATAATTTCTTTAGACCCACTAAAACAGGTTTTGGAACAATCAGAGTTGTTAAGACAACACATAGAAACACTAGAACATACCCTACAGAATAACCTTGTATCTGCAATAATTGACAAAGGTAGACTAGTACATCTTTCCTCACAGATACAACAGGATACTGCACCACATTGGTAGGATATATTTAGTGGAATGTCTTCTACAGCAACCAATACCTTTCACTGGTTGTTAAGTCCAATGGTAATTATTATTCTAATATTAATATCACTTACAATCACAAATATATGTGTATACAGGAAAATAAATAGGAAAATTAGGAGAATAGACAGGGCATACCGATAAATGTGTATTGACATCACCCTACTCCTATAAAACTCCTCTTCTTGAATTTTAAGATGTTGGTAATACCTAGGGGGATGGGTTCTACCCCTCTGACAACTCGCGGTCAGGGAAAGGACTCTGGGGAAAAACTGACTAGAACTTATTCATGAGGACCCAGGGGGAAGGAGAGGATGATGTCAAAGGGGGAAATTGATAAGGTCAGGGATTTAATTTAGAGTTCTCACTTAATATAATGCCTACGTGTAAATCTGTTATGAATGTAACTTTTGGCTATTGAACTCGATTGAAGCTGCTTTTGTTTTCTTGTAACTGTATTGCCATGGTGTTGAAGCTTGTGTTCGTAGCCCAGGTGACTCCTGTTGTTGTCCTTTGTGGGGGTTGTGCTGATGCTATTGTTTGTATAATTGCCTATAATTGCCTATAAAAGGCCTTTGAAAGAAGTAAAAGCAGCAGTCCTTTATGCTCAGAACTGTGATACAGACATACCTGACTCCGTGTCATCTTTCTTATAGAAGCTATAATTTGACAAAGCAATATAAACTTAAAGCAACTTATTTAAAAGTTGAACCTAACACCCCGAGGCATATCACATCCACATGCGAAAAGTCCTTTTTTCGCCTCCGAGCCCATAAACTCACGCCAAGCTTGAAAAATGTAAGTTTGAGAAAGATACCATACAATTCCTTGGCCTCATTATTTCGACTTCTGGCATATCCATGGGCCTCCAAAAGGTAACTGCAGTTCTTGAATGGCCAATACCCTCGGACCGTAAGAGCATCCAGAGGTTCGTGGGATTCGCTATTTTTTATAGAAGATTCATCAAAGGCTTCTCGTCAATAATTTATTTATTTTATTTATTTATTTCAGGTACTTATATAGCGTCGTCAATTTACGCAGCGCTTTTACATATACATTGTACATTCACATCAGTCCCTACCCTCAAGGAGCTTACAATGTAAGATCCCTAACTCACATTCATACATATTAGGGACAATTTAGACAGGATCCAATTAACCTACCAGCATGTCTTTGGAGTGTGGGAGGAAACCGGAGTACCCAGAGGAAACCCACGCAGGCACAGGGAGAACCATTCTTCTTCTGATTAACCCCTTTAGACTTCGTTGCCAAACTGGACTGGACCTCGGCTCCGATCTCGGACTAAGGCTTGCACGGTGCTCCGCACCCCTGGCACCCATGCCACTCGGTGTCCACCAAGTCTCTCCATCTCCAAAGGCTTCAAGGACCCGAGGTGCAAGGGAGGTCTCCCCACTACTTCAGTCTCACCTCAGGTACGTGGCCCTCGTGACAACTACTCTTTAAGTGCTGTGCAAACTGTTGTCGTAAATGCACATCTTATGGGAAGATTTTTCTAAAAATAATTGGTGTGGCGACAGGATCACTTTACAGTACTGATTGTTATATTCAGTAATAAAAGTAACTGACATACTACTGTATGACCCACTGGTATTCCTGAACTATTGATAAGCTGTAATTGAGAGCTGTAAGACCAGATTCATGTGGGATCAATGTACTGTATAAAGGGATCTAACATCTAGGGACAGATACAGATACGAAGGTTGCCACTGATAATGTTCGAGGATGTCAAGCAGATGGGAGGAGTTCTTTACATATGCTGGTAATGTAGTTACTATATAGGCTGTAGTAAGTAGTCAATGTATTGTGAAATTGTATTGGTCAAACCATTCATGATGGCAATAATAGGATGACTCAGAGGGCATAGTAAATTAAAGGGATGTAATAGAAAAAAGGCACACTATAATTTCAGTTAATTAGAAATGATCTTTACATTTTATTAATGATACACAATTAAAATGCTTGATCACTGATGCTAGACATTTCTGATTTGAAACTGGGAAACAAATATTTTTTTCAATCTTTGATACTATATGTGTTGGTGTCTGAAAGTAGTATATTGGCTTCCAATAGATAGTCTTAGTTTTGCATTATTATCTTTTTTTTTAACAGAAAAGCATTATTATCTTTAAATAAATAAATAATAGTATTTGGATATTCTCTCAAGGCTTTCAACACTTACATTCTTCCTGGCTATGGTTATGAGTTCTCCTGCTCTGCCCACATACGTTATGCCTAACATTCTTCCATGGAATAAAATGTATTGATAAAACTTGATGTGGTAGAAAACTAAACTGAGGCAGAAGAACGTGTACAAAATTGTAACCTCTATGTGAGACACAGCTTGATTTAGTACTGTTCGAAATTATACACAGCTTTATTTAGTACTGTTCAGAATTGAAACCATACATAAAAATATCCCACGACAGGAAAGATGTGTAAAATTGTGTCAGCGGGAGATATATTGGATCTTTTTGTTAGAAAGTACGGTTGCTAAAAGAGATCAGTACCATCGTTTAGTCATCCAGTTTCTCCCCTTTACTATTTTAGCATTGTAATATAAAAGCTAATACTGACAAGTTACAAGTACTTGTCAGCACCTTTTGACACATTTCTTTCTTTTTTTTTTTTTTCAATACTTTATTTTTTAAGGAACACATGGCTAGTACAGATATCTCAACAGAAATATAACTACCATGGTATATGTACATGGAAAGGTCAGCCTAACAAAACAAACCATGACATTTATTGGATGCAGATCAATGAGTGAGATACTATAGAGACCCACAATCCCAGGTTACTAGGAAATCTCTGTACCCCATGCAGTAACAGCAATAAAAGAGAAAAAAAAAGGGGGGGTTAGTAGGAAAAGGAGCCAGTCGTGCCACTAAACCAATAGAACTAGGAGCCCTAGCATAGCATTTGCCAGGTGGTGGGGTTTAAGAGAACAGAGCTTTGTATTCCTCAGAATAGACAAATTAATTACAGTAAATTCACTTTTTAAGGAATTTTTCCCGACTGCCCTGCTCCGTGGCCACCAGGTCCTCCATTTCATTGATTTCAACTACTTTTTTCAGCCAAACGGTTATGGACGGTCCCTGCGGCTGCTTTCAGAACAGTGAAATACCGCTCTTTGCCGCTGTAATCAGGAGGGGTAGAATGTTGCGTCTGTAGATCTTACTCGAGAAGCGGTTATGATGTAGCAGGAAAAGCGCAGGATCCTTCGGTAGCTCACGATCTGTGAATTTCTGGATTATTCTGTGGACCTCTGTCTAATAAGGCTGCAGTAATCGGCAGGACCGGAAAATGTGGAGAAAAGAACCAGATTCTTCTCCGCACCTCCAACAGAGGAGACTTCTGGGCCCACAAGAAGTTTACAAGGGCACGCCTGACCGTACACAGGAAGGAGCCTGGGACTGACACATTTCTGATATAATATCTTGTGTGGTAATATCTTTGTGAAAACAGTTACTCTTTAAATATTAAATTCTATTATGACTATACTTCTTTCATACTTTTTATATCATATATGCCTGAATGCATACTTTTAAAATAAATGTATAACCTCTTTTTTTTATAAATACCCAATGGCTCTTATAAAAGTAATTATTTTTCGTAATTCTAGTTTCATACTGTGTTTCATGACATTTATACTTGATTTTTAGAGCATTTTATATTACAATTCTAATTGATTTTTTTTTTTTTTTAACAGAAAATTTTATTAAACAAATCAGCATTACATTACAGAATGATTTAGAACATTCAAAGTATAGAGGAGAATGACAGTAAAATCAACCTTCAACCTGTAGTCTTTGTTTATCAGACATTCCAGTTGTGCAAATATCAGAAATATCACTTAACAGTACACCTTATTGCATTATAGTGTCATATCATCGTAGATAAATTTACATAAGTAACCATTTTCAATCCAGCCTGATAAGGAGGGGGAAGGGGGGTGAAGGGGAAGGAGGGGGGGAGGGAGAGGAGGGAGGAGGGGGAAGGGGAGCGAAGGAAAGGTAAGGGGGGGGCAAGAGGGAACTGGCCCAGGGAGAATAGTCAAAGAGACATAGGAGGTCCTCCAATGAGTTTCACAACATAATAATTATGGAGTAGGGGGTTCCAGGACCCCAGAGGCGTCTACCCAAGAGGACCAGATCTTATCGAATTTACCTGGACATTGCCTACTTTCATATGTCAATCTATACAGGGGAAGTACCATGTTCACCGACCTTTTCCATGACACCAAAGTAGGAAGCTCTGCCTTTTTCCATACCATTAAGATTTCACGCCTAGCATAATATAATGCAAAGGTAAGACACAGTTTACTATATCTGTCTCCCTCAAGATCCTCCAAATGGCTAAGCAATAGTATCTGAGGATCGACCGGTACATTTAAACCTGTGACATTGCTTAGTGTGGAGGCTACTGCTGACCAAAAGGGTTTAAGTTTGGGACAGGACCAGACCATGTGCCAAAAGGTGCCCACCTCCTGCCTGCATCTCTGACAATTGGGGTCCCTTTGATCGTAAATACGTGCCAGTCTCTGTGGGGTGAAGTACGCTCTGTGTAGGAACTTAAATTGTATGAACCTGTCTTTCGCCGCGATCATGGAAGGAATGTAGGAGAGCAAGCACTCCTTCCATTCCTCTTCATCTAGGGAAGGGATATCAACCCTCCATTTTTCCCATGTCTTAGTTAGTTTGGTGAGGTACAGATATAATGTTGAAAGTGGCTTCCCCATCACACTAGAAATCAGGAGTCGTTCAATGGAATCTGGTTTCAAGATAAGGGGGGCAGGGAACTGAGCTTCAAAAGCGTGCTTTAGCTGCCAGTATCTAAATTGGAAGGAGGATGGGATAGCAAATGATTGCCTCAGGACCTGGAAAGTCTTAAGCCTACCGTCCTGAACTATATGTTTTAGTGTGAGAATACCCTTTTTTGCCCAGATAGAGGGATCTGGTATACTGTGAAGGTGAGGGAGCATGGGGTTGCCCCATAGGGGCATATGAGGTGAGATATGATTAGGTTTCCCGTATATCCTCCTAGCCTCCTGCCAGACCCTTACGGTGGTTCGCATCGGAGTTGTCATGGAAGGACTAGCCCGAAGTTCACGGAACGGAAGGTTGCTCAGGGCTGCAAAAGAACCCAAAATGGCTGCTTCGAGAGTGACAGCAGGATTCTGTGTGGGCTGGGAGAACCACCACCGAATCGTAACAAGAACAGCTGCCCAGTAGTAAATTTGGAAGTTCGGTAGTGCCAGTCCCCCCCCCGATAGTGGGAGATATAGGATCTGCTTGGCCACCCGGGGTGGCCTCCCAGCCCACACAAAGTGTATCAGCAGACTCTCCAACCTTCGGAAAAAGGCCCTAGGAATATGTATGGGTGTGTTGCGGAAAAAATATAAATATTTGGGAAGGTATATCATTTTTAGCAGATTTACCCTGCCAACCGGGGTCAATGGGAGGGTACGCCAAGAAGCGCACTTGGCTGTTAGCTGTGTCATAAGTGGTCGCAGATTGTTGTCCATATAATCCTGGACTTTACCACTAATTTTAATTCCTAGGTACTTGAAGTCCTCTACCCATTTAAGCTGCGTGTGTGGGACCCTAGGGGTCGACGGATGGAGCGGGAACAATATCAACTTATCCCAATTGACTCGGATCCCCGAATACCCGCCGAATCGGTTGATCTGACCTAGTGCAGTCTGCAAGGAGGACGACGCGTCCGCCAAATAGAGTGTCGTCCGCGTACAGCAAAATCTTCTCCTCTATTGGGCCCACCTGAAGCCCCCTCACCTCGGGGTCAGCCCGCAGCAGTATAGCCAGGGGCTCCATCGCCAGGGCAAATAGGCCCGGGGAGAGGGGACACCCTTGTCTCGTACCTCGAAACAATTTAAACTTCTCTGATAGACAACCGTTGGTGCTTATTCTGGCTAAAGGACTATGATATAGCATGCGTAGCCATTTCGTGAAGCCCGGGCCAAACCCAAATCGCGAGAGCACCTCCCATAAGTAGCCCCACTCGATGGAATCAAAAGCCTTCTCCGCGTCGAGTGAGGCCACCAATCCCCCGAACGTCGCATCTGCCCTGTCTATATGAGTATAAAGACGTCTAATATTAATGTCAGTACCTCTCCCGGGCATAAAGCCTGTTTGATCCCTGTGGATCAGGGCAGTGATGACTAGGTTAAGCCTATTGGCCAATACTTTTGCCAGGACTTTTGCATCCACATTCAGGAGGGATATGGGGCGATACGATGAGCATAAAGTAGGATCTTTCCCTGGCTTGGGGATCACCACTATGATCGCCTCACTCATGGTATCCGGGAGTTTCTCGAGGCGCGTTGACGCAGAGAAGAGGCCCTGAAGCTTATCTACTAGTTCTGCAGCGTATTGTTTGTAAAATTCTACAGGGATACCATCGGGTCCCGGTGTTTTCCCCGTCTGCATTGATTTGAGTGCCTGGAGTATTTCTAAGGATGTAATTCGGGCGTCAAGCTTATCACGATACGTCACCGTAAGGGTTGGGATATCAATATTATCTAAGTATGCTACCAGATCCTCCTTCCTATAATCCGCCCTGTACGTGTAGATGGATTTGTAGAATTCTGCAAAGCAGCCATTGATCTTTTCCGGTGTGTGAACTATCTGTCCCGAGGGATCCCTGATGTGGGAAATGCTCATCCCTCCCGCCTGTTCCCTGGAGAGCCATGCCAACAAACGGCCCGCCCGCTCCCCCTGCTCAAAAATCCGCTGGGATTGAGCCAACATTTTTTTCTGGGTAAGAGAGGTACGAAGACGAACCACCTCCGACGTCATAAGTTGTAATTGTGAATAGTGTATCGGGTCACGGGTACGAACAAAGAGAACCTCTGCGCTACTCGCCTCCCTCTCAGCCTTTACCAACTCTGCCCTGCGCTCCCTACGGACTTTGGCTATGATGGTCTGGTATTGTCCCCTCGTCGTGGCCTTGAAGGCATCCCAGACAACCGTGGGGTCAGCCGAGCCTACATTTACCACCCAAAAGTCAAGCAGCTTTGTTCTGAATTGGGAGTCCACATCCGTGTCTGAAATCCAAAACCTCGAGAGCCTCCATATCTTGTCTACAGGACCCAGTGAAAGGTCCAATGACAACAACAGGGGCGCGTGGTCAGAGATTCCTCTAGGGAGTATTTGTATATCTGTGACCCGTGGGAGGACCAGACTTCCCGCAAAGACTAAGTCTATTCGGGAGAACGTCCTATGAGAGGCCGAATGGCATGTGTATGTCCTGGTCTGGGGGTGTCTCCACCTCCAGACATCAGTCAGGCCATATGTATCTGCCCATTCAGTCAACCCAGGGTGATGATATCCCACAGATGCTAGTCTGTCAAGATCCGGATCAGGGACCAGATTAAAATCACCCAATATGATATTGTTATCAGATGCAAATTCGGCTATCTTGCCGGTGATCTGGTTGAGCACCAGCAAGGAAGCCGGAGGAGGCAAGTATAAACCCACAATAGTCCACGTCAGAGAGTATATTTTAGCATGGATGATGACATAACGACCATCAGGGTCCAGGGCCAAATCCAGGAGCCGCAAAGGAAGAGATTTCAGTATCAGGATAGTAACACCCCTGGAAAACAGTGTGTAGATTGGTAGTGGTAGCCCACCCATGGTTTTTTGAGGGCCAGAACCCTACTTCCTATTAAATGCGTTTCCTGAAACACACATATATGTGGGTTATAAGCTTTAATGAATTGGAACACCAGGGAACGCTTGACCGGGGAATTCAGTCCCCTGGTGTTCCAGGAAATGATGTTAAGGGAGGACATGGTTACTCAGAATGATAATAATGTTAGGATCAATGTAGGTCACGGCACCTGAATTGGACCCCCGGACCCATAACGAACACACCTGGAAACATTGCAATGCTGATGAGTCAATTTTTTTAAAACAATTGTAAAACAAAAACAAAACCAAACTGAAAACAGCCCAACATCTAACGTAAATTAAAATAGCCCCTTTAGGGGAACTTTATACCCCCCACCCCACCCAACCCCCCCAAACTGAGGTGGGTTTCAATCCCAAACCAATTCAGCTTGCTGGCTGCAACGAGGGGTCCGTGGAAGAGGCGAGCCCAACCCCCCAAGACTTCTCACGGGGGGGTAAGCAGCAGTTCAAGCGGCCCTTCAAATGTGAGAACTCCGCTAATGGACTATAACAGGCTGTGAGGTGTTAAAAGTCAAACAGAGAAGAAGTAAACCATATTACGACCCCACAGTGAAGTCGATCCATCGTTAAAAGTATACCCTGAATAGGAACTTCAGTACACCCCCAAGGGGGTATGCAGGTGTCAAGAAGCTTCATATCTCAACAGTCTCCTGACCAAATTCTTTGGCAGGGGCATTAACTTAGAATTTCCTGATAGGGGATAGTTAGTTACCCCCCTCAAGTCTGAGCACACCATGGGGTTAAACTGGGCACAACCTGTGCAACAAAACTAAGTCATCCATGAAGCAGCGTGAACTCAGACCTGGGCCCAGGTTGTTATGAATAAACAATGAAGAGGACCTTCGGCATATACCGGTTAGTCGGTCAGCGGATCTGTGGCAGAGAATCCAGCCAGGCAGAGGCCTCTCTCGGGGTGGTGAAAAATCGTGTCGTCTCGCCGTCTTGGACCCTCAAGCGAGCAGGGAAGAGTACACTATAGCGAATGTTGCGTGATCTCAATGCCGCCTTAACCTGGTCAAACGATTTCCTGAGTTTTGGGGTCTACACCGAATAGTCAGGGAAAATCATCAATTTAGTGTTCTGAAATCTTAGGTCCCCAACATTTCTGGAGGCGCGAAGAACTTCACCCCTGTCTCTAAAATTAAGGAGGCGGAGTATGAAGGTGCGAGGAGGGGATCCAGGAGGCCCTGGCTTAGGCGGTATACGGTGTGCCCTCTCGACTGTGTAGTAGGGTGACCATCGGGCCTCCGGCAGGAGGTCGCGCAGCAAGCCTTCTATAAAGGAGGTAGGGTTGTTCCCCTCCGCCCCCTCCGGTAAACCGATAATACGAAGATTATTGCGCCGGTTTCTGTTCTCCACGTCTTCGGCTCTGTATTCTAGGGCCTTTACTTTGGTTTGAAGCGTACGGAGTGTTACTCCATGCTCCGCCTTGATGTCTTCAGTGGTACTCAGTCTTTGTTCCGTCTCAGTAACTCGCGACCTAATTTTGTCTATATCTTGGCGGATTAGACCCATATCCAGCTGAACAGCCTCAATTTTTGTTGTTAACGTGGATTGGCAAGTTGCAATGGCCGCCATGACGTCCGCCAGCCAGGGGGGACGACAGTCGTCTGTCTCCATGATGCTTGTCTGTGAAGCTCTATGTGCGCTACGTATAGTGTGAGCCTCCGGAGTGGGACAGGTGGGGGTCTGAGGGAAGTCCGACTGTGGCGGAAAGGCCAACCTTTTGCCCCCTTTGCTGTATTTTGCACAAGAAGACCTGCGCCTCATTTAGAATGTCAAAGCCCTGGTCTGGGCAATAATCAGTGGCTGGATGCGGGAGCCCATCAGGGGGGGTTCAGGGGTATGCAGGCAGTCTGTGTAGAGCGGTACGTGCCCCCCAGAGAATCTACCCTCTCACCTGCAGATTGAGTAAGACCGGGGCTATCCTCCTCAGACTTCCACAGGCCCACAGGAACTTGCAGTTTATCCTCAGTGTGTCTCACCCAGGGTGTCAGGGTTAGAGATGGTCTAGGGCCTGCTCCACTGTCCAGGTAGAGGCCTCCAGCCGTATTAGGGTCCCCTCCTTCAGGCCCCTGGGATCAGCCAATCTCCTAGCCGATCCGGCGGCCCCAGGTCCTCAGGAAAGGCCGCGGTTGCAGCCTAGCTGTCCGCGGGGGGTGAGGTGGAGATCAGAGCCAAGTCAGCTTGTGTGGGCAGGCCTGAGCCTGCTTATTGACCTTCTCCCGCGGTCTGCGATGGGCTATGATGCTCCCTGGATGCGCCGATCGTGCCAGGGATCCCTCGAGACGCGGCGCAGCCCGCCAGGAAAGACCGCGTCTGCGGCCTAGTACCACGATGTAGGCCGGGAGCGTCCGACGGGCCCCGATCGCGGCCCCAGAGCGGAAACTGTCCTCCCCCGTCAAGAGTCAGACGGTCTGCAGACCCCCCCACAGACAGCAGGGATGTGTCAGGAGGGTTTTAAAAGCCGATGGATCCGGGTTTTATTAGCGATGTGCGGAGCTCTCTAAAAAGCAGCCGCTCACATCGCCATCTTGGCCACGCCCCTAATTGATTTTTTAAAGTGGAACTACATTGCGTCTGAGCACAAGAAACCAAAAGTTAATTTGTTAATTCATATTAATTTTCAAAGCAAACTCACCTATCTATTCATGTCGCCATGCTTTGTTGTGCAGAGAAAAACACTCCCTAGCATTTCTGGCAGTGGCAGATTATTCACGTAGAATTTGCTTTCTAAAATTCATCTGCCCTTAGCTTAAGCAGGCAGGAGGGTATGCTTAGCTGAGAAAACCACTCCTCCTGCCCTGAAGACTACTGGGATCGAAATTTCGAAAGAAATGTAAAAAAAAAAAAAAAAAAAGTTTAACCATTTGCTACCTAGGCCAATTTTGATAATTCTCTCCTACATGTAAAAATCATCATTTTTTTGCTAGAAAATACACAGAACCCCCAAACATTATATATATATTTTTTAGCAGAGACCCTAGAGAATAAGATGGCAGTCATTGCAACTTTTTATCTCGCACGGTATTTGCGCAGCAATTTTTCAAACTGTTTCATGCATTAAAGATAAACAAAACAGTAAAGTTAGCCCAATTTTTTTGTATAATGTAAAAGATGATTTTACAAGTAAATAGATACCTAACATGTCACGCTTCAAAATTGCATACGCTCGTGGAATGGAACCAAACTTCTGTACCTAAAATTCCCCATAGGTGATGTTTTAAACATTTTTTCAGGTTACATGTTTTGAGTTTAAGAGGAGGTCTAGTGCTAGAATTATTGCTCTCACTCTAACGTTCACAGCGATACCTCACATGTGTGGTTTAAACGCCGTTTGCATATGTGTTGGCTCCTGCGAGTGAGCACCCGGGGACAGGGGAGCTTTACATTTAAAAGAAAACAAAATTTTATTGTTAATTTTACTTTTATTTTTCTATTTTGACACTTTCTTTTGACATTTTTTTTTATCACTTTTATTCCTATTACATCCCTTGTAATAGGAATAGTGCTTGACACTATTGTCCCTAGATCTCACCTCTAGGCTGGGAAGCCTGAAATAAAAAAAAAAGATCTCAGCTTCTCAGCCAGGGCGGCGGCATTTTTTCAAATGAAGAGGCCGGGCGTGACGTCATAACATCGTGCCCGGCCTCCGAGCGATCATAGAGACTCCGGGGACCATCTGGCCCACTGGAAATCTCTATGGTCAGCATACTGGACCGGTCGGTCACCTCCCGCTGCCTGTAAGAATGATCATGCGGCCGAACAGCTGCTATGATCATTCTTATAGTGAAGAGAATCGCCGGCTCTAAAAGACGATATCTAAATGATGCCTGTAGCTGCAGGCATCATTCAGATATCACCGCTCAAAGTCCGCAACGTCATATGATGTTACATGGGCGGCAAGTGGTTAAAAAAAGTTAATAAGATATCATTTTCTATCTATTCTCTAATGCTAGCAGCATAAGGAATAAAAATAGTCAATGTTGATTAAGAGAAGTGAGCGAAGTTCTGCTTTAACCATATACGTAGAAGTGATTACCAAAAAGGAATTAAAGTGTATTTAAAGCTTACCAGTCCTTGGGGCGTGGCCTGGACGGCAATGGGATAGGACGCGAGTGAATAGAGCTCCGCTCGTGGTAGATCCTGCAACCGATATCCTGAGTGCCCACAGCTAACATTTTGCCCGATATTCAGAGGATTAGAGTCTACTATACCCTTATCATCATGTCCCCGCCGAAGAGGAACAACACAGCCTCCTCATCCCTGGATAGATACCGGAGACAGGAGCGGGACCACGAGGAGCAAGATGGCGACTCTGCAGCTTCCCCTACAAATTCACCTACAGAGCATGCAGCGGCTGACACAGCGAAGGTCCTGGAGGCTTTATCAATGTGCCAGTCCACCCCAACAACCAAAATAGAGGAAATAAAGGTGGACATATCCTTAATAAGACAAGACATGACCAAACTCCAGGACCGGGTCACAGAGACCGAGACCAGAATCAGTCATGCGGAGGATACGCTGTACCCCCTACAACATTCTCAGGAAGACCTGTAACGTCAAATACAGCAACTGGCCCAAAAGCATGACGACCTTGAAAACCGTGCCCGCAGGTCCAACCTCCGTTTCATTGGCCTACCGGAGGGATCTGAGGGCCCAGATCTGGCCACTTTTCTTGAGAAACTCCTGACTACAACTGATGGTAGGGAGGCCTTCTCGACCACGTTTGTGGTGGAGCGGGCATGCCCGCCCGTCGTCCTCCTGAGGGCGCACCGCCACGCACCTTCATAGCAAAGTTCCTGAACTACCGAGACAGGGATGCCATTCTCTGCCTAACCAGAGAAAAGGGGGATATTCCCTTCCATTCGGTTTACATATCGGTATTCCCGGACTTCTCTGCAGAAGTTCAGAAACAGCGAGCCCGCTTCTTGGAGGTAAAACGGCGATTAAGAGTACATCACTTGAAGTACGCCATGCTATTCCTGGCCCGCCTCCGCATAGTGGGAGATGACAGAGCACATTTTTTTGAAGACCCGGTGCTTGCCTCGGCCTGGTTGGATCAGTGGGATGCGGAGAGGAACCGACCCGTTTGATGGAGTCCTCTACAAGTCATCTTATGTGAGTAAGATTTTACACATTCAGACGCATCATGGAACTTTGCCCACATAGGGAAGTAGCATGGGATCTGTTTATAAAACAACAAATAAGGCCACCCCAGAACTGCAATAACAGTATAGACTGATCTTATAAGTATAGTAGCAGATGTATCCCCATTGTATCCCTCTTTTGCTTATTGCCGGCGCAGTTGGCCCCTGAACTCTCTCTACAGGATGAACATCACGACTATAGGATTTTGCCAATTGATGACTCTGACCTGCTTCGGGACTTTTCACTAATATATTTAGTCTGAGGAAGTCGCTGGGCTTAACCGAATAGGGTTCACTGCTCTTCCCTCCTCATCTTTGCCTTTACATCTCCCAAATACAGGCTGTGATGGCTCACTAGTTGGTTGCCTTTTTTTTTATTTGTTTTCATTCCTTGCAAAAAGACAGATATATTACTATATACCGCGAATGAGTGAATGAACAGCTGTATATAGCCAATGAACACTGGTAGGCTATAAAAACCACAAGTCCTATTGCTGGGTCTACAACCAGCGTGTGTTCGCCCCCACAGGACGTTAAACTGGCACCTGCACTGTCAAATAGACTTTTGCGGGTGGCAGTGTGGTTAGTGCGATTCTATCTGTCCTAAAATTTAGCATGTTGTTGAGACAGCTTCGCACAGGTTATGGGAAAGATGCCCTGGCCAAGTATGGGCGGCTGAGGCTTGGGTGGGGGGAAAGAGGAAATTAAAAGTTAAGTTTATGGTTCATTATTTGTAATGTAACGAGATATATTGGAAGTAAGCATATGTGGTACAATATAAAATTGCGATACAGTGGAATACACTTGACAGCATGGAATGTAGGTGACCCTGCCATGGGGAGCAGTCCACAGCCTTTCCTTAAAATTATCCAACCCACAATACATGGCTAGCATTCTTTACCTGGAACGTTCAGAGAATCCGGGATAAGCTCAAGCGTACTGCAGTGTTTGGATGCTTCAAGTCTTATCGGGCGGATATAATTGTTTTGGTGGAGACTCATAGTTACATAGTTAGTAAGGTTGAATAAAGACACCAGTCCATCCAGTTCAACCTGAGTGAGTACACCCTCACATCAGTCCCTACCCTCAAGGAGCCCACAATCCAAGGTCCCCAACTCACATTCATATACTAGTGCCAGTTTTTTTTTTGTTGGACAGAAGCCAATTAACCTACCAGCATGTCTTTGGAGTGTGGGAGAAAACCAGAGTACCCGGAGGAAACCCACGCAGGCACAGGGAGAACATGCAAACTCCAGGCAGGTAGTGTCGTAGTTGGGATTCGAACCAGCGACCCTTTTTACTGCTAGGTGAGAGTGCTACCCACTACACCACTGTGCACATGTAACCAGCCAACTTCAACTTGCACTAAAACGTTCATGGATAGGATGGACTTACCACGCCACCCATACTCCATATTTCCAAGGCGTGTTCATCCTAATTGCCAAAACTACCCCATTCGGAATTATCTTGGTGCGGACGGATCCCCAGGGCAGGTTCATTTTTTTGCATTGTACTCTGTATGGCATGCAATATCTCATTATGGCCTACTATATTCCCCCGCCGTACAATTCCACTCTGGTCAACGAGGGCTTTCTGTATATGGCGCAACACCCTACAATCCCAGCCATCTGGCTCGGGGACTTTAATATGATTCTTAATCCATCTGAGGACAGACTGCAGCTGAGTCAGAATGCCCAACTTCCTGACACTACCCTATTTGGGTGCATACTGACGGAATTCTCACTGATGGAC
This sequence comes from Aquarana catesbeiana, assembly GCF_042186555.1. NCBI lineage: Eukaryota > Metazoa > Chordata > Amphibia > Anura > Ranidae > Aquarana > Aquarana catesbeiana. Next base: position 237,191,824 of record NC_133330.1, on the reverse strand, counting down.
ACATGGCAATTTAAACACCTGAACACCCAGGCATTCTCATGTTTCTCAGGGACACACTCCACCATGTCCCGCATAGATCTTATTCTGGTATCAGATGTTCTACTCCCCTCGTTGAGAGACTCAGGCTATCAGACCAGGTCCCTGTCTGACCATGCTCCATGCTGGGCTTCCCTATACCTCGACCTCGCTCCACAAGCAGGACCCCACACCTGGAGCCTCCATCCCTTTTGGCTGTCCGCTTTAAAAGATCAGGGGGACATACAAAGGGAATGGCAGTTCTATTTAACTACTAATCGAAACACAGTAGCTATAGGTCTAGTCTGGGAGGCATTTAAACTGCATGTCCGCTCTACTCTGTGCAGACGCATAAATAGACTGAAAGCTTCCTCAAAAGTACTGCTTCGACAGGCCTCAGAGAAACTAGAATCAGTAACAGGTGAATTCAGACAAGACCCTACGCCGGCTAAAGCCTCAGCACTTAAGCTTCAAACATGCATAGTCGACCAAATATATTTTGAAAAGGCCAAACAGAAGCTCTTCTTCTCGAGGCAGCGGGTGTTCGTACAGGGAGAGCGAGCGGGAAAGCTTTTGGCATATTTGACTCATCAAATTACTAGGCCACCGGTGGTGGTATCCTTGTTAGATTCACAAAACACACTGTTAACGGATCCTTCGTCAGTAGCAGCGGCGTTCCGAGCATACTATGCTGATCTTTACTCCTCCCAAGTAAATGTCACTACACAGGAGACTCAGGCCTTTCTGCAAAACATCCCCTTCCCTCAAATTTCCAAGTCCCAGCAGACAGACCTAGAGGCCCCCCTCACCACGGATGAGATTGCAGTGGCGATAGCATCTCTGGCACCGGCAAAGGCCCCTGGCTGGGACGGTATACCACTGGATTTTTATGTAGCTTATTCGGAGGTGTTAGTCCCTGAACTACTGAAATTATACAACCATATTTTTGAATCTGAATCCCTCCCCGAGTCCCTCCGCCAAGCGGTGATTATAGTGCTCCCTAAGCCGGGCAAGGTTTCCCATTACCCGGACTCATATCGCCCAATCTCACTACTCCAGGTGGACATAAAAATACTGGCAAAAGTATTAGCCACCCGCCTTAATCTAATTATTTTATCAGTTATCCACCTCGATCAGACGGGATTCATGCCTGGAAAAAATACAGCCATGAATCTACGTCGATTGCACATGAATATCCAAGCAAGCTACATGACGATAGGAACCAGAGCGGTGGTAGCGTTAGACGCCGCTAAGGCATTTGATTCCGTGGAGTGGGGATACTTATGGGAGTGTTTGAAGGGCTTCGGGTTCTGTCCCAATTTCATTAAATGGGTACAATTGCTTTACTTCTCCCCAGAGGCTCGAGTGACAGTGAACGGGTGGACTTCGGACCCCTCCCCTCTGGGGCGGGGAACCCGACAGGGCTGCCCATTATCCCCACTCCTATATGCTCTCGCCGCGGAACCACTCGCCATCTCACTCAGAATGAAACCGAATATACATGGTCTTCGTATGGGATCCCTGGTAGAGATGGTGAGCATGTATTCAGATGATATGCTCCTCTATTTAGAGGATACTGGCTCATCTCTACAGAGTGCCCTTCAGACCATTGAGGAATTTGGAAAACACTCAGGACTGCGCATGAATTGGTCCAAATTGCAAATTCTGCCTCTAGACGTGTCACCACCCCCACGCTGTTTGGCTTCCCTCCCATTGCATAGAGTATCATCTATTCACTATCTAGGTATACAAATCACTAGAGAGCCCCTAGAATATATCAACAATAATATTGAACTGCTTTTCACGCATCTAAAATCTCGTACACAATCCTGGGCACGACTCCCACTGGGGGTGATGGGAAGAATCAATCTTACCAAAGTGATCTTACTCCAAAAGTTCTTCTATATGTTTTGGAACTCGCCGGTACTTATTCCCCTAAGAATCTTTAAAATGATTGACAAAATCCTCAACACTTTCATATGGGGACCAAACAGACACAAGCTAGCTTGGAACACCCTCAAAAACCCAACCTCCTCAGGGGGGGACGGCTCTTTTGGATTTCCTCTCCTACTATATAGCCGCACAGCTCTCCCACTTTTACCATATCCATAAAACGGATGGAATTAGATACCAAACCCTAATATGTAGGAAGCCGAACAATGACACTCAGTCTCCCTTACAAGTACTGTTTAGATGCAGGGGAGGCAGGGGGAGAAGTGACAGCTGGAACCCTCTGCTATCCCAACACAGACGCATATGGGAGATTGCGCTCAAACAGACCGGAGCTGATTTCTTTCACTCACATATACCCCTGTGGCTCAACCCACAGCTAAAAAAAGTCACTCCCGGGAGCTAACCTATGGGCATCCAGGGGGATAATATTCTTATATCAGGTAATTACCCCGATGGGAGTGAGAAACTTCCAATCACTTAAAGAAGAGTTCGAATTACCCCCCCACATGCTATTTAGCTATATACATATGAGACATGCTCTTCTAACCCAATTCGCTGACGGCTTCCCAAATCCACAAATAATACCTCTGGTAGATGTAATTATAGGAGCAGAACCAGCTAAACTGATATCCACCTTATACAATATGGTGAGAACACGTTTGGTTGCATGCAATATAGATACAGCCAAAATTAGGTGGGAGGAGATCATAGGCCCTTTGGAAGAATCAGATTTGGACGAGATATTAGAAAATACTAAGAAGGTATCTCCCAGGCTCTCCGAGCATTTGACCCAACTGTATATAATACATAAATCTTACCTCACGTTGACAAGAATAGCTAAATTTTGCCCGAGTCAGAACCCAAAGTGTCCAAGATGTGCGGGCCACTCATGCTCCTTTTTTCACCTAATATGGGCATGCCCAGATATTCAGAATTACTGGGCACAAATCATAAAATTTTTGCATGATCACATGGGATCGCCCATACAGTTGGATCCCAAACCCTGTATATAGGGTTTGCTCCCAGACGTCACCATTGATAAATTTCTTGCCACCTTCCTGTACGAAACCTTCTTCAGCGCAAGGAAGCTAGTGGCCAAATACTGGATGAGGGACCCCCCCCCAATATCCAGGCCTGGATTAGGGAAGTAAGCTTAACTTTACCATATAAGGAGGTAATATACCGACACAGGGGGTGCCCTACCAAGTACAACAAGATTTGGGACAGGTGGTTCGACATCCCAGACACATGTATCGAGTAGGTATGCACGACCTAACGTATATCAGGGGGAGAGTGTCACCCCAAGATACATAATATCGATACACCATAATGTATGCTGATAAACATTTATGAGAGTCCACATGGCAGGGCAAGGAAACACAACATGGCAATTATAATAATCAAATAGATGTCAAGATAGACTATACATTACGGTGCATGATGTGGGCAATCTACCTGTTTGTGATTGTTATGTATCCCTTTTGTTGTATTGCATGATGTGTACCACACCTGTATCTTTACTTACGAATAAACACGTTCTGTTTAAAAAAAAAAGATTACCAGTCCTTAAAGTGGTAGTAAAGCTTCTAAAAAAAAAAAAAAACAGCAGCCAGCAGCAAGCTGTCACCACTGACAGGGCTTCCATCATCACCCGGTCTTAATTCCCGATTTGCAGGCTCTGGCCGTCTGATTGGCCACACCGCAGTGACGTAACTCTCCCGGGCGTGGGAGCCCCGGGTACGACACAGACCTCTGAAGGAATGGCACGGGTATGCGTTCCTTCAGCACACCCGTGCCACTGATGTCACGGGTGCTCCAACAGCTCCTGGCACCTGGCAGCCTATTTGAACCTGAGGCCTGCCTGGTATTATTGCTGGATGGTCTTTATCTTTACCCTTGTGGAAATGGGGGTGGTTCTGACACAAACTGTAGTTCAAATGATGCCTGAGAACCTGAGTCTGTGTTATTGTAATGGGTGTGGATCAGGGGAGAGCACAAACCGTGCAAGATGGATGGTAATATCCAGGGCTGAAGATGAAACGGTCCATAACTCAGGGCAGGCCTCTTCAGGATAGGTCTGAGGCGCTCTGCAGCGGCGTCTGACGTCACTGGAAGTGTTTGCACTGCTGTTTCTGAGCCTGCGCACTGTCAGTAGTATACTATATATAGAGTCCAACATCTTGTAGTGATAGGAGGAAGATGAAACACAGGTGGAGAATAATATGGTCATACAGGTGGGGTGTCATCTAGTGGACATACTGGAAATAACAAAAACAACAATGATAACCAATGTAATGTACTACATATTGAGAATAGGAATGACCACAGGACAAAAAGAGAGGAATGGAACAATATAAGGTAGCTAAAATAAAAACAATGATAAAATATGTGTGATAAATCCTAAAATATTGGGAAAAAACATTTAGACTTGATGTAAGTATTGGATATTCAGCCCATCATGGGGGATCGTGAGGGGATACTAATGTGCTGGTAATTTAAGAAATAGGGACAAGGGGGCCAAATGGTGGACAGGTTCCATGTATAGGCAATAGCAACAAGATGATCTAGAATCATGTGTGTGGGTAAATAAGGAATTGTAGGGATCAGTATATATAAAAAAAACTGATAGGGGCACTGGGCATGAAATTAGTAAATAATGAACTGTCTGTGGTGTACACATATATTGGTGAGAGTATGTGTGATGGCCTGAAAATAATTAAAGATCTAGACTGCTAAAGAGAGAAATGATGTATGCAGAGGTGTAGCTTGAAGCTTGGGGGCCCAGATGCAAAAGTTGACCTGGGCCCCTCCCCACTACCACCCACCACTTCCACCGTGCATGCAGATACACCCACTGCCTGCCAAGATACTCAAAGTGGCTTAAGAGTTTGAGTTTCCACACAATATGTGTTGCAATACACTGGCTGATAGCATACCATTGGAAAACCCCTTTGGCACCTCTAGTCCATTTAAAAATTAGAATTAACAATATTAATCTTATGGAAAAAATATTTCACACCTTACATAATACAAATCATTTATATGATACAAAAATGGGACCCTAATTCTGGCCGAACGGAGATCTGAGCAGATGTGCCTGGGGTGAGCTCCTCCAGGCATAGAGCACACCTGGAGCTGTACTCCCCCGCGGACTGGCACTGACCCTACTATTGCCTCAGGGAGTCCCACAGACCAGGAGGGAGCTGTCTGGCATTATGATCGCGGCGATCGCGATGATCGCAGAGCTCCAGCTGCCTGATAGGAAAGGCCACGGCTCCGGCCTACCCACGGGGAACAGCAGCCATCTTGCTCCACCCGGATGCCGTACCGGCCCTGTCTCCGGCTGCTACACCTGCCCTGAGATCGGATCTCCTCCTGCAATATAACTGGGGACATCCAGCCTGCTACTCGGGGCCTGTGATCCCCTCCGTACCGCTCTAGGAGGCCTGCCAGTGGGACCTGGTAAGTGACGGCGGCCATTTTGCTACACCCGGCGGCCTATCCATCTCTCCTGGGCCCAATCTGAACCCCAGCCACCCCCAGAAGTACCCTGGCCTGGCCAATTGAGACCCCCAACGGGGATATTCAGTTAGCATTCACCCCAACCTGTGCTCACGGTGCTGCCCTAGCTCCAGAGACTGAGTGTGGCGGCCATCTTGCTACACCCCGGCAGCCCCCTGTCTCCTCTGGGCCTAATCTTAGCCTCACCCACCCCCTGGAGGCACCCTGGCCTGGCGGATTGTGGCCCTCGACAGAGATACTAGCAAGCATCTACCCCCATAAGTACGCAGACTGTAACCACGGCCCTGAACACGAGTGGCAGCCATCTTGCTCCACCCAAGCTGCAGTATCCACATACGCTCCTGGTATTCTTACCCCTCTGAGCCTGGATCACTCCCTGCACAACCACAAGAGTAGCCCAACAGGGTCGGCGCCCACCAGTGGTCCCCATCCATATAACTTTGCAGAGGAGCAGGACAGACCATGTATGGCTAAAGCAATGAGCTGCTGAGCTCCGTAACTGCCCGTAGCTGCCAGGCTATTCTTCAGTCATCACACATCTTTGAAAAGCATGTCCGCACACAGTGCTCGATCTACTGAGTCCACAGACCTGCAACAGGGCACAATCCAATGTTACCTGCTCCGCACATCTCAGTCTGATTCCCGCATTCCCAAAGACAAGATGGCGTCTGCTCGAAATCCGGGGAAGGGCAAGCCTCCTCCGCCCCACTCACCAGGCGACAGACAGCAACGAGGAATCGGATGACCCCCCGTCCTGCACTCGGATCAGATGTGGTGTCCAGGTCTGGGACCCCTGCTGCCCCGCTTTCGGACACAGGTCATGGGGATGTGGCCCCTCAAGCTTCAGGAGGATTGACTAGATCTGAGGCCTCAACCCTTCTGGCGGCCTTCCAAGCGGAGTTTGAGTCCTTGGCGATCAAAATGGAGACCTTACTCCACAAAGACCTCCAGGCCCTCCAACAGCAGGTCTCAACTAATAAGACCGCAGTGTCTGCCCTAACTGACATTCAATCTGACCATGCAGACCGCATCACATCCCTTGAGCAGGCCTCCAGGGAGCACTTGTACCGTATACGACAACATCAATTGCGCATAGAAGACGGAGAAAATAGGAGCCGCAGGAATAATATACGGCTACAAGGCATACCGGAGGCCACGGCAGGTACAGACTTAAAACCTTCTGTCACTGCCATCCTCAACATAGTCCTGGGCAAAGAGGCTTCATCTCCCATTGAACTAGACCGGGTGCATAGAGTGGGGGGGCTGAGGAGAGAACATAGTGATCACCCACGCGATGTCCTCTGCAGGGTTCATTATTACACCCTTAAAGAAGAACTTATGTGCAAAGCATGGCGTTTGGGTCCCATGGACTTTGATGGTTCCGCTATCCACCTATACCCAGACCTCTCTCGCAACACTCTCCACATGCGCCGAATGGTCCGCCCACTACTAGACCTGATACATCAAGCCGGAGCAACTCATACGTGGGGACACCCCTTCAGTATTAAGGTGACCAGGGCTGAGCACAAATCTATCCTCTCTGACCCGGATCAACTCCCAGCCTTTTTCAGCTTTCTGGAGCAAGACCCAATTGAGGTACCAAACTGGCTGGACCCGCCGGATGACCGCATCAGGGTGCAAATACGTGACCCTCTCCCACAACGACGCAGGCACCCAAGGTCCAGATCACATTCTATAGGCCCCAGAATACGTCGGCCTACCTCCCCAGAAGATTAAGGTACCTTTAAGACGTTGCATGAAGCCATTTCAACGCTCCCCACATGACTAGCACCATCCCAGTGCACTGCTTGTCTCTTGTCTCCTGGTCAGGTCGATGTTTGGAGTCCCCATTCCCCCTCTACAGAATTTTATGAGGTTTTTTCTTTTTTTTAAAAGTTTCTCCTCCTTTGTTCCACCTGATTTCAGCAGGATATGTTACGCTAGGAGACAAGATGACCTGCTCAGTACCCCAATGTCTCAGGATCGAAGGAGCAAAACATTGGCGGGCCTTCTCCCTGCCCTTCGCTAGTGTGTTGTAACTAGCTGGGGTTCGGGAGAGGCTAAAGGACTGCACATTTCTGATGTTGGATTTGGTTATGCTATTGTTGAGCTTCTAACATATTTTACCACACTGGCCTTATCTTTATGTGTTTAGCGGAAATGTTCCACCTGGATACGGGTGGGGGGGCCGACAGATGGACTGGATGGGCCCACAGTCTCTTGCCATTATCCATGTGGACACCTCTAGCTCTCCGTATACGGTTTCTCATACACCGCTTAGTCTCACCTTAAAATGTTATTACACATTGTTACTGACTTCAGTATTATTACACAGATTTGTTGGGGGTCTATGGATAGCATAAGTTGAAAATGTTTACTTCCCCCTCCCTTGATGTTATTTCATGGATTGATGTCTCCTCTGTGAGGGAGAGAGGGTGGGCTTGTGCGGAGTCATTTGCCCACACGGACCGCCACCCTCCTTCACAGACGATCTGATGTGTGTTCTGCTGTTTAAATGTTTTGTTACACTGATGTGCCTCAGATAAGCTACATATGCCTGTTATGCTACTGGGCTCACAGCTCAGATTCTCCACTTCGACCTCCCACCCTCAATAAGCTGGGCAGAACTGTGCCCTTGTACGTGATTTTTCACGTGGTGTCCCGTTTTCGTGGACCCCTTAGATTTGTTAGGCTCCTTATTTAAGTGTCCCCCCTACCTAGTTTTGTCCTTGTATATTTTTGCCACCTTACAAGTCCCTCCCATCCCTCTTCCTCCCTCTGCTGTCTATAATCTGACTCTCTTCTTCTCATTTCACTATGGCCCACACAGTACTATCTCGTCCTCGCCTGAAATTTTGCACCTACAATGTAAATGGCCTTAATATAGCATCCAAGAGAGGGCAAATCCTCTACCAAATGCATAAACAACAGGTCAATGTGTTACTGTTACAGGAAACTCATTTCCACACGAACTCCACCCCTTCCTGCTCCAACAGGTACTTTAACAGATGGTTTCACAGTACAAACTCCTCTCAGAAAACCAAAGGCTTTTCTATTGCCTTCCACAAAACACTTCCGATTGACCTGATAGACCAGCTCTCGGACCCCCAGGGAAGGTATGTGTTCGTAAAGTTCTCCTTATGGGGCATGAAATTCACTATTGCCAACCATTGCCTACCAAACACTAATCAAATATCATCTGCTCTGCGGTACATGAGGATCTTGTCGGCATTGGCAGAGGGTAAACTAATTATAGGCGGGGATTTTAACGCCCCCCGGGATCCACTCTTAGACTCATCAACCTCTCGCTCAAACATCTCCTTTACTAAGTTAAGGGCATTTAAACGGGCTATATATGATTTATGTCTAATCGACATGTGGCGGGTTCTGTTCCCCAAAAATCGCAACTATACCCACTTCTCACAGATCCATCACTGTTATAGTCCTATTGACTATTTTCTTCTTGACCACAGCTGTTTGGATTGGTCACCTGAATGCGAGATAGACTCAATGGTCTGGTCTGACCACTCGCCTATCTATCTGACACTAATGATTCCCTCCACACCAGTGAGGGAGTGGACGTGGAGGCTGAATGATTCCATTCTCACAAACTCTGACTGTTCCCAAAAGGTCTCAGAAACCATTTCTAATTTCTTAATAGATCATGCATCGGACACTACCTCGCTACCCTTACAATGGCAGGCGCTTAAAGCTGTCCTGCGAGGAATCTTTATTCAGATGGGAACCCGCTTGAAGAAGGTTCGCTCAGCCGCAATAACCTCAGCAATGCAAAAGCTTCGAGACCTTGAGACCCAACATAAACGAGCCCCAATGGCGGTGACTCTTACAAAGGTCTCAACGGCTCGATCCCAACTCAAGGACTTGTATGAGGCTTCGGCTCGTACCTATGCGGACAGACTTGCATTACATCAGTACCGATTCCAAGATAAATGCGGTAGACCGTTGGCTCGCACCCTTCACCCAAACACGTCTTCCACATTTATACCCCAGATTCAGGCCCCTTGTGGAGAAATGCTCAGTGAGCCCTCCAAGATATCCCAAACATTCCGAGATTTCTACCAAACACTATAAATCTTTCACCCGGCGTCTCCTCTAGCCCCACCCTTACACCTGACACCGATAGACAGTCTTATATTGAGGAGACGGAGCTCCCTACCTTGGATGGCGATAATGTAGAAGAGCTGGAGCAGCTAATTACAGCGGATGAGGTCTTGGGGGCGATAGCGGCCACCCCGTCCGGTAAAAGCCCGGGGCCCGACGGCTTCACCCCTAAATTTTACAAGACATTTGCTCCCCTATTGACCCCCTTCTTGGCTAGGGTATTCAACTCCCTATTGGAAGGCTTGGCGTTTCCTCCACAAACGCTTGAAGCCCACATTACCATTATTCCAAAACCGGATAAGGACCCTACTTTGTGAGCTAATTCTAGGCCCATATCGTTAACTGGAGTGGACTTGAAAATATATGCCAAAATTTTAGCCACTAGATTGAAGCCGCTGCTCCCCCGCCTCATACACCTGGACCAGGTGGGTTTTGTAAGTGGTCGCGAGGCAAGGCATAACGCCTTGAAAACCCTGCTTCTTACTGACTATCCACGCACACCATGATGTCCCTCTATGCCTTTTGACGGTCGATGCGGAAAAGGCATTTGACCGGGTCGACTGGCAATTCCTCCAGATGTCTCTGAAACAGATAGGTCTGGGCCCCAAAATGCTATCCCGAATTGTGTCCCTTTACTCCTCTCCTTCTGCTAGAATTCAGGTGAATGGCTCATTATCACCTACATTTTCCATCCATAACGGGACAGGACAAGGCTGTCCTCTATCTCCCCTTCTCTATGTCCTTGTCATGGAACACCTGGCTATTGCCTTGCGCAATAACCCTAACATCTCGGATGTAGGCCCTATTCATTCCAAACTGGCTCTCTTTGCAGATGACCTGTTAATGTTTGTAACCCAACCCCATCTATCTTTACCACATATTATGCAGGAATTCACAAGGTTTGGGAAGTGGAGCAATTTCAAAGTGAATCATACTAACTCAGAAATCCTGAACATTTCTTTATTCCAGGAGGCCCTCCGCCAAATCTCCATTAGGTTTCCCTTTAAAACAGGTTCCACTTCCATCCGTTACCTCGGAATCCAAATACCCACAGAAAGGTCCCAATTGTTCTCTATGAACTATGCTCCCCTTCTGCTTAGAACCAAGACTGATCTATCAAACTACACGAAAAAATGCCTATCATGGCTAGGCAGGGTGAATGCTCTAAAAATGGACGTCCTCCCTCGGTTTCTTTATTTGTTCCAGACAATTCCCATCTCAATACCCTCCTGGTTCTTTAAGAAGCTCCGCCAACTGTTCTCCTACTTTATCTGGGGGGGGGGGTCATCCTCGGATACGCTATGAGATTCTATCGCTCCCCAAGATTCGTGTTGGAGCTGGAGCTCCAGATGCCTCTATATACTATAGAGCAGCAGTACTCACACGTATACTTAACTGGTTCCATCATTCCTCCACCAAATTATGGGTACAAATAGAGAGCCATCTCAATTCAATAGATCTCCGCGCACTACCGTGGACGCCTACTGAATTCCTGAAAGGGGGGATACACCTGAGCGACCTCACCCGACAAACTATACAAATTTGGACCCAAATTAATTTCTCTAAGACCCCATCTCCTCTGAAAGGACCCATGACTCCACTGTTTGGAACTCCGGCTTTTCCAGCGACCCTACAAGTAGTGAGTTTTGGCCCTTGGTGTAGGGAGGACCACAGATGACTTGCCCAAGTCCTGCATTCAGATTCTTCTCTGATTCAAGCCGTTCCCTCTGGTCCAACTTCCCATACTTCGACGCACTGGCTGCAGAGGCAACAGGTGATATCTTTTATTCAAGCCTTCCCATCCTTGCCTGATATACTTACTGACCTAACAGACTTGGAGAGCATGCTGCTCCAGACTGACCCCCCTACACATGTGGTCTCTCAACTATACTCTCTCATACATATGGTCTATAATCTTGACCTCCCCCCATACACACAGTCCTGGAGGGAAGATTTGGGTCAGCCCATTTCACCTGTAGATTGGCAAAAGTGCTTCATTCTGACTCACAAAATATCCTTAGCCTCCAAATCGCAAGGAAAGGGAAGTTGGTGATCCATTGGTACAGATGCCCCTCGACATTACTCTGGATAAACCTGGCGCTCCCGGATACCTGCTGGCATTGTTTGTCATCCAAGGGAACCTTACTCCACATTTGGTGGGATTGGCCCCCCTGCGGAGGTTCTGGCAAAAGATCCTCGACTTGTACTGCAGACTCATGGCGACCTCAGTTGCACCCTCTCCTGAGGTAGTTCTGCTATCTATGCTCCCTGGCCCGCTTAAAGGCGTCACTTTATGGTGGCAGCTAGAACGGTTCTGCCCAGACATTGGAAGTCGACAAGCATGCCTTCCCTGGGGGATTGGGCAATTGAAGTGGACCAAATCAATAGACTGGAACGAATGTTGTCGCAGGAAACGGGGAAGGAGGAACAATTCTCCAAGACCTGGACCGCATGGTCTATCTTACTATCTTCTATCTTCTCGTGGTCTATCTTCCGTTACTCCGCAGAATTTATTCCATGGGCTACAGAGGACTCAACCAATGCAACTGTGTAACCAGAATGGAATGTCTTCCTCCTAATATCTATATTCCTTACTCTCTTGTCCCCTCTATCCTTACTCTTCTTTTTCTCTTTCCCTTTATATGTTACAGCGCTACACGATCACCTAAATCATACTCTCTAATCTCATCAGACCGATAGTGTGACACACACGGAGCTTCCCCATCAGAGAAAATGCGTTTAGCACAGCAACAAAAGCCCTAGCTTGTTTGCAATAGGTGGACGCCACTCGTTTAGTGGATAGTGGTGCTCACCTACCCTTAAGTCAGATTAGACGATATAGCTATGCAAGCTTATATATCAAACTAAATCAATCAAAGCTCACAAATTGTTTAAACCATGAGATGATATGTTACCAGTATTGCAATGATGTCTATTTCTATTTTTGTGGTTTTGTATGACATAACTGTCTACTGTACATTTTTCTTCTCTCAATAAAATAAGATTGCAATAAAAAATGGGACCCTTGGTTCAATCATTCTAAACACTTCGTAAACCCTGAATAATAATACTTTGCATCAGAGATCATTGAAAAATATAAGTTGTTTATAGTATTCAAGGATATTAATGTTAACATGTTAGTCAACAAAGTACATCTATCAACTACAGTATACTTTAACATAATCTTCCTTACTTGTAAATCTCATGTAATGCATTTCTCTTGACATATGATATCACTTTTTTGTGCCAGATTTTTGTACCCAATAAAAATAGTTTGTAAACAAAAAAAGAGTTTGAGTTTCCAGAGTTCCTCCTTACATCAGAGGACAGGTACCCCTGGCAGGTCATTTGGCTGAACTCCTTTCCCATCCCAGCACTATACAGCTCCTCCCCCCACACTACACAGGGCTGAAATCACATTCCATTACACACAGTCTGTCAGCCTACACAAGATGTATCTGCCTTTTATGTTGCCATTCTGACCTGTAAAATTGTCTGGTCGGAACGGCAGTGTAGTTGCAGTAAGCAGATACAGCCTGTGCAGATCGTGGCTGACTGGCTGTGTTGTAAAGGAATGTGAATGCAGCCCTGTGGAGGAGGAGCAGTATAGAGTGCTGTAATGGAAAAGGAGCTCAGCAGCCTGGCATAGCATCCAGGGTGGAGTTGCGGTCAGGGGGCTTGGGGGGGGGGGCGCAACTTAGATCTGGGGGGGCAAAGCCATGTGACACAGCACAGACACTTTCCCATCCCGGGCTGTTTTCACTCTATGCTCCTCTCCAATCAGGAAATGGCTTGCAGCTTCTCCCCAGCTAATAAGAACGGAAGGGTGTGGACTGTGGAAGGCAAAGTGAAAGCCCAGTACTGGAGCGTGGCTGTGGGGCACTAGGACAGATCGGAGCTGGACTTTGTGGAGGATATGACAATATGACAGGGAGGCTGCAGGGGCCCCCTGGAGATAGGGGTGGGGTTGTGATTGTGACCACTGCAACCAATTATGCTATGCCCATTGATGTATGGCAAATATAAGATACCCTAAATGGTGAGAGGGGCCAAAAATCCATGGTGCCAGCCGCAAGCCTGGCTCGGCAGCATGGAGACAGTTTCCCTGAAAACCATCAGGTGGGGCGGGGGATTTGGGAGGTTAAGGGGAGGGAAAGTGAAAGGGGAAGGAAAATTACAATTAACGTGAAAAAGTGTATCCCGGACAATATAGTTACAGGCACTGAACCAAAAACACCCACCGACCTAGTGGCAAAGATCACCCAACCACTTAAAAAATATTTATATACGATATCAAGGTGATCTGGAAGTAAAATGGAGGATAATGGTAAGAATGGGGAGGAAAAAGAACCTCTCTGTTTCAGGGAGACTTTTTGGTATCTGTTCAACAACCCAGACTTATAGGCCGTGGGTAGATTTTTGTGGCACTGTGTGAAGTGGCGAGGGATACTGTGTTGATCTGTTCCTTCTTCCACAAAGCGACTGTGCTCATCAAAACATTGTCTGAGGGGACGTATAGTAAGTCTTATATACAGAAATTTACATGGGCAAGTAATGCAGTACACCACAAAATCGGAGGAACAGTTGCAAAATTCTGCGATTTTGTGCGTTTTGCCTTTTGATGAAAATTCCTTTTTCCTGTGGGTGACAAAGGCACATGTTTTACATAGTGCCTCTTTGCACTGATACATGCCGATGAGGGGGACGAGGCATAGTTGTGTAAGTTGAGAGGTTCGTTTGGGCTGTAATTAGCTAGGGGCAACTTTATTTTTGCAGTTGGGCAGCTCTGCGATATGTGACACGAGGTTTGGCGGGAAGAATGGCTTTGAGGTGTGGATCCTCTGTTAGGATATTCCAGTGTTTTGCAAGGATATGGTCCATGTTCCGATATTTTTGATGGAATTTAGTTATGAACTGTGTTGAATTATAAAAGGTTTCATTGGGATAAAACATGTGTGCCTCCTGTATAAGGGTATTAGGATAACCCTTATCAAGTAATTTTTTAGTCAAAGGAGTACCCTGTTCCATAAAATCGTTAGTATTAGTACAGTTTTGTCACATCCGACAAAATTGGCCCTTGGGAATAGTTTTGGTTCAGGCAGGGTAATGACAACTGTTATAGTGAAGTAATGAATTGCCTGCCGTGGATTTAGTGTAATTTTTGTCTTGGATTACTCCTTTATTGTGGCTAACTTCAAGATCAACGAAGGCTAGTTTGATCCTGCACAAAGTTGAATGGAAGTCCAGACGGATTGTCATTGCAGTGATTTCATATCATCGATGTAGCGTCCAAAAACCACTATGTTTTTGGCAAAGGGATTATTGTTCCAAATGTACTTGGATTCCCATGGCCAGATTGGCATACGAGAAAGCAAAATTTGCTCCCATAGCAGTCCCTTCGGTTTGGAGAAAGAAATCTCTATTAAAATTGAAGCAATTGTGCGTGAGGCAAAACGTGACATAGAGGATGAAAGTGACTTGCCTAGGGTTGGAAAGGGGGTCAGCAGACAGAAAATGATTGAATGCAGAAAGGCCAAATTGGTGAGTTATGGAAGTGTAAAGAGAGTTAACGACCACTGAAACCCAGGAATAACTAGATCCCCATGAGTATGGCTCAAGTAGTTCTAGGAGATGTGTACCGTCTCTGATATAGGACTGGAGATTCTGTGCCAGAGGTTGCAGAAATTGGTCTATGTACATTAAGAAGCCGATGGTGATGCTATTCATAGCTGCAATGATGGGTCTATCTGGGGGTCTTTCAGAATTTTTATGTATCTTAGGTATGTGATATAGGTATGGTGTATGGTAAAAATCTCGGTGTGGAAAGGAAGCTTCTGTTTTGTCAAGGATGCCACTAGAAAGGGCAACCTTAACTAACGACTCTGTCTCAATTTTGAATGCAGGAAGCGGGTCTTTGGACTTCACTATACCAGTTGTCATTACCCTGCCTGGACCAAAAACATTCCCAAGGGCCAATTTTGTCGGCTGCGACAAAACTGTACTAATACCACCGATTATATGGAACAGAGCACTCTTTTGACCAAAAAATTACTTGATAAGGGTTATCCCAATACCCTTATACAGGAAGCACACATGTTTTATCTCAACAGCAAACCTGAACATAAAACCAAACAAAAATCTTTAATAATTCAACACGGTTCATAACTAAATCCCATCAAAAATATTGGAACATGGAGCATACCCTTGCAAAACACTGGAATATCCTTACCCGCTTGCTGACCGTCCGCCACAGTTATACTGCGGCAGAATGACACAGGCAGGCGAATCGGCGTCATGGTACGTCAGTACCATAGATGGCCACTAGGGGACGCGTGCGAGCCTCCTGCTCGCCCATGGAGCCAATTAGGGTTGTCCCGATACCACTTTTTTAGGACCGAGTACAAGTACCGATACTTTTTTTCAAGTACTCGCCGATACCGATTACCGATACTTTTTTTTTAATGTCACGTGACAGTGTTTTATTTTTTTTTTTTTAACAGTGCTTTTTTTTTTGGGGGGGGGTGAACGTTGTATGTGTGTGTGTTTTTTTTTTTTTATTTACAATTTTTATTTTTTACAATCATTTTTTTTTATTCTTTATTGCAATATGTGTTTTTTTTGTTTTTTTTTTAATCAGCCCTGTTGGGGGGCTTTGGTGAGATATCAGGGGTCTTAACAGACCTCTGATATCTCCCCCTTGAGACAGAGAAAGAGACAGAGGATAGAGATTCCCCAGTCCCTTTCTCTGCAGCCTCAGCTGCACTGAGAATGAATGGAGAGAAGACAGCGGCTCCTCTCCATTCATAAACTGACACATCTAATCACAGGAGATTACAATGTTTCAGTTATGTGAATGGACAGAGTCAGCTGACTCTGTCTATTCACAAAGGAAGGAGGAGGGGGAGGGTGGAACGGAGGGGGAGAGAGAAGGAGAGGGGAACGGAGGGGACAACGGAGGGGACAGCGGAGAGGCACAGCAGAATGGAGGGGGAAAGAAGAGGAGAGAGGAACGGAGGGGACAGAAAAGGAGAGAGGAACGGAGGGGACAGCGGAGAGGCACAGATAATGAAAGAGGAACGGAGGGGACAGGAGAGGCACAGATAATGAAAGAGGAACGGAGGGGACAGCGGAGAGACACAGGGAAGGAGAGGGGAACGGAGGGGGACAGCGGAGAGACACAGGGAAGGAGAGGGGAACGGAGGGGGACAGCGGAGAGACACAGGGAAGGAGAGGGGAACGGAGGGGGACAGCGGAGAGACACAGAGAATGAAAGAGGAACGGAGGGGACAGCGGAGGGGGACAGAAGAGGAGAGAGAAGCGGAGGGGGCATGGAGGAGGATGCAGTGACAGTCAGCGGTGAGCGATCACCGCTGTATGTCACTAAAGCAGCTGAAAGCCGCTGGGGGAGAATCTTGTAACTCCCCCACGCGCCGATCACAGCTGTCTTCCAGGTATCGGGGGAAGCATCGGCAGCATTTGCCCGAGTACAAGTACTTGGGCAAATGCTCGGTATCGGTACCGATACCGATACTAGTATCGGTATCGGGACAACCCTAGAGCCAATGAGAGTGCCCGGTGGTCTCAATCACCGCAGGGCTCCCGCGATCGCTCGGGGCACACGGAGAACCGGGAGCTGTGTGTGTAAACACACAGTTTCTGGTTCTCTGAGGGGAGAACTGACAGATCCTCTGTTCATACAGAGTATGAACAGGTGATCTGTTAGTTTCCCTGAACAGTCCATAAGAAAGATTGGGACAAGATTAGTCCCGGGATTGCCATCAAAGGGAGAATCAACAACGGGATTCAATCAGTTATTGAATAATTAACTTTATTGGTGAATGAAAAAAGTATAAAATAAAATCCCACTAGTGCAGCAAAGAGGCCGCCAAAGTGGGACACGTTCCTCCACGATATCTACTGGTAATAATAAAACACTATAAACCGTAGAAAAAATAACGTTGTATGGTTAAAAGTAGACGCTGGACAAAAGACCACCACCAATAGTCCTGAGTATAAAAATCCTTAATCCCAAATAGAAAAATAGAACCAAAAAAGTGTTGATTATTGTTCGTAGCACCAGATCTTTAGCCTAAAAATCTTTTTGGAACCCTAAATTGAAACCCATTTTTTTGGTATTGTATGAGTGCAACGAGTGAACATATAGACCATTGCATTCCTCGCATTCCCATATTTCATACGTATTGTCCACTGATAGTCTCTCTGTTTACTCTAACCAACTGTTCCTCTGCCCACATGATGTGCCTTGTTCCCCCAGGAGGCCATGACTATTGAAAGCAGCCAGGTGGTTTGCTGTCTTGGTCAATGATCTTCACATAGGAATAGAAATGTTTCCCATCATATCCAAATGTATAATTACCATTGGATAATGGGGTGATCACTTTAAACATGTCAGATTAAATTTTTTGAAGAATATTGTGATTAGGCTATTTTCTTGGCCAATTTGAAACTACTCACCTGCTGTTTGTCTTAAACTAACTGTAGTTTAAAGTTGTCACCACAAGATGGCTGTATATAATATATGTGCGTCTTAAATTTTGATTGGCTAAGATGCTCTATTTAAAGACTGTGACTACACACGCACAACGTCCAGATGAAGTGCTTGTTTAAAGCACGAAACGCGTTGACGTAGCGATGCTGCAGACGCTGGCTGATCCCTTCGCTCCTGAGTAGCTCTGTATCCAGATTAGCAAGATGACTCCTTGAATTAGAACACCTAAGGACAAGTGTTACTGTTAAATTCACCAGAGGATACTTCATACAGGCTACCGTAGCGGTGCTCTTTGGAGTCTGAACCAAAAGTAATTAGACCAACTGCTTCCCATACAACGAATGATCATTGTGTCGGATACACGGAACCCGCCAAGCTCAAATTATATCAGTTCCTGCTCTCATGATCCACTGGCGATTGATACAAGGAGGAAGTACACACAGCGGCCAAACGGCAACAGCATAGGAAGGGTAAGATCCCCTCACAGACTTGTGCCATTCTTTTACATGTGTCTCCTCATGTGCCTATATGCTATGACTGTTTGCTGATCAATGAACTGACTGACATGAGCTATAGAGGTTCCGGATTCTATACCATTAGCAATGGTCCCTGCAGTTTGTCACACTATTTGAATGGAATATTTTCTGCCCTAGTGTGCAACGTTTTATTACTGAATTATTGGAGACCTATATGCTACATGTGTGTACAAACAAACCAACATCAGATTCGTATCCACCTTTGAGGGACAAGTTCCGCTGTTTATACATTCCATTTATGTGCAAAATATACAGCATGAATGGGAAGCAGTCTCTTGTCTGTTCACACTGACTTTTTATTATTATTGCAATGAAGCCCTAGTCAGGGCATAATCTATATAAGTGCTATGGGACATTCGAGATCTGGTGCTACGAACAATAATCAACACTTTTTGATTCTATTTTTCTTGTACAAAGAGTTTTATTGAAAATGTATATCAACAAAATAGTACAAAATAGTAATGGATACATCTAGAATTAACAGGTGTAAAATTGCCGGTATCCGGCAGGTAATACTGACATTCAAAGATTTTAGCCATGTCTCAGGCCACTCAAAGCCGAGGCCTGGCGACATATTAAGGAGAGTCTTCATCTCGGTTTACTAGCCTAGTGGTGAACTGTAAACATAGAGTATTATGTTAGCAAACACTCTTGAACATTTAGAGGATGTCTTGTGAGATGTTATTGTAAGACGTAACATTGCATAGGTAATAAAGGAAAAGATAAAAAAAAACAGAAACAAAATCAAGTTAAATTGGTTAACCTCAAAAAAGCTAACGTAGCTTTGTATAAAGTAGTTTTTTTTTTTTTTTTACCCTTTTTTTCCTCCTCTTCGCTACCTTAAGTATCCATTCTCTGAAGATTTAAGCCCAAGGGCCTAAATAAGAAAAAGGAAAGAAGAATTGAAAGTGGGAGGGGGGGGTGGGAAAAGAGGGGGGGGGACCCTGGGGTGGGGGGGGACGGAGCCTCATTATAGGGAGAGAAGTGTTAGGTCAAATCTTGATGGGTGATTATGGGTCACCCAGGGTTGCCATATCCTGAGGAATTTATCGTGCGTGTCCAATAATATGGCCATAAGTTTCTCGTTTACCATGATATCATTCACACAGTTTTTAACTGCCTCAAAACTTAGGTTCGGAGTTTTCCAGGCCCTAGCTATGGTCAATTTGGTTGCGGTAAAAATATGTGCTGCTAGTTGGCGTTCAGGACGAAGAAGTTCTGCAATTGGTTTCCATAAGAGGGCCTCAAAAGGGTCCCGCTTTATAGTGGCATTAAAAAGATTGCGTAGTAGTGCGTAAACTCTGACCCATAATCTGCAAACCCTGGGGCAGGTCCACCAGATATGGGCCATCGTGCCCTCCTGTGAACACCCACGAAAACAAAGGGGGGAATAAGATGGGATGAAGCTTGCTAATCTAGCCGGGGTATAGTACCATCTATAAAAGACTTTGTAGGCTTTCTCCAAGAAGAGAACATTCTTTGAGCATTTGGATAGCATAATAGTCATACCTTGCCAATCCTCTGGGTCTAATTGTTTTCCGAGTTCGGCCTCCCACTGAAGATGATAAGGTCTCCGTGGTGGCGTCTTGGAATTAATTATAGCAATATATATGAGGGAGATCAGACCCGAGGATTGGGGGCGCGATCTACAAAGACTTTCAAATGGGGTCATGGTAAAGGGGGCTGATTGGGATTTTGGAAGCTGTTGGAGAAAATGCCTAATTTGCAGGTAGCTATAATGTTCCTTAAGGGGGATATCATGTGAGGAGCGTAAAGCAGCGAAAGGGATGATCTTGGTTGGGGTGAACAACGAATGGATATCAGTAAAGCCGTTATCAGACCACCATTTAAACTGCAGTGGATTATCACAACCTGGTTGAAATAAAGGGCAATGGAGGAGGCGAAGTAATGGGAGATGAGGAGAAATTAGGCCTGCTGAGTACTTGACCGCATCCCACAGTTTAAGAGAGTGAGCTAGACAGGGACCTATGGTAGAGGGGCTATGTGCTTTAGGAAGCCACGGAAGAGAAGCTAGAGGTGTTGGGTGTGCGTCGACTAAATCCATGGTGGCCCATAGTGGCATTTGTTGCTTCTCATGGAGGTGAAATATTGGGGCAATACCCGCAGCCGTGTAATATGCTCGTAAATTAGGAACTGAAAGGCCACCATTGATTTTGCACGCGTAAAGTACTTGCCTCTTGATCCTGGGTTTCTTAGGGCGCCATATAAACTGCATAATTTTACGTTCATGTATTCAAATAATATGGGGGGGCACATGGATTGGCAGAACTCTAAAATAATAGAGTAGTTTAGGGAGGTACGTCATGCATACTGTCGCTATTCTGCCGAACCAAGAAATTGGGAGTGTGGACCAAGAGGCAAGCATAGCCTCCAGCTTTCGGAAAAGTGGGGGAAAATTGGCTTGATACAATCTCGGAGTATAATGCCCCGTACACACGGTCGGATTTTCCGATGGAAAATGTCCGATCGGAGCGTGTTGTCGGAAATTCCGACCGTGTGTGGGCGCCATCGGACATTTTCCATCGGATTTTCCGACACACAAAGTTGGAGAGCAGGAGATAAAATTTTCTGACAACAAAATCCGATCGCGTCAATTCCGACCGTGTGTGGCCTGTTCCGACGCACAAAGTGCCACGCATGCTCAGAAGAAATTCCGACACGGGACAGCTCGTTCTGGTAAACTTAGCGTTCGCAATGGATACAGCACTTTCGTCACGCTGCAATGTTAAAAATGGTTTAATACAGCGCACTCTCTTCTTCTTTATAATGTGACAAGAATTAAGTAGTTATGATGCTCATATTCACACACACTTCTCACAAACTTCTTTCGTTACTATTTATCGGGATTCCCTCAATATATTTTGATTTCTCACATCTGACAACATATTTTTGTACATTTTTTTTTTTTTTGCCTTTAATGTAGAATCTTTTTTTGTGTTTCTCTTTTTTTTTCTGGTGATTTTGATTTGTACTCCCGAAAATGTTTGTGTGTTTTTTGTGACAAGTTCCCACAACACCATTGATATGTTGTTCTATTTAATCTGTAGGAGATTGTTTCGTGTTGTTGTCCCTTGTTGATTTCACATTTTATGTTAGAAATGTACCTGAATCGTCACCAACAAACTGTCCTTTTTGGATGAAAACACACACAGGAGAGTAGAATTTACCTAAAAAAATTTTATGAAGGGGTCACAACTATAAAAAAACAAAGAGGGAGGCAACGCTGGAGAAACTGCAGAAGTGGGCGAAGCCTTGGACCCCCAGGGCAGACATCAATTATTTAAAAGCAAAATTGGTGGCCTGAGGAGTCCATATCTAAGGGAGGGCAGTGTGGTCCAGAAGTCCCAGAGATCCGGAAAGCAGCAGATGACATCTGTGTCCCCAGGCTGTGGTCATACGAGAGACTGCATCTTCTGTCAGACCAGACTGAACCCAGGGTCATCACTCTCTGGTCTTCTTTCCACGCCTCCTTCCACGTGGTGGCTCTGGTGGTGGAGTTGTGGCAGCAGGAGGAGGAGGAGGAAGAGGATCGTCAATCTCAATGACATCCATCTTGGGTGTCAGTTCCCCACTCTCCCCCTTACGTAGGACTTTATAAATCAGGTCCTCAGAGAGCTTGCGTTGGCCCTCCTGCATGCCCTGCAATTTGGTGGCAGCCATGCAGGCAAAGGCCTCTGCAGGACTGGGGAAGGCTCTGAGGGACGCAGAAGCCTCCTGGATCAGCCTGTATGCTGAATCCTGCACAGGACTGGGAGTGGCCTTCCTGGCCCTTTTGTATGGCAGGTGGAGGGGAGGAACCTGAGACTCAGTCAGGCTGCGACTTGTCCCAGGCTTCTCTTGGCTGACACTTAGCCCTGCCTCCTCCTGGCTGACACTAATCCCCGCCTCTTCCTGGCTGCCACTAATCCCCGCCTCCTCCTGACTGCCACATTCCACAACCTCCTCCTGGCTGAGGTCTTCCTGTGTATGAAAAAGGGACATAGTTTTAGTATTTTTTCCATCAATCACACACAATTTTCACCTCCTGACTGCTGCAAATTGAATGTTAACAAATATAACAGACTATCCTTCTGAGCCCAGCATTTTTCATTCTTGTCCCAATTTTGGGTGCCCACTACTGTCTATTGATATGTAAAACACTTTCAATTAATGATCAATAATAACATCTAGTAAACATCATTTATTTATTGCCCAGAAATCTGTAGAAGAATGCTATACCTGACTCCAGCTGGGCTCCTCCACTTCTTCCTGGCTGGAAGTCCCAGGTTGGACATCAGAAGCCTCAGCTGGTATGGAAGGAAGAGTGGAAGGAAGAGTAGAGAGGGATTCCCTGACTTCAGTGTGGTCTGACAGAAATCGCAGTCTCTCATAATACCACAGCCTGGGGACATAAATGTAATCTGCTGCAGCTCCGGATCTCTGGGAATCTGTGACCTTCTTGCGCTCCCTAAGATAAGTGCTCCTCAGGCCACCAATTTTAGCTTTTAAATAAGGGATGGTTGCTGTGGGGACCACCGGCTTCACCAACTCCAGCAGTTTCTCCAGCGCTGCCTGCCTCTTTTGTTTATGGTTATAGTGGGGGTGTCTGACCTGCCACAGACAGGGCAGCTCCCTGTACTTGTCAATAAACAGGGGCAGGAAATTGTGGTCGTTGAACCCATCCATTTTCTCTGCAAGACACAACACAAGACAAACCCTAATGTCAGGCCAAACTCCCCTAATCTTGTTACAATATAGGCTTCCATTTCGAAGCAGTATAGGTGCAAGTTTAGATCCTACCTTCGTTATCACGATCGGCGTCTCCGATGCTCCTTCCTCCGCTCACAGATCGTACGTAAGACGCGCGCGTGTTACGATTTATACACACTGCGCATGCGTATAACTCCGCCCGCCCCTGACGTTCTTTCTAGTCTATTCCCCGCCCCTTTTCGTTCGGCGCAGTGGGGGAAGAGCACATGGCGGATAGACAGCAGGATCGTGCTAATTGTAGCAACGAGGAGGAGGAGGAAAGGCCGGAGCCTGAAACGTCCCGATCCAGAAGGAGATTGAAGGACTCAAATATGTCCTTTGGGGAGATGTTGGAGATGGTGGACATCCTGAAGAAGGCCGACTATGATGGAAAGTATGGGTCTTACCCCAACCCCAATATCCGAAAGGCCAAGATCATGGCGAAAGTGGTCAGGATTCTGCACCGGAAATTCGGGGTACGAAGATCGAAAGATCAGCTCAGGAAGCGGTGGTCGGACCTGAAATTACGAGAACATGAGCAGTACAGAAAGATCCGGAGAGTGCTGCAAAAAAGTAAGTAGTTGTGCTGTGTTCCTATTCTTTTTGTGTTTATTACGTTCATGCTGCTCCATGTGCTTTTAGGAACTGTTGTACAGTTTAAAATGGCAACTTTCATGTTCATGGGCACATTATTCGTTCGGATCACACATTTTTATTTCGGACTATAAAATACCATTGTTTAGCCCATATGCATTTGGCCACCATTTTGACGCCCTATACTTGGCTTCAAAGAATTGGGTTGTGTAGATGGCTTTGTTACTAGAATGAAATGCAAACTAGATTGTGTGTAAGGAGAGGACACTGAGCAGCTGTTTTCACATCTGGACACTGAAGCACTAGTGTGGGACACAAGAATACCATTTTTATTAGGGGGGGCACACAGGTGCTCCAGTGTATACTATAGGGGGGGTCTCCATCTGTGAAGCTTGTACTAAACAGGTAAAGTATTGCATGTTGACAAAGGACACTAAAAAAGCTACATCTTGGAACTCGGCTAAAATAGATAATTGTACCCCACTTCCAAGCAATGTTTCATCTTTATAGTTCTGCCATCAAATATCTGTGTGCTAAGTATACCTTTTTTGTTTTACATAGGGGAGAAAAGACTCGGAGGACACCCCTCATCCGAGGAGACCAGAGACCCCCCACCTCTGGAAGAAGGGGAAATCCCACCAACACAAGATGAGCAGGAGGAAGAAGACGTGGTGGAACTAGTCACCACAACAGGTGAGTGTCTGCGACCACAGGCTCCGATAAGAGATGGATGGTGGCATTTTTTTGGATACCTAATTTATTTTGGGTTCCTCTCTTTTTAGGTGATCGTGAGGTTGTGGATGAAGATCCTTTCACATCCGAAAGTGCCCAGATCCTGATCGGGGAGATCATGGGGTGTAATTTACAATTGGAAAACATCAAGCAAAACATCAATGATGTTATTCCAAAATATAAAAACATCATTGATGTTTTGGGGCGAGTTTAAAACCCCTCCAAATCATTTCTTCTTTTGTCTGCTACAATGTGCGAAATGTTTTTGTGATTTTTCCCAAAGCCAAATTTGGAGGATGCACACAGTGTGCCAACATGTGCTATCTGCCATCACGGGAGATCAATGGACGCGTTTTGGGGGTGCAACCCCTTCCTCAATAATAAAGTAGCGGTGAGGAAGGGCTTTCTCCCCCAAAACACGTCCCTTGATCCCCCCTGATGGCAGATAGCACATGTTGACATTGTGAAATTTGTGTGCATCTTCCAAATTTGGCTTTTCCAGGGGTGATTTTCCCCCATCTGAACGCAATATCAAACACAGTTCCTAAATACTGATGTCTGATATTGCCTTCAAGTTCTACCTAATGTGAACTTTGTAAGATCAAGATTTGTGTCTTTCTTGTTGGTTTTACACAGGCCTGTTTTCTATAAAATGGACATTTTGATTTTGGATAATGCCACCACAAAAATTGTTATACAACAAACATGTTGGTTTGTCAGAAAAACCTTTGGTAAATGCACATGTGATTGTGCAGGTATTAAAAAGATTGTTCATCAAGAATGTGTGGATTATTGTCTCAACGCTACAACACTTTTGGGGTGATGTAATTGTTGTTTTATGAGAAAATGGGGGTAATTTCCTAAGGGCAAATGCACTTTGCACTACAAGTGCTGTATCAGTGCAGTTGCAAGTGCACTTGTAGTGAAAAGTGTCTTTGCATTTAGTAAATAACAGCCAACAGTGCTTTGTATAAGGTTACACAATCACGACATTTTCTGGACTCCACACATTTCTGTCAGGGTCAGCTCAAACAAACACAAGCAGTAAATGTCACCAAAGAAGAGCCTGGGGGGAAATGCCTGTCGAGAACTTGAGGTCCTGCAGACTTCTCCCTGTGGCCAAATACCGCAGGGTAGCGACGAGCCTCTGCTCCGGAGTGATGGCTTGCCTCATGCAGGTATCCTGCCTGCTGATATAAGGGGTCAGCGAAGCCAACAAACAGTGAAATATGGGGTCCGTCATCCTGAGAAAGTTCCTGAAATCATCAGGATTATTCTCACGCATCTCACGGAGCAAAGGCATATGACAGAACTGGTCACGCTGAAGCAACCAATTCTTGGTCCATGAACTCCTCCCCACCCTGTTCATGGACTGGACTTGTGTCAAGGTCAGGACTCCAACACCAAGCCCCCACACAGCACGAACTGTACGAGGAGTACGCATACGAAACATGGCTAGAAAACGATCGGCTGCTCAGAACGAAGTAACAGAACGCACTGAAGAACAGCAAGGCCTGTGAAGAGCGACCTGAAAACCAGTAACGAACGAACAAGAATACAATGACTACCTAAAGTCACGCGGAACTTGCTGCACGCACTGAAGAGCAGATACAAACCCACAAGCACAAACTGAACGGCAGAAAACGATCTGAAAGCCACGAGTCTGAAAAAGCGCGTCTCTCACCAAACTTTTACTAACACGAGATTAGCAAAAGGAGCCCAAAGGGTGCCGCGCCTGGTTCTGAACCGGCCCTAGTCTCGTCGTACGTGGTGTACATG
This sequence comes from Aquarana catesbeiana, assembly GCF_042186555.1. Taxonomy (NCBI): domain Eukaryota; kingdom Metazoa; phylum Chordata; class Amphibia; order Anura; family Ranidae; genus Aquarana; species Aquarana catesbeiana. The sequence goes on along the minus strand of NC_133330.1, from coordinate 237,165,313 downwards.
ACCGCGTGGTTGTCGATCGGAAATTCCGACAACTTTGTACGACCGTGTGTAGGCAAAACAAGTTTGAGCCAACATCCGCCGGAAAAAATCCTAGGATTTTGTTGTCGGAATGTCCGAACAAAGTCCGACCGTGTGTACGGGGCATAAGTTTAATACCTAAATAGGGTAGTGAGGTTAACCACTGGAATGAGAATGCCGATTGTAGGGATTCTAGTTCCAGGGCCCGAAGGTTGATAGACATCGCTTTGGATTTTGCTGGGTTAACCGAAAGGCCTGAGAATGATTGATTCTATTTTTCTATTTGGGATTAAGGATTTTCCTACTCAGGACTAGTGGGGGTGGCCTTTTGTCCAGCGTCTACTTTTAACCATACAACATTGTTTTTTTCTACGGTTTATAGTGTTTTATTATTACCAGTAGATATTGTGGAGAAACGTGTCCCACTTTGGCAGCCTCTGTGCTGCACTAATGGGATTCTATTTTATACTTTTTTTCATTCATCAATAAAGTTAATTATTCAATAACTGATTGAATCCCGTTGTTGATTCTCCCTTTGATGGCAATGTCGGGACTAATCTTGTCCCAATTTTTCTTATACATGTATTCAGTTTTGCTACTTGGGAGATAGCCCGTCGCAGTGACGAATCGGACAATCTGTTGTTATTTAATTGCCCACAAGTGGATTCTAGTAATTTTATCATTTCCATCCTATTACATTGATCCTCTATGGATCACTTCATTGCCGTGGATCCCTTGGTTTAACTTTTTTGATGAATGTGGTTTCCTTTTTACCACGGTATCTCTGCATTTTCAGGTGTAGGTAATTTGTTAATCTTTTTACTGGCATGGCATTTGTACCTGGTGACCAATTTGACCAAGAAATCAGAGCTACCTTTGTTGAAGGTGCTTCAGGAGTGGAGCCACAGGTGCAAGACAATATTAGACCTTTGTTCAGAGAACATAAGAAATTGATTATAAGATCTCTAAACCGCAAGTGGGATGTTCTTTCATTGGAATCCTACATCAATAGGGGGATCATCCCTCAAGACCCAATAACCCAGAGGATTTTCGGTTGTTCACACTGACTTTTTATTATTATTGCAATGAATAGGGATGAGCCGAACACCCCCCAGTTCGGTTTGCATCCAGAACATGCGAACAGACCGAAAGTTTGTGCGAACTTTCGAACACCGTTAAAGTCCATAGGACTTGAAGGTGAGAAATCAAAAGTGTGAATTTTAAAGGCTAATATGCAAGTTATTGTCCTAAAAAGGGTTTGGGGACCCAGGTCCTGCCCCAGGGGACAGGTATCAATGCAAAAAAAAGTTTTAAAAACGTCCGTTTTTTCGGGAGCAGTAATTTTAATGATGCTTAAAGTGAAAAAATAAAAGTGAAATACTCCTTTAAATATTGTACCTGGGGGTGTCTATAGTATGCCTGTAAAGTGGCGCGTGTTTCCCGTGTTTAGAACAGTCCCTGAACAAAAGGAATAAAAGTCATTTAAAACTGCTTGCGGCTGTAATGTAATGTTGGGTCCCGGCAATATGGATGAAAATTATTGAGAAAAACGGCATGGGTAACCCCCCAGCCCATTACCAGGCCCTTTGGGTCTTGTATGGATATTAAGGGGAACCCCGCAAGCAAATTAAAGAAAGAAAAGGCGTGGGGCCCCCAGGCCCTATATACTCTGAACAGCAGTATACAGGCGGTCCCAAGAAAGACAGGGACTGTAGGTTTGTTCTTAAGTTGAATCTGTTTGTAATTTGGAACAGGTACATTTTGTAAGTGTAGCTCCAGCCAAAAAATCTATTTTTAAGCTTTTTGGAAAATATAGGGAAGGGTTATCATCACCCCTGTAACATTTGTTTTGCTGTCTGTGTCCCTATTCAGAAGATTTCACCTCACTTTCTGTCCCAATGACAACTGGATTTTGAAAATTTGGGGTTTTTAGGGAAACAAGGATTGGTGATAAAGCATCAGTGGAGGAGACACCTTTTTCCCATATTAACTCTTACAGGAGAGAATTTCCCTTCCTAGGGGTAGATTTCCTCTCACTTCCTGTTGTCTCCCTCCGTTTGTAAGTAGGAGTCGTTTGTAAGTCGGATGTTTGAAAGTAGGGGCCTGCCCTATATACTCTGCAGAAATTTGGGCCTTAGGTGTGGGTGGTACCAGAACACTGTAAGCCCTCACAGTTACTCTTGGTGGGCGCTGGAACGGGCCTTGCTGTGAAATATTATATCAAGAATTGTAATTACATGCCCCTGTTGAACAGGGTCAGAAAAATTGGGCCTTTGGTGATGGTGTGGTGTTGTTGCCACAACAATGTAAGACCTCACAGTTACTCTTGGTGGGCGCAGGAATGGGCCCTGCTGTGAAATATTAGATCAAAAATTGTAATTACACGCCCCTGTTGAACAGGGGCAGAAAAATTGGGCTTTAGGCACTGGTGCTGGTGCCACAACACTGCAACCCCTCACATATAGTCTAGTTGAGCGCAGGAACAAACCCTGCTGCAAAATATTACAGCAAAAATTGTAATTACATACCCCTGTTGAACAGGGGCAGAAAGCTACTAAATGCCGGCCGCCATCTTGCGGCCTACAGGACAGCCGGAATCCCTGGACTCGAGTACCGCGATCGGCGGTGCGGGGGGCGATCGATCGGCCTATACTCACTCGGCCTACACCCAGAACTGCTGCTTCTGGAGCTGACGGCTGTGGGCCCCGGATACCCGCGGCTTACAGCGGATCCGAGGCCTGGGAGGCCTACAAGACTACTGGACCTTGGGGCCGCAATTGGAGGCACAGGAGCCATCCAGCAATCCATCCTATATGGTGGACACCCCTCCACTGCCCCAGAGACTAAGGTACAGGCTCTTTTATTATTTGGGGACATTCAGCACTGGCCGCCATCTTGCAACCTAACAGTGAAGTCGGGCCCACACTGTAAAGGGACAAGTCATACCTGGACTGTGCTCTCCTCCCTGTGCATCTGCACACACAACATTTAAAAGAGCCACCCGCACTGACAGGGGGACATTGCTGCTTTCTCGGGCCTGCCCCTTCCCCCCCAGACCCCCCTTATCTATGTGGAGGAGGGGGCTTCGATAGAGAGCAATCGACCATGGATGGCTGAAGCCGCACACCCCTGAGACCCGTGCCATCCCGACAGCCACAGGCTAATCCCGCAATACAGCGCACCTGCATTTTACATGGCGGCAGCTAGCTCACACTCCTCGGAACCTACTGACCCTCACCAAGGCACCATACAGAGGTATCTACTTAGAACAGTGCCGACTGATCCCCGAACCCCTAAAGACAAGATGGCGCCTGGCCGCAACCCAGAGAAGACCAAGCCACCCACCGCCACTCCAGTAACAGTTAACATGACTGGGGACGCAAATGAGAAACTCCAAGAATCCAGAGGAGAGACATCAGCCTCCTCTACAAGGTCAGTCACATCACAAGACACAGACACCGGGGAACTACGGACAACCCCTCACCCCCTGACGGGAGTGCCCATTAGAACGGAAGCTACGGCCCTACTGCCTGCCTTCAGAACTGATTTTGAATCCTGGGCAAGCAAGATAGAAGATTCCCTACAAGTAGAGCTGAACGCGCTGAGACAAAAAGTTACAGCTAATGAGGAAGCGGTATCAGTCTTACATACTGCTCAAGATGACCATGAGGCACGTATAACAGCCCTTGAATCTATATCCGCGACACATCTCCGTCGCCTACGCCAACAGCAGCTTCGCATTGAAGACAGCGAAAACCGCAGTCGCAGGAACAATATTAGACTGCAAGGTTTACCTGAAGCAACATCGGGAGCGGAACTGAAACCCACTGTCATATCCATCCTCAATAAAGTGCTGAGCAGAGAGGCAACATCACCAATTGAGTTCGATCGTGTTCACAGGGTGGGCGGACTGGGGGGAGCCCGAGAGGGTCGCCCCCGCGATGTCCTCTGTCAGGTCCACTATTATACCTTGAAGGAGGAGATCATGCGAAAAGCATTGAACGTGGGCCCAGTGGACTTCTTTTGGGCCTCTATCCATCTATACCCTGACTTGTCTCGCAATACGCTATACATGCGTCGAGTGGTGCGCCCTCTACTAGATCTTATATACAGCAAGCCGGTGCCTCCTACACATGGGGCCACCCCTTCAGCATCAAGGTGACACGGGGAGATAGCAGGTTCACGCTCTCCGATCCAGATCAACTGCCTGACTTTTTCATATTTCTTGAGCAAGAGCCGGTAGATGTTTTGAACTGGCTAGACCCTCCAGTCGACGGATCGAGACAGTTGGGACTTGGTTCACTCCCACAGCGTCGCAGACGACCTAGGTCTAGGTCAGTCTCTTCTGGCCCAGGGATGAGACGACCTACCTCTCCAGAAGATTAACCCAGAAGTTGCCCGAGATCCCTGGATCACTTGGTAAATGATGAAGTGACAGCGGGGGTCGGACCTTCTGGCTCTTTTCCTGCTCTTTGCCAATTTACTATATGGCTGGGGTTCGGGAGAGAACATAGTCTATGGTCACCTTGAGACTCTCACTAAAAAGGGAGTCAGGTACTGATACAATACAACAACAGTTTTATATAAAATGTTTTGCTTCATGTTAGATTGTTCCCTCTCACCTCCTCCCTCTGTGGCGTGTGTTGGGGGGGGGTGTGGCGGGAGTGGGGGAACCGCACCGGAGGGAGGTTTGGCCACCGGCCTTAATTAACCCCCATTTTGGGAGAATGTAAGTTTAGAAGGCGCCACGCATGATGCGACTGGATGCCTCCTCGGGTGGGCCCCCCGTTTCCCCCTGCGCCCCTATGCGCATACTGCAGTTGTGACTAATTGATTTATTTACAAGAGGGAACCAATGTAATTGTATTTTATTTTCTATATGATTCCAGGTTAACTACTTAAACCCACTGTTGATATTTAGTTGATTGTTCTCACCTGTTCTCCTTAAGCTGCCTTATGTTTCACATACGTTTTACATGATTAGTGTGCCACATATACTATATACATACCTGATTCACTGTCGGGATCACGGCTCAGGTTCACCCATTTCGACCTTCCCCCCCACAGTAGGACAGGCACTGTTTGTGCCTAAAGCGTGATATATCATGCAGTGGTTTGCATTAGCAAACACATTAGTCTTCTGGACATATTTTTAGGTGTCCTTTTACTTACACCTTACCTTTTCTATTATCCTCATACTCTTCTTTCTCCTTTATTTCCTCTCCTTTTCTTTTCTCTTCTTTTTCTCCCACTTCTATATTTCACCTCTTCTCCCCACTCTACCCTGAACTGATCTCCGTACTTTTCTTATATATCCTATTGTTTTTTCCCCTGCACGGCCTCTAGCACCCCGACATGGCTCATACGGTAACCTCACGCCCCCAATTGAAATTCTGTTCATACAACGTCAATGGGCTGAACATTGCTTCGAAACGTGGGCAAATACTATATCAGATGCACAAATGACGAGTCAACGTACTTTTGTTGCAAGAGACCCACTTCCATTCTGAATCCACCCCTTCCTGCTCCAGTAGATATTTTAATAGATGGATCCACAGTACCAATCCGACACAAAAATCTAAGGGAGTATCTATTGCGTTTCATAAAACACTCCCTATTGAACTGCTTGATCATATGGCAGACCCCCAGGGCAGGTACGTCTTTGTGAAAATCTCTCTATGGGGGACTAAATTTACAATAGCTAACTTATACTTACTTAACACACACCAAATCCCATCGGCCTTGCAGTATTTTAAGATCTTATCGGGTTTCGCGGAGGGTAAGCTCATACTCGGAGGGGACTTCAATACTCCTATGGATCCACTTTTGGATTCATCGACATCCCGTTCCTCTATATCCTTCCCTAAAATTCGGGCCCTAAAACGTGCCATTTACAATATGCATCTTGTAGATATATGGCGGATACTGTACCCAGAATCACGAAACTACACACACTTTTCCAACGCGCACCGATCGTACAGTCGTTTAGACTATTTTTTGGTCGACCACAGCTGTCTAGACTGGTCCCCAAATTGCGAAATAGACCCTATGGTTTGGTCCGACCACTCTCCTGTATTCCTGACACTTACAGTCCCCTCTACGCCAATAAAAGAATGGACATGGAGGTTGAATGACTCGCTTCTGACTGAGCCAGGGTTCGATACTCAGATAGCGGAGACTATTTCAAAATTTTTTACAGACCACGCCATTGATGACACCTCACCACCCATTAAATGGGAGGCATTAAAGGCGGTCTTACGGGGTAGTTTCATCCAAATGAAGAAAGAACGCTCGACTGCGATAGCCACAGCTGTACACAAACTCAGGACACTAGAGACTACCCATAAACGCTCCCCGACTGTGGAGGTGCTTGCGGAGGTTTCTTCCGCTCGCCCTCAACTTAGGGAATTATATGAGGCTTCAGCCCGTACATTTGCGAACAAACTAGCCTTTCACCAGTACAAATTCTGGGATAAATGTGGTAGATCACTAGCTCGCACCCTACATACCAAACAACCTAACATCTTTATACCCCATATACGGGACAGTTCTGGGAAAGTTGTCTCGTCACCCTCTGAGATGGGACAGGTTTTCCGGGACTTCTATCAATCCCTCTATAACATACCTGTAACAAGCCCCACTGATCCCCTTTATTCTAGAGCAGATACGCAAGCCTCATATATCGCACAAAACGCATTACCTACTCTAGATGATGAAACGATAGAGGACTTCAAAGCTCCGATATCAGAAGATGAGGTTGCCCGCGCCATTGCATCTACCCCATCTGGTAAAAGTCCGGAACCTGATGGCTTTACCCCGAAATTTTATAAACAATTTGCTCCCCTTCTCACTCCCTTCTTAACAAAAGTATTTAATTCAATCTCTGAGCGATCGGTATTCCCACCGCAAACTCTAGAGGCACATATCACTCTCATCCCAAAACCAGACAAAGACCTGACTATATGTGCTAACTATCGACTCATTTCGCTGATAGGGGTTGATCTGAAAGTGTAAGCGAAGGTGCTGGCTAATAGACTACAACCGTTGCTACCCCGAATCATACACTTAGATCAAGTGTGCTTTGTGAGTGGACGAGAGGCACGAGATAACACCCTGAAAACACTTCTCATTGCAGATTATGCTTGAACCCACAATGTCCCATTGTGCCTTCTTACGGTAGATGCGGAAAAGGCCTTCGACCGCGTCGACTGGCAATTTTTGCATATATCACTACAACAACTGGGTCTGGGCCAAAATATGCTCTCAAGAATAATGTCCCTTTACACTTCTCCCTCCGCCAGGATTAGACTAAATGGATTTCTAGCTCCAAAATTCACTATCCGCAATGGAACGCGACAGGGGTGCCCCTTGTCCCCCATTCTCTATGTTCTTGTTATGGAACACTTAGCCATTGCCCTTAGAAACAACCCGGCTGTCCACGGTGTTAGTATAGGCCCCATACATACTAAACTTGCCCTATTTGCAGATGACTTACTCATCTTTGTGACCCAATCGCAAGTCTCTTTACCCTCCATTATGCAGGAGTTTCAGAGATATGGAGATGTTAGTAACTTTAAAGTTAATCACAGTAAGTCAGAAATACTCAACATTTCACTCCCAGAAACAGCTCTCAAACAACTTGCGTCTTCCTTCCCTTTTAAGACAAATTCTACGTCTATTCGTTACTTAGGAATTCATATCCCAACAGACGCTTCCCAATTATTCATCAGCAACTTTACCCCCCTACTTCTTAGAACGCAAGCAGATTTGACCACATACGCATCTAAACAGCTCTCTTGGTTGGGTAGGGTGAATGTTTTAAAGATGGATGTCCTCCCTCGATTCCTCTATCTTTTCCAAACCTTACCTATTCACATTCCCGCCCCGTTTTTCAAAAAGCTTTGCCAGATTTTTTTAAAATTTATATGGCAAGGAAACTGCCCCAGGATAAAATATGACACAATGATTCTTCCGAAGGCCCGGGGGGGGGCGGGGGTCCCAGATGCTTCTTCCTACCACAGGGCAGCGGTACTCACACGTATTGTGGATTGGTTTCACCATTCCTCCTCCAAGATCTGGGTTCAATTGGAAGAACATCTCAATGAGGCTGATCTTTGTGCCCTGCCGTGGACACCTACGACTCGGCATAGAGGTGGTACCCTCTCTACTGCCCTTACCCGTCAGACTCTGCAGATATGGGACCGACTGCTATTAACGAGTAAATTATCTAAACCCCGGGGCCCGATGACTCCTCTCTTTGGGACTCCGGCCTTCCCCCCGGCGGAGGTTGAGGAGAGATTTGGAATAGGGATAGTCATAGACGTTTAGCACAGGTACTACGCGCCGACCCATCTTTGAGACCGGACATACCTCCCCAGACGAGCGCGGGGCCCCCAACCATGTGGTTACAAAGGAGTCAATTAATATCGTACATACGTACTTTCTCCCCCATCTCAGAAATCCTAGACGAGCCGACAGACTTTGATGAGCTGCTCTTACAGTCAAATCCCCCAACACATGTAGTATCAATGTTATACTCCCTTCTATTAAATGTATCTACCCCTGACCTTCCAACATACACGCGGAAATGGGAAACAGATCTACAGCATTCCATCTCCCCTGCTGATTGGCAAAAAAGTTTTATTTTAACACATAAGATCTCTTTGGCAACTAAGAATCAAGAAAAGGGGTTTAAGCTATTAACAAGATGGTACAGATGCCCGGTGACTATCCAACGATTTAACCCCTCTATCTCAGGTACTTGTTGGAGATGCCTGTCCTCTAGTGGGACAATGCTCCACATATGGTGGGCATGCCCTCCAATTCGGAAATTTTGGCAAAAGGTCTTTGATCTTTACAGCAGGCTGTAAAGCCCACACCAGAGATAGCCCTACTATCTATGCTTCCGGGCCCACTCAAGCTGATTAAAAAGGACACACTGCACCACTTTTTGGCCGCGGTCAGGACAGTGATCCCCAGACATTGGAGAACAATAGATGTGCCTTCCTTGGGAGATTGGGCTGTCGAGATGGATCGGATAAGAGATCTGGAGCGTTTGCTGGCGCAGGAAGCAGGGAAGGAGGAACAGTTCTCCATTACTTGGACCTCATGGTCGACGTTTCGATACTCTGATGACTTCCTTATATGGATCAGAGATGCCCCGTCCTTGCCCGCTGATTAGCCATGTCGGGGTGCTCCCCAAGTCTGTTGTCATCCCCTATCTCTCCACATGCTCTTACTCATCCCTTTTTCTCTGTTTTCTTTCCCTAAGTACTGATCCAGTCACTCAAATCGATATATAAAAGACTATATTTCCAGAATTGCTCAACAACTTAAATATTTATAACAAATGATTGAATGATCTATACAGCGTTCCAGCCTGACGAGGAGGAATTTCCTGATAACACAAACACGCAAAAGTTTAAAGGTGGTTATGGGTTGATTCCCCTACACTTGTTAGTGTACTAATACATTACAAACCTCTATATCTAGTATGCTAATACAATATTTTTCTTGTTATGTATATGATGTATACAATATTATACTATACGGTACTTTATCTTTCTGTTATATCTTTATTTTGAAATAAACTAAGATTGAAAAGAACAGGGGCAGAAAAATTGGGCTTTAGGTACTGGTGCTGGTGCCACAACACTGCAACCCCTCACAGATACTCTAGTTGAGCGCAGGAACAAGCTCTGCTGCAAAATATTACAGCAAATATTGTAATTACACACCCCTGTTGAACAGGGGCAGAAAAATTGGGCTTTAGGCACTGGTGGTGGTACCCAGAACCAAAAATGTTCTTACAAGCTATCAACATGGTTGCTGGAACCGATCAGACCTTGGGGCTGTGGACTAAAAAATTGTCTGAATGCATCTGTCAGACGGCCACATTCTCCACCGCTCCTTCTGTGACTGAGTGAGGCCTCAGTAACACGTTGTCCAGGACCAGGAATTTGTAACCTCCCAGGCTCTGGAAATACATTGCACAAACCTTTCTGCAAGGGCTCCAGAAGATGTTTTATCCTCTGATCCCTCTGCGACGGCTGGATAAGTTCCGCAACCTTACCCTTGTACCCTTTGTACCACAAATCCGAGGGGGGGCGGGGGTCCCAGATGCTTCTTCCTACCACAGGGCAGCGGTACTCACACGTATTGTGGATTGGTTTCACCATTCCTCCTCCAAGATCTGGGTTCAATTGGAAGAACATCTCAATGAGGCTGATCTTTGCGCCCTGCCGTGGACACCTACGACTCGGCATAGAGGTGGTACCCTCTCTACTGCCCTTACCCGTCAGACTCTGCAGATATGGGACCGACTGCTATTAACGAGTAAATTATCTAAACCCCGGGGCCCGATGACTCCTCTCTTTGGGACTCCGGCCTTCCCCCCGGCGGAGGTTGAGGAGAGATTTGGAATAGGGATAGTCATAGACGTTTATCACAGGTACTACGCGCCGACCCATCTTTGAGACCGGACATACCTCCCCAGACGAGCGCGGGGCCCCCAACCATGTGGTTACAAAGGAGTCAATTAATATCGTACATACGTACTTTCTCCCCCATCTCAGAAATCCTAGACGACCTGACAGACTTTGATGAGCTGCTCTTACAGCCAAATCCCCCAACACATGTAGTATCAATGTTATACTCCCTTCTATTAAATGTATCTACCCCTGACCTTCCAACATACACGCGGAAATGGGAAACAGATCTACAGCATTCCATCTCCCCTGCTGATTGGCAAAAAAGTTTTATTTTAACACATAAGATCTCTTTGGCAACTAAGAATCAAGAAAAGGGGTTTAAGCTATTAACAAGATGGTACAGATGCCCGGTGACTATCCAACGATTTAACCCCTCTATCTCAGGTACTTGTTGGAGATGCCTGTCCTCTAGTGGGACAATGCTCCACATATGGTGGGCATGCCCTCCAATTCGGAAATTTTGGCAAAAGGTCTTTGATCTTTACAGCAGGCTGTAAAGCCCACACCAGAGATAGCCCTACTATCTATGCTTCCGGGCCCACTCAAGCTGATTAAAAAGGACACACTGCGCCACTTTTTGGCCGCGGTCAGGACAGTGATCCCCAGACATTGGAGAACAATAGATGTGCCTTCCTTGGGAGATTGGGCTGTCGAGGTGGATCGGATAAGAGATCTGGAGCGTTTGCTGGCGCAGGAAGCAGGGAAGGAGGAACAGTTCTCCATTACTTGGACCTCATGGTCGACGTTTCGATACTCTGATGACTTCCTTATATGGATCAGAGATGCCCCGTCCTTGCCCGCTGATTAGCCATGTCGGGGTGCTCCCCAAGTCTGTTGTCATCCCCTATCTCTCCACATGCTCTTACTCATCCCTTTTTCTCTGTTTTCTTTCCCTAAGTACTGATCCAGTCACTCAAATCGATATATAAAAGACTATATTTCCAGAATTGCTCAACAACTTAAATATTTATAACAAATGATTGAATGATCTATACAGCGTTCCAGCCCGACGAGGAGGAATTTCCTGATAACACAAACACGCAAAAGTTTAAAGGTGGTTATGGGTTGATTCCCCCACACTTGTTAGTGTACTAATACATTACAAACCTCTATATCTAGTATGCTAATACAATATTTTTCTTGTTATGTATATGATGTATACAATATTATACTATACGGTACTTTATCTTTCTGTTATATCTTTATTTTGAAATAAACTAAGATTGAAAAGAACAGGGGCAGAAAAATTGGGCTTTAGGTACTGGTGCTGGTGCCACAACACTGCAACCCCTCACAGATACTCTAGTTGAGCGCAGGAACAAGCTCTGCTGCAAAATATTACAGCAAAAATTGTAATTACACACCCCTGTTGAATAGGGGCAGAAAAATTGGGCTTTAGGCACTGGTGGTGGTACCCAGAACCAAAAATGTTCTTACAAGCTATCAACATGGTTGCTGGAACCGATCAGACCTTGGGGCTGTGGACTAAAAAATTGTCTGAATGCATCTGTCAGACGGCCACATTCTCCACCGCTCCTTCTGTGACTGAGTGAGGCCTCAGTAACACGTTGTCCAGGACCAGGAATTTGTAACCTCCCAGGCTCTGGAAATACATTGCACAAACCTTTCTGCAAGGGCTCCAGAAAATGTTTCATCCTCTGATCCCTCTGCGACAGCTGGATAAGTTCCGCAACCTTACCCTTGTACCCTTTGTACCACAAATCCGAGGGTCCTTTCGCAGGCTTTGCAGGATCAGGGAGGTCATGCAGTGTAGGTTTGCTGAGGCATTCGGTCCGGAGTCCTCTGGGTCACTAAGGATGACCTGATCTGCAGCCACCTCCTCCCAGCCATGTACAAGTCCATGGGTTTCTGGGGACTGTAAACGATCCCTTGAAGACTGCTGCTGATGCTGAGTGCTAGGCTCCACCTCCATGCTGGCACAATCCTCCTCCTCTTCCTGTGTGATCGGCGGGCCCGCAGGAACACTGTCTGGATAAAGGGCCTTGAGAGGTAAGGAAGTCCTGCTCCTCTTTCTCCCTTTCTCCAACAGGTAGACAAGAGGGACAGTATCACTGATGCATGCACTGTCACTGCTCACCATCCTCATGGCCTCCTCAAATGGTGACAGGACAGTGCATGCATCCTTGATTATGAGCCACTGGCGTGGTGAAAAAAAGCCAAGCTCCCCTGACCCTGTCCTGTAGCCATAGTCGCACAGGTACTCATTGATGGCCCTCTGCTGCGTGTGCAGCTGCTGCAGAATGGCCAACGTTGAGTTCCATCTGATGGGCATGTCACAGATTAGGCGGTTCTTGGGCAGGTTGTATTCCTTTTGGAGGTCAGCCAGCCCAGTACTGGCATTATATGACCGGCTGAAATGCACACAGACTTTCCTGGCCTGCCTCAGAAGATCCTGTAAGCCTAGGTACCTGCACAAGAACCGCTGCACCACCAAATTAAAGACGTGAGCCAAACAGGGAACATGGGTGATGTGTCCCTGTTGGAGGGCGGAGAGGAGGTTGGTGCCATTGTCGCAAACCACCATTCCTGTCTGAAGCTGGCGTGGCGTCAACCACCTCTGAGCCTGCCCCTTCAGAGCTGACAGAATCTCCGCCCCAGTGTGGCTCCTGTCCCCTAAGCACACCAGCTCAAGCACCACATGTCATCTTTTTGCCCGAGTGCTTGCGTAGCCCCTTGAACGCCTATGGAGCACCGCTGGTTCTGAGGACAGATCTATAGAGGAAGAGGCCATGAAGGAAGAAGAAGAGGAGGGGGTGGAGGAGAGAGGTGTGTCAGGTGTGTCTGAATCACCACTAGTAGCATTTTGGAGGCGTGGTGGCGGAACAAGCTCCAACAATACTGCACCCTGTCCTGCATCCTTTCCAGCTGCCAGCAGGGTCACCAAGTGCACCATGAAAGATAGGTAACGTCCCTGTCCATGCCTGCTGGACCATGAGTCAGCGGTAATATTCACCCTACTGCTGACCGTCCTGTCCAGCAAGGCCAAGACATTGCCTTCCACATGCCGGTAGAGAGCCGGAATCGCCTTCCGTGAAAAAAAGTGGTGTTTGGGAACCTGCCACTGAGGTACCGCACATTCCACAAATTCATGAAAGGGGGCAGAGTCTACCAGCTGAAAAGGCAGCAATTTAGCCAAGCTAGCATTTAGATGCTGGGCATGTGGATGGCTGGGACCTAATTTCTTTCGCCGGTTTAGCAACTGGGGTAGGGAACCTTGCCTGCTACAATCGGACGTTGGTGTAGCGATAGCAGATTACCCGCAAGTACTTGGCACACCTAATTCTACACTTTCATTCCTCTCAGTGCAGGTTTCTGAGAAAACTGAAGGTATAGTAGGGTTGGAAATCCCAGTTGATGAGGAGCAAGGAGAGGTCCGCCTTGTTCTTTGGTGTGGTTCTTTTAAGTACGCTTGCCAAAGTACTGCATGGGAGTTCGACATATGTCTGGTCAAGCATGTGGTGCCCAAGCGGCTGCTGTTTTGGCCACGCTTGATACGCTTCAGACATATGTTGCAAACAGCAATGGTGCGATCTGCTGCACACGTCTCAAAAAAGGCCCACACCAAAGAACTTTTGGAAAAACGCGCGGAGTCAGCAGCGCCCTGCACATGCGGAGCTCTGCAGTGTGATGCAGTTGGTTGGCTGCAATTAAGCTGGCCTCTGGAGGGCATCCTGCCTCATTGGAGATGTGCCTCCTCCTTATCCTCCTCCTCTCTCCTATCAGGCACCCATGTAGAGTCAGTGACCTCATCCTCTCCCTCTTTGTCACTGGAGCAAACCTGGCAGTATGCTGCAGCTGGGGGAACATGACTGCCAGTTTGTTGTCCTTCTTGGGCACCCCCTCTCTCTGCGCTCACATTACTGCCTTCCTCAATCTGGGTACCATCATTGGAGCCTTCAAAACCCTGCAGCATGTACCCAACACGTGGTCGAACAGTTCGGGGGACTCCCCAGGGCATGATGGTGGGGCTAGGTAAGGAGTGACTGATGACATTGAGCCGATGGAAGAGGCCGCTTTGACAGCTGCATTGCCAGCCAAAGTACTCTGAGCCTGGGTGACAGAGGATGAGGAAGATGAGGATGGCTTGGTCATTCACTCTACCAACTCTTCTGCATGTTGTGGCTCAACACAGCCAGCTGCCAAAAAAAAGGACAAGCGTGCCCCACAGCCACGTGCTGAGGATGCACGTGTCCACGACCAGCAATGTTGGCTGCAGACACAGAGCCTGCTTGCCCTCTTTTAGTGGCCTGTGAGCGTCTGCCTCTCCTTGTTGGCCTTCCAGACATACTGTATTTGATTTATTTGTAATGTATTTGAATAGGTACACCAGGAATGGCCTGCAGTGAGATGTAACTGCACAAATCTGGGATGTATATATATATATATATATATATATATATATATATATATATATATATATATATATATATATATATATATATATATACTGATTCTGAATATACTGCAGCTAACTGAATGAACTGCCTGCCTGTAGTATATTAGGAACAGAACAACAGGAACGGTCTGCAGCAAGATCTAGCTGCACAGGATACAGTACTGAATATACTGCAGCTAACTGAATGAACTGCCTGCCTGTAGTATATTAGGAACAGAACAACAGGAATGGTCTGCAGCGAGATCTAGCTAAACTGGATACAATATACTGAATATACTGCAGCTAACTGAATGAACTGCCTGCCTGTAGTATATTAGGAACAGAACAACAGGAACGGTCTGCAGTGAGATCTAGCTGCACAGGATACAGTACTGCATATACTGCAGCTAACTGATTGAACTGCCTGCCTGTAGTATATTAGGAACAGAACAACAGGAATGATCTGCAGCGAGATCTAGCTGCACAGGATACAGTACTGAATATACTGCAGCTAACTGAATTAACTGCCTGCCTGTAGTATATTAGGAACAGAACAACAGGAAAGGTCTGCAGTGAGATCTAGCTAAACTGGATCAACTGCCTGCCTGAAGTAGATTACAAATAGTACAGCAGGAACGGTCTGCAGTGAGATCTAGCTAAACTGGATCAACTGCCTGCCTGAAGTAGATTAGAAACAGTGCAGCATGAAAGGTCTGCAGTGAGATCTAGCTAAACTGGATCAACTGCCTACCTGAAGTAGATTAGAAATAGTACAGCAGGAACGCTCTGCAGTGAGATCTACCTAACTGAATAAACTGCCTGCTCAAAGTAAATGAAATGACACTCTCTCTCTATATATCTATCTCTCTATAACGCCAGCAATACACTACACAGGGCCAACGTGCAGGCGACCTTATATAGTGTGGGGTATGTACTTAACCCCCTGAGCCATAATTGGCCAAAGGCACCCTGCCTTTGGCCAGTTATGGCTCTGTTTGCTTATGGCGCTTTGATTGGCCAAAGCATGCGGGTCATAGTGCATGCTTGGCCAATCATCAGCCAGCAAACCACTGCGATGACGCAGTGCATTATGGGCCGTGACGCGTCACTCGAATTTGGTGCGAACGGCCCATAATGTTCAATCTTCATCGAACGATCGAACAGCCGATGTTCGACTTGAACTTGAAGCTCATCCCTAGCAATGAAGCCCTAGTCAGGGCATAATCTATATAAGTGCTGTGGGACATTCGAGATCTGGTGCTACGAACAATAATCAACACTTTTTGGTTCTATTTTTCTATTTGGGATTAAGGATTTTCCTACTCAGGACTAGTGGGGGTGGTCTTTTGTCCAGCGTCTACTTTTAACCATACAACATTGTTTTTTTCTACGGTTTATAGTGTTTTATTATTACCAGTAGATATCTGGGAGGAATGCGTCCCACTTTGGCAGCCTCTGTGCTGCGCTAGTGGGATTCTATTTTATACTTTTTTTCATTCATCGATAAAGTTAATTATTCAATAACTGATTGAATCCCATTGTTGATTCTCCCTTTGATGGCAATGTCGGGACTAATCTTGTCCCAATCTTTCTTATACATGTATTCAGTTTTGCTACTTGGGAGATAGCCCGTCGCAGTGACGAATCGGCCAATCTGTTGTTATTTAATTGCCCACAAGTGGATTCAAGTAATTTTATAATTTCCATCCTTGAACAGTCCACATCCCCCTTCAGTTAGAACACTTCCTAGGACACACATTAACCCCTTCACTGCCCCCAAATGTTAACCCCTTCACTGCCAGTGACATTTTTACAGTAATCAATGCAGTTTTAATCACACTGATCGCTGTATTAATGCCAATGGTCCCAAAAATGTGTCAAAATTGTCTGACGTGTCTGCCATAATGTCGCAGTCACGATAAAAATCGCTGATCGCCGCCATTACTAGTAAAAAAAAATTACCGTATTTATCGGCGTATAACACGCACAGGCGTATAACACGCACATTCATTTTAAGAGGGAAGTTTCAGGGAAAAAACCTACATTTTAAATAAGAAACTTTGAAGCAAAATAAGGGTCAGTGCCCATCTGCAGCATGACCATTGCCATCAATGCAGCCTGATCAATGCCCATCTGCAGCCTCACAAGTGCCATCAATGCAGCCTCACCATTGCCATTAATGCAGCAGCCTCACCTTTGCCATCAATGCAGCAGCCTCACCTTTGCCATCAATGCAGCAGCCTCACCATTGCCATCAATGCAGCAGCCTCACCATTGCCCTCAGTGCAGCCTGATCGAACAGAACAGTGGTCCAATGGCGGCCCAGGAGACAGGGCTTCCTATTACAGAGGCCGCCAAGTAAACAGGAGATTCTCACTGAATGTAATCTGACGGCGCTCATCCCGGGCCGCTCCCTGTCCCCTCTGAGGCAGCTAAAATTGAAGTATTGGCGTATAACACGCACACGCTATTTGCACCCGATTTTTATGGTGAAAAAGTGAGTGTTATACGCCAATAAATACAGTATTAATAAAAATACCATAAAACTATCTCCTATTTTGTATACACTATAACTTTGGCGCAAACAAATCAATATACGCTTATTGCGATTTTTTTTACCAAAAATGTGTAAAAGAATACATATCGGCCTAAACTGTGGAAAAAAAAAAAAATTATATATTTTTTGGGGTTATTTATTATAGCAAAAAGTAAAAAATAATACTTTTTTTTTTCAAAATTGTAACTCTTTTTTTGTTTATAGCGCAAAAAATAAAAACCACAGATGTGATCAAATACCACCAAAAGAAAGCTCTATTTGTGGGGAAAAAAGGACGTTGATTTTGTTTGGGAGCCACGTCGCACAACCGCGCAATTGTCAGTTAAAGCGATGCAGTGCCGAATCGCAAAAAGTGCTCTGGTCTTTGGCCAGCGGGGCTTAAAGCGGAGCTCCACACAAAAATGGAACTTCCGCTTTTCGGAACCCTCCCCCCCTCTGGTGTCACATTTGGCACCTTTCAGGGGGGAGGGGGGTGCAGATACCTGTCTAAGACAGGTATTTGCACCCACTTCCGGCATAGACTCCCATGGGAGTCTACGCCTCTTCCCGTCCCCACCGCGCTGTCTCCTGGGAAACACACAGCTCCCAGGAGAGAGCGGGGTCCACTTGGGACTCGCAGCGCGACTCGCGCATGTGCAGTAGGGAACCGGGAAGTGAAGCCGCAACGCTTCACTTCCTGATTCCCTCACCTAGGATGGCGGCAGCAGCTGCCGAGAACCGAGCGGGTTCTCGGCGTCGCCTGCCGACATCGCTGGACCCTGGGACAGGTAAGTGGCCATGTATTAAAAGTCAGCAGCTGCAGTATTTGTAGCTGCTGGCTTTTAATATTTTTTTTTTTTTGGCGGTGTGGGTGGACCCCCGCTTTAAGCGGTTACAGAGGATCCACACCTCAAAGCCATTCTTCCCGCCAAACCTCGTATCACATATCACAGAGCTCCCAACCACAAAAATAAAGTTGCCCCCAGCAAATTACAGCCCAAACGAACCTCTCATCTTACACAACTATGCCTCGTCCCCCTCATCGGCATGTATCAGTGCAAAAAAAAAAAACATGTGCCTTTGTCACCCACAGGAAAAAGGAATTTTCATCAAAAGGCAAAACACACAAAATCGCAGAATTTTACAACTGTTCCTCCTCTGTGGTGTACTGCATTACTTGCCCATGTAAATTGCTGTATATAGAATGTACTATACGTCCCCTCAGACAGCGTTTTGGTGAGCACCGTCGCTTTGTGGAAGAGGGAACAGATCAACACAGTATCCCTCGCCACTTTGCACAGTGCCACCAAAAATCTACCCAGGGCCTAGAAGCATGGGTTGTTGAACAGATACCAAAAAGTCTCCCTGAAGCAGAGAGGTTTCACCCACTCTATGAGAGGGAGACTTTCTGGATCTATTCTTTAGATACCCTCTCACCTGGAGGGTTAAACAAGAAACTAGAGGTCTCTACCATCTTATAATAGATATTCGCTATTATACTACCTCAGGTTCTTTTTCCTCCCCATTCTAACCATTATCCTCCATTTTCTTCAAGATCACCTTGATATCGTATATAAATATTTTTTAGGTGGTTGGGTGATCTTCGCCACTAGGGTGATGGGTGTTTCTGGTTCAGTACCTGTAAGTATATTGTCCGGGATACACTTTCTTACATTCATTGTAATTTTCCTTCCCCTTTCACTTTCCCTCCTCTTAACCCCCCAACCCCCCCCCCCCCCCGATGGTTTTCAGGAGACCTGTCTCCATGCTGCCAAACCAGGCTTTGGGGCTGACACCATGGATTTTTGGACCCTCTCTCTATTTAGGGTATCTTATATTCGCCATGTATCATTTCTCTCTTTAGCAGTCTAGATCTTTAACTATTCTAGATCTTTAACTATTTTGTGTACACCACAGACAGTTCATTATTTACTAATTTCATGCCCAGTACCCCTATCAGTTTTTTTTATATATACTGATCTCTACATTTCCTCATTTACCCATACACATTACTCTAGTTCATCATGTTGCTATTGCCTATACATGGAACCTGTCCACCATTTGGCCCCCTCGACCCTATTTCTTAAATTACCAGCACATTAGTATCCCCTCACGATCCCCCATGATGGGCTGAATGTCCACTACTTACATCAAGTCTAAATGTTTTTTTCCCAATATTTTAAGATTTATCACACATATTTTATTATTGTTTTTATTTTTATTTTAGCCACCTTATATTGTTCCATTCCTCTCTTTTTGTCCCGTGGTCATTCCCATTCTCAATATGTAGTACATTACAGTGACGTCAGATGCTGCTGCGCCGCAGACCTCTCCTCTGTATTACCATCTGAGCCACAGAGTGTACAGAGTCGGCGGACAGCTTTCTATGGGTTTCTGAGTGACACAGCCTGTTGAACGAGAGAGCAAGGAGACGCACCGCTGCAGGATTTTCCTCATGCTCGTAGCTTTACCCTTGTGACCCGTGTTCCTAAAAGCCTACTTGATCTTAAGGCCTCATGCACACTGGACGTTTTTGGATGTTTTTACAGCTGCTGTTTTTGGATTCAGAAGTTTTTTTCTACAGTCAATAAACTCTCCAGCATGTTATCATACGTGTCCATGCACACATAGGCTTTTATCAACTGTTTTTGGTTGGGGCGTTTTTTGGCTGTAAAAAAAACAAAAAAAAACAAATGGGTTCTGAGAGAAGTTTTTCAGCTGTAATGCAGATAAACACTCAAAAACGCTGCTCTTCTGTGTTTTATTAACGTTTTTTATCCAATTGATTTAAAAAAAAAAAAGTTTAAAAACGCTAACGTTAAAAAACGCTGAAAACTGCTGAAAAAAAAGCGATATTACGAAAACACTGAAAAACTTTGGAAAACTCACCGCAAAGCTAGTGCCATTTTTATAATGTTATTATAACATCCAGTGTGCATGAGGCCTTATACTGACCCAGCTCCGTCTGACTCTTCTTTGGATTCCGCTTGCCTGCTTATATCTACTACTGATTCGTGTTAACGACCCTGGCCTGGAATTTTTTACCTGTTGATTCTGCCTGATGATTTTGTATTTCACTGCCTGTCTCTGACCTGGGCTCTGATTGTGATTCTGTACATACAGTTGAAGGCATATTTAGCTTAATCACCTCCATCTTATAATTTAGTTTCCATTTTGTGTTTTTCCCTGTACTCTATTTCACATATTACGAGGAGTGTAATGTAATCTAGTTTCGTTTCTCACATCCCTGTTATCTTTTGTGTTTCGTTTCCTGTAAAGCACGTGATATCTTAAAAATAATTAGTTTCACGTTTGTCATAAATTGTTTCTGTATTTTATTGGATATTTTGTATGACGCGATCAAGGGGCAGTAGTTTCTGAAAGCCCCCTTTAAATATTCACACCAAAGAATAAAGATTAGATTTGCTCAGCGAGACTTTGCAGTTTTTTATCATTGTCTCAATAGGCTAATCTCACAGGCCTGTGGGGATTGTAAGGTACATCTTATGCAGACTTATCGAGGGTCTAAAAATATCCCTAGACAAGCTACATTTGCCAACAGAATGGCAGCTCGTCCCGGATTGATCATAATACTTCCGGTGATTTTGATTTATATTTATTTTTCTCTTGCCGTGATTTATTTAGAGATCGATTCCTTTTAAGGGACCTGTAATTAGTTTTTTTAGACCTCGATAGATAAGCCCTGGGTGGGCTTCAAGAAACTGTTCTGAGAAACAGTAAGATAAGCCCTGGGTGGGCAGAAAATTGCTCTGAGAAGCAATAAAAAACCCTGGGTGGGTTTTAAGGACTTTAAGGAGAAGTCCATAGAAAAAGACTGCAGTGGACTGTTTTGGGTAAACAGTAGAAAAAAAAAGCCTTCAGGAAAGGTATACAGTATTGTAATTATAAGAAAAAGTCTGATAAGGTGTGCTGGACAAAACCCGATCTTTTTGCTTTATCTTCCTGTTGCTTAGCTGTCATAAGATGATTTGTAATCTGTGTAATGTTTGTCTGTGTGGAATTTGTTGGGTGTCATAAGGTAAGATGAGACCTTTTCCACTGCACTGTTTATTTTTTAATGATTTATAAATGAATGCTTTGACTCTAAAGTTTAAGATATAACCTGTATCGTATTGTAATTGGCAGAATGATTCTGGTATTGTTTCAGTGAGTAAAAAAATATTTTCTTTTCCTTGCAGTAATCAGACGTTCAGTGTCATTTTAGAGAAAGAACTAAAAAGAGAAGTAAAATATTGGGTGGTGTGACAGAACTATGTCTTATACCGGAATTATTGTTTTAAGGTTTATTGGTGTTTAGTTTCTGCTGATTTATCTGTATAGAGTTGAATAAGAATTTTAGAGTTTATAAGGAACCCTGGATTGGTGAGTATCCAGGTTAATTTCTTCTTATGTACAAATGTCTCAAAAGTGTCCTGATTGTATTAAGGTTTAATTTACATAACAAATTTGTGTTTTAAGAAGGGTTGACAGTGAAGGGAGTAATGTCACTTATTCGAAGAGCAGGGGAGACTTATCAAGTCTGTCCCAGGTCTTTGAAGTATTGTGACATTAAGGGACGTTTTTACCAATTAAAATATAGGTAGAGCGTTAATAACACTTTATTAAGGTAATACATAAATTGGTGAGGCTAACTTTTAATTAAAACATGCTATTTGAATAATTCTTTTTGCTACTGACATTTTTTGCGAAGGGAAAGTCAGGTGCAAAATTTGGACATTTGGCTTTTTGGCAACAGGGTTCAAGTGCTAATATCTCACTAACTGTAATACATAGAGGGGAATTGTTTGCAGCATTGGTGCTACCGCAATTGAAGGCACTGTTTGAACCTGTTGGCACTCTGCCAAAAATTTGAAATGTAAATAAAAATTTTTTGGTTATAAACATAGGAAAAGTAATAACATACAAAGTTTGTTTATGATAAGGGGAACCTCTAGCCATAAGGAGTGCTTATTGGCATTTTGCAGAAAAAAAAAAAGAGAGAGACTTAGTATCTACAAGAATTTAGAATGTTTAGAAAGAAAAATAAAGATGAAAATAAAAATGCATGCTCTGGAGATCCCCCGGCTGGACCGAGGCTCCCTATAGCATCCTAGCCCAAACATTGTCCACGATGGGTTTAGCAGAGTCATAGGATGGTCAATTTAAGGGTTAAATCAACCTTCTTTATGCTTGTACTGTGTTCCCCGCCTCCTCCCCCTTACATTCCATAACCAGATAAAGACCTCATCACATAAAGACACACAGCAACAATTTTTTTTTTTTTTTTAACAACTTGCAAGCAAAAGTTAGCAGAATCCGTGTTAGAATGCTGAAAAAAATTTATAGACGTTTGGACACAAGAGGCAGGATTTGTTCGGTATAACATGCACAGTCTTTTAATACAGACATACCTCAGCAACCTTGGCCTTAAACATGCACTTATAGTAAGACAGCAAATATCAGAAGCTGACAGAGAAGGATGCTGCAGGATGTTTTGACATTCCTAAACAAACACCAGTGCAGACACATTATCAAAATGATTTCTCAGGAAATCAAAAGGGGAAACTTTTATACAAAGAGGGAGGGGGCAAGGACAAAGAGGGAGTTACATACAGAGAAAAAGAGGATTTCTTAAAGAAAGGAATCTTAAGGGAAATTGTCTCGCCCTACAATACTCCCATTAACCTGGTAAAGAAGGCAAATGGTGACTATAGGTTTGTACAAGACCTAAGGGCCATCAATAGCCTAGTGGTACCGAATGCCCCAATAGTGCCTGATGTGCTATCAATACTTACCGCCATACCATACGATGCAGAGTATTTTGCTGTGATTGATTTAAAGAATTTTCTTTTTCTCCGTCTCTGTAGACGAGGAGACACAGCCAATCTTTGTTTTTACTGTGTCGATTGACCAACACAGTCGTCAGTTTATCTGGTGTAGAAAGCCGCAGAGTTACATAGACTCACCTGTGGTCTATTCTATAGTACTCCAAGCCACCCTCAGGCCTTGGACTGCCCCTCATGGTTCTGTTGCAGTATGTTAATGATCTTTTGATTTGTAGTTCTTCAGAGGAGGACTGCTGAGCTGATAGCCTATCCTTATTGAAATGGTTACATGTATGTGGTCACAAAGTGTCTAAGAAAAAGTTACAATGGTGTAAACAGGAGGTTGAGTACCTAGGGTTTGTGCTGTCCCCGGGAGTTAGGAAAGTCAGTCCAAAAAAAAAAATAGTTGTCGCTCTTGTGGGTTTGCCCCGCCCACTTACCAAGAAAGACATGCTTACCTTTCTTGGAATGATTGGTTGCTGCCGCCAATAAATACCTGACTGTCCTTTCTATGACAATATATTGAGACAAGCAACCCTCTCTGAAATGTCTGATACTGTAAAATGGTCTGATGAAATGTTCAATGTTTTTGCCATGTTTCGGCCTCCCTGAAATATGGCAAAATGTATAACTTGTTTGCCAGGGAAAATTGCAGAACCACGGTGGGAGTACTGGCCCAGGAACATGGCGGGAGTACTACCCCAGGAACATGGTGGGAGACTGCGCCCTGTAGTTTTTTTCTCTCAAAGATGGTCCCGGTGCAGGTTCAGGGCATGCCCATGTGTCTCAGAACTCTAGCGTTCTGTGTAATGGTGGTTGAGATGGCCATTTCTTTCACTCTGGGACACAACACCACACTTCACACCACCCACAATGTGTCAATCCTGTTGAAAAATGTACATACACAGCACATGTCTGCTCAGAGGTTGAGCGGATATGAGGTGACTTTGCTGTCCAATCCAAAATTGCACATCAAATATATCCCAACCATGACACTACCTGCCTGGAGTTTGCATGTTCTCCCTGTGCCTGCGTGGGTTTCCTCCGGGTACTCCGGTTTCCTCCCACACTCCAAAGACATGCTGGTAGGTTAATTGGATCCTGTCTAAATTGTCCCTAGTATGTATGAATGCGAGTTAGGGACCTTAGATTGTAAGCTCCTTGAGGGTAAGGACTGATGTGAATGTACAATGTATATGGAAAGCGCTGCGTAAATTGATGGCACTATATAAGTACCTGAAATAAATAAAATAAATAAATAAATATGCTTCTGCCACTGGAGGCCCAGCGCCAATTTTAAATGCCCTTTTAGGATTAAAAGGAGAACAGGATGAGGTCATGCCACAACATGACTGCATTAACCTCATTCACCGAGACACATCACCCAGGTCTGATTTGTCCTCCACAGCACTACCAGATACACAGAATGTTTTTGTGAATGGTTCTTGCTCTAGGCCAAATGATCACACATACCATGCAGGGTATGCAGTTGTGCAGCTTCCAGATGTTATACTTGAGGCCAAACTTATCTCATGTCAATCAGCACAGGCTGCTGAATTAATTGCACTCACTAGAGCATGTCAGCTCTTTGAAGGTCAGGATGTAAACATTTACACTGACTCAAAGTATGGGTACGGCGTGGTACACAACTTCGGTGTGATATGAAGTAGGCGTGGCTTTGTGGCAGCAGATGGAAAGAACATTTCACATTCTTCTTTGGTAATATCACTGCTGAAAGCTATCCAGCTACCTAAAACACTGGCTATAGTACATTGCAGAGCACATACAGGCCAACAGACAGAGATAGCCAGGGGAAATGCCCTGGCTGACTTTGCTGCTAAACAAGCTGCTATCTCAGAGACAACAGACATCCAAATGGCTATGCTGATACCTGACCTATCCCCATTTGAACAGTCATTTGCAGATCTCCAGGATTATGCCTCAAATTATGAGTTAGGGGACAGGGATAAAAAGGGTGTGCAGAAAGATCCAAAAACTGGACTTCTCTGCAAAGAGGGGAAACCATGTATACCAGCGGCAAGTGCATCACTCTTCATCTCACAGTACCACAGAATAGGCCATGCAGGTATACAGGTCACGGCTGAACTGCTGATCTTCTGAGTAGAGATTTTAATATTCTCAGGATGGGTCGAACTTTTTGTGACCACAAAAGAAGATGCACAAACAGTAGTGAGGATCCTCACTCAGGAAATCATTCCTCAATGGGGATGCCCACTTCGAATAAACTCAGACAATGGCCCAGCTTTCATGGCCAGGGTCTGCCAGGACTTGGTAAAAACTCTCAAGATAGAATGGAAGTTCCACATTCCCTACCACCCTCAAAGCTCAGGGATAGTAGAAAGAATGAACAGAACAATAAAAGACAAGAAAGGCCACAGGAGGAACCTTTGCCAACTGGAAAAAGGTCCTCCCAGCAGTCCTGGCAGAAATAAGAATGACCCCTTCCAAAACAACAGGGTATTCACTTTTGAATTTTTGATGGGTAGACCTTTCACCACCCCATGGGCCAGAGCACCTTTAATAGTAGAAAAGGGAGATTTAGACTTAATACAGGAAGAATATGTAAGAAAATTGGTTGAAACATTGGATACAGGCAAAAGAAATGTTGCTCGCACCTCTCCTTTTTCTTTACAGGAAGCTACTCACCCTTTCAAGGTGGGAGACACCGTGGTGGTCCAACAGCTGAACAGAAATAAGAAGCAAGAGTATCCCTTTGGACCTCCTACCACAGTGGTTGCAGTGACCAGAACAGCCATCCTAGTGGAAAACTGCCAGTCCTGGATCCATGCCAGCCGAGTAAAAAAGGTTGCCCAAAGCCCCAGGAGCAGGAAGGAGACCTTGGATAAAGGAGGCCCTCAAGCAGAAGTCCAAGCAGATGAAGGAGGATTTCCTGGGAAAGCAGGTCCGGCCAGAGAAGATGACCTTGCTTATTTCACCACAGACTTCTGGCAAGGCATTTTGCCTCCTGATCTCTCTGATAGTGTTCCTGCCCACCTGGATCATCACTGACTGTATCTACCACCCTGAAGATTTGGGTGCAATTAAAAGTATCTGTGGGAACACACACACACACACAAGAACAGTACAGTGACACAAGCTAGAACAAAGAGAGAGATTGGAGATAGTTTTACTGATAAGATGCTTTTACTAAAATTTAAGTATGCTAATGCTAAAAAATCAGGGTATGAAGAATGTTGGATATGTAGCAAATTACATCCTAGTACTGCCCGAATTCCCTTTTGGCTGTACCTTTAAATATTTCCTCCTTCCTCAACGAGACTCCTCCTGTCTTCTTAACTAACATATCCACTCTGTACATAAATAACTCTGTTACCTTTCCAATAGCAGGTAAAAGTCATTCCCCGATTGGTGTTTTAATTTAGGGAATGAGACACAGACTAACTCCTCCATTTATAGTAGGTCAATATTTAACATTTCCATGTGCGAATCTAGAGACCAGTATACACCCCAGTTACCCCCTCAAACACCACAACAAAAGGGAATTGTTCTATAAACAAGATATTGCCTGAGCATGGTTTCCTTCTTGGACAGGATGGGGTATAGACATGATGAAAAGGTTGAACAATTATTTAAGTATATTGGATGAGATAATGAAGAGGAATTCAGATGACATTGCTATGTTAAACATAGAAACTAGAGCAATTGGAAAACAGCTAGAACTACATGAGTTAGCTATAGAAAGCATGAGTGCAGCTCTCACAGGTTTATATGAAATGACTGAGGACTACGAATGCTGTACTTGGATCTCTAACACGAGTGCCAAGGTGCCTGACTACTATGATATTTATCCTTGCTCTGATTCTTTACCTCTGTTTTAAGTGTTGTACCTGCATAATTGCACGCATTCAATCGCCTGATGATAAGGTTCTATCCTACATGGCATACATGAAGAATCATCAGGCAATCTATGCCACAATCCCAAAGAAGTACTAGAACACTGGATAGAATGTAGAGATTATCTTATATGATCTAAGAGGGGATTGAAGGCATATTTAGCTTATTCACCTCCATCTTATAATTTAGTTTCCATTTTGTGTTTTTCCCTGTACTCTATTTCACATATTACTAGGAGTGTAATGTAATCTAGTTTTGTTTCTCACATCCCTGTTATCTTTTGTGTTTAGTTTCCTGTAAAGCACGTGATATCTTAAAAATAATTAGTTTCACGTTTGTCATAAATTGTTTCTGTATTTTATTGGATATTTTGTATGACGCGATCAAGGGGTGGTAGTTTCTGAAAGCCCCCTTTAAATATTCACACCAAAGAATAAAGATTTGCTCGGCGAGACTTTGCAGTTTTTTTATCATTGTCTCAATGGGCTAATCTCACAGGCCTGTAGGGATTGTAAGGTACATCTTATGCAGACTTATCGAGGGTCTAAAAATATTCCTAGACAATTTATATTTGCCAGCAACAGTATCTCACAAAAGTGAGTACACCCCTCACATTTTTGTAAATATTTTATTATATCTTTTCATGTGACAACACTGAAGAAATTATACTTTGCTACAATGTAAAGTAGTGAGTGTACAGCTTGTATAACAGTGTAAATTTGTTGTCCCATCAAAATAACTCAACACACAGCCATTAATGTCTAAACCGCTGGCAACAATAGTGAGTACACCCCTAAGTGAAAATGTCCAAATTGGGCCCAAAGTGACAATATTATGTGTGGTCGCGATTATCTTCCAGCACTGCCTTAACCCTCTTGGGCATGGGGTTCACTAGAGCTTCACAGGTTGCCACTCCTCCATGATGACATCACTGAGCTGGTGGAGGCAGTGGTCATCTTGGAGGTGTGTTTGTGGTCGTTATCATGTTGGAATACTGCCCTGCGGCCCAGTCTCCGAAGGGAGGGAATCATGCTCGGCTTTAATATGTCACAGTACATGTTGGCATTCATGGTTCCCTCAATGAATTGTAGCTCCCCAGTGCCAGCAGCACTCATGCAGCCCCAGACCATGACACTTCCACCACCATGCTTGAGGCAAGACACACTTGTCTTTATACTCCTCACTTGGTTGCCGCCACACACGATTGACACCATCTGAACCAAATAAGTTTATCTTGGTATCATCAGACCACAGGACATGGTTCCAGTAATCCATGTCCTTAGTCTGCTTGTCTTCAGCAAACTGTTTGCATCATCTTTAGAAGAGGCTTCCTTCTGGGACGACAGCCATGCAGACCAATTTGATGCAGTGTGCAGTGTATGGTCTGAGCACTGACAGGCTGACCCCCCACCCCTTCAACCTCTGCAGCAATGCTGGCAGCACTCTTACGTCTATTTCCCAAAGACAACCTCTGGATATGATGCTGAGCATGTGCACTCAACTTCTTTGGTCGACCATGGCGAGGCCGTAAGGTCGACCATATGGTCGAGGCCGTATGGTCTTGGCCACCATGGTGCAGCTCAGTTTCATTGTCTTGGCAATCTTCTTATAGCCTAGGCCATCTTTATGTAGAGCACCAATTCTTTTTTTCAGATCCTCAGAGAGTTCTTTGCCATGAGGTGCCATGCGGAACTTCCAGTGACCAGTATGAGAGAGTGAGAGCGATAACACCATAATTAACACACCTGCTCCCCATTCACACCTGAGCCCTTGTAACACTAATGAGTCACATGACATCGGGGAGGGAAAATGGCTAATTGGGCCCAATTTGGACATTTTCACTTAGGGAGGTACTTACTTTGTTGCCAGCGGTTTAGACATTAATGGCTGCGTGTTGAGTTCTTTTGAGGGGACAGCAAACTTACACTGTTATACAAGCTGTACACTTACTACTTTACATTGTAACAAAGTGTAATTTCTTCAGTGTTGTCACATGAAGAGATATAATAACATTTTTACAAAAATGTGAGGAGTGTACTCACATTTGTGAGATACTGTAACTGCCTTTCTGTTACCGAACTCGACTTGTGTCCCAGCTCTTTGCTTTTGCTGATCAAACCTCAGCATCTCCAAGTTCAAGTTTGCTGCACCAACTCCCTGGCACCTGCACCCTTCCGCTGCCCTAGCAGTCCCTGTCTCCACCATCAGGGGTGCTTGGACGGGAGTTGTGCAAGAGGCCACCCTCATCATATCTAGTTCCACTTATAGGTATGTGACGGATGGAGTGAGATGTAGTTTTCACACAGGCTAAACTAGACTTCAAACATGTCTGCTTTTCTTTATCTCCATTATGTGGTGGATTAATGGGACTAGTAGTTTACTAAAATTGAGATAAGGTTCTTTGTGCTTTCTTTAAACTAAGAGAAAGTGACAAGAGCGCCACATTTCTGGAAAAACCAACAGGTATTGTGTGAATAATAAGGCTGCACTATAAAGTTAAAGTGGTTGTAAAGCCACTTTGTTTTCTTAATAGAATCCTGTGTTCATGTCATGTACCCCAGTGAATGTGCTTTATAAAAAATATTTAGCTTTATACCTTATTTCAGAGCGCCACTCAGCTCTCACGTGACCGCCCGCCGCTCCCCTCATTGATCTGAGAACTACAGAGAGAAGGGCATGGTATGAAATAAGGTATGAAGCTACATAACTTTTATAAAGCACATACACTGGGGCACATAACTTAATAGAACACGGGGGATTCTATTAAGAAAATACTGTTATTATAGAAGAAGGAGGGGAGGGGCGGGGAGCAGATCGGCACTGAGACTAGCTGACAAGCAGTGGGGGGGGGGGGGGGGGTGAGAGGAGAGACAGCGGGATTACGGAGACACATGAACTGGCCACGGTATCCTGGCTTAGCAACCATGATAAAAATGTGGTCAGTTTACAGGGGGAGGGCAGCACCAGGCAGGATCAGCCAGGTATTTTAGATGATAGAAAGGGACAAATTACACAGCACAAGCACTGTGCTGTTATTCATGCTTTAAAGGAACAGGATAATTTTATTTATTTTTTTGGGTTACAACTACTTTAAAGTGATTGTAAACCCTTACCTTGTAAAACAACCCATTCAGTTTAAAACAGAAATGAAAGGCAAAACATTTGTGTATAGATACAGTATAGAAAACATTATAAATACCTTTCTTATAAGTGATCACATATCCTCTGTTCTCAGCCGCATACGAGTTGGGGGAGGAGAAGCTACAGCACACTGAACTTCCCAGTGAAAGGCTGTGCCTGAGGGGGTCAGGACAAGTCTGATCATTGGAGGAGAGCAGGCTGAGTTACCAGCACTGACCACGACATGCTTTAATGCTTAATGAGGTCAGTTTTTTAATAGGAAAGCAAAGGGACTAGCAGGAACACCAGGGATTTCACACAAAGAGAACAATACAAAGAGAACAGGATACATGCTCATACAAATACATGGTCCAGTGGACACATATCAGGAATATGAAATGTTGGGTTTACAAACGCTTTAAATCAAATAACAATGCATACAAAATACTCAAATGTGTAACAAAAAAATACAACTGTGCATGTGAATACAGATGTGAATATATGAAAAATAATCCCACAAATCACAAACAATTAAAGTCCAATAATCATAGTTTCACTGTGTGAAATACCTGAAATGTCCAAGAAACCAACTAAAGGTGATGTCAATATCTTCTGTGCAAACGACCACCAGAAAACCCCCAAGGGTGTATGCTCACCTCACTGCTAGGGCCCCAATATATGGGGCAATAGAAGCCTTCTATTGTGTGAATTAATGGCTGAGGGTGGATACTTCAATGAATTTGACAATCAGCATGACAGCGAACAAAGCTCCATTAAAAAAAAGGAGAACAATCTCAATGCAGACCATGATAAAAACATTGCTTTAATTAAACTATATATACACTCACATAAATGAGTAGGATTAAAAGCTCGCCAAATGTACTGAACCTCCACCTCTTCTCGGGTCCTTGTTAAATATAAAGCCAAGGCGCACCAAGGGAAAGGATAGCAGAAGCTTGCAAAGCATAAAGTTCAACATTGACTGTCCTGAATTCGGGTAGCTCTGCCCTACATGTTTTGTCTCACCAACATCATCAGGGACACAGGGTATTACTTTTGATGAGCATATTTTGTGGGTAAAAGGACTGTGGCATATGTGTGCTGTGCATACAGTGAATAGGCTCAACAAGTATCACTCAGCAGAAAGGTTGGTGTCAAGTGATATTTTCTAAATATTTCCCATGTCTATGGTCAGAGTCTATTAAACATGCCTAGATGCTGGTGATCCTAAGGTGGAAGATTCATGTCATGACTGATATTATTGGGCAAAAAAGTACCCCACTGCTGTTGTCAGTGGGAAGAATAGTGCTCCTTTATTGGTGTCAGTGTGAAAAATTTTGCCCCCCCACTGGTGCTAGTGGCATTATGAAACCTTCTCTGTACTGTTGTTCAGTGCCTCTCTACTGGCAGGTTGACTAAATGGCCTAAAAAGTCTAGAAGTACCGTCACAAAGGAAATAAACTGTGTGATTCTGTAATGCTCTGCATTGAAGGGCCCAGCATCCACTGCCACTCTGCATAAAGTAGTCACAGTGTGAAATGAAAAGCCCCTGCAAAAAATTGCAACAGATGGAAAGCTAAAGCATCACTTCTTTAAATAGGGTGCTTGTTCCTTAGTTATCCGACACTTCCGGGTATATTGATTAGAGTGTCCTCCCCTTGGGACAGTGGTCATCCAGTAACAGAATACAGTAGTGACATAAGGACCTGAGGGGGTAACTAGGGTGCACATTATCTGACAAACCCATAAGTGTTGGATAGCCATTGTGCACACAGCTCTTCAGGGGAGTCAAGATTTGATTTTATACCTATTATCATATAAAGATTTTCTTTTTCTTTTTAACAGTGTGCTTTATTTTACTAGAGTAATAACAGAATCATTTAGATAAAGATTTCACTTTAACCCCCGGAATAAAAGTTAATTCAGCATGATTTAGTTTAGTCAAGCCGGAGTATGAGGATGTCTATACTATTTCACTATTTGACCACTAGAATTGCAGTATTCAAGCTTTTCTGGGCTATGTAGGGCCAGAAGTAAGACTCAGGTGCCCCCGAATATACACACATCAGTAGTGACTATCTTTAATTGCAGCAGTATTGTTTCCTCTTTACCTCTCCTGCCATCACTATCTGGGTGTTAGTAAAGCGCAGTACATGCAAGAATCATTCCTTCCCTCTTTGCCCCCCCCCCCCCATTTTTTTTTTGGGGGGGGGGAGTTATACACATGAGATGGTGATCTGGGCTTGACATGGTGGTTTAGTTGTGTGTACTTCAGGTAGTAATGTTTTTTTTTTTTGTTGTTTTTTTTATTCTTTATTTAACTGTCAAGGATTTTGGCAATGCAATACAGATAAGGACAAGATCACATCAGGTCACTTCTAGTTAACATCATTATAGGCAGTGTTAAATCAGGTTAGGGGGTCTCCATACAAGACCATTCAGATGAGACTGTGAACCCAAATCGATAAAAAGGAAAAGGTGCTGTTTATTCCATACACTGCAGTGGAGAGACACAACACAGTTCTCAGCAACATAAGCGAGTAAAGTGAACGTGTTTCTGAGGTTGCGTCTACAGGCTATACAATCTTCTTAACAGCAAGGGAAGAGTTAAGTAGGTGGTAACATCATGTGACTGATAGAAAGTGAAACAAAACATGGGTGCCGCCATGACAGTACTGGATCAGACTGTTTTTCAGCCTTCTGAGCTCTTATCAGTAGTTTGTGTCGTCACATATCCAACAGTTTCATTTTCTCAGAAACAAAAAAAAAACAGAAAAGGAAAATTAAGAAACAAAAAAAGTGCATTACAAATTCTTAAAGTGATAGTCTCTCTGTATATATATCTCAACAGTATCAGACCCCTATAATTCTACTCAGTAGTAATGTTATTCCTGATGAAGCCAATATGGTGATACATGTCAAGCCATTACTTGAAGTCTCACCCACCTACAAATGAAGACATCTGCACAAAGTTACTTACCTTATCAAGCATATCCTGGAAATTGATTGATATATTGTGTTTTTTAACTAAATGGTTTTACCATATACTTTGTTAAATAAAACTGAATTTTTATAAAGAAATGTGTTGTGAAGTGTAAGGCACCGTTAAAGTCCAATTTTTTTTTATATATATGGTTTATCCTATATCTTCTTTGGATGTGGTGCCTTTGGTCCTCTCACGAAATGTATGTATGTGAATGTACTGTCATGAAGAAATACAGAAAGAAATGCAGGTGTTAACATTTCTGATCGCTTCTGAAAATGTAATTTATCTGGGTGTTACATGGGTCATCTAGGTTCAGCATTTTATTAGACTCTGACCTAAAATAAGTATGTGCATTAAAGCCTAATGCCCCGTACACACGGTCGGATTTTCCGATGGAAAATGTCCGATCGGAGCGTGTTGTCGGAAATTCCGACCGTGTGTGGGCTCCATCAGACATTTTCCATCGGATTTTCCGACACACAAAGTTGGAGAGCAGGAGATAAAATTTTCCGACAACAAAATCCGTTGTCGGAAATTCCTATCGTGTGTACACAAATCCGACGGACAAAGTGCCACGCATGCTCAGAATAAATAAAGAGATGAAAGCTATTGGCCACTGCCCCGTTTATAGTCCCGACGTACGTGTTTTACGTCACGGCGTATAGAACGATCGGATTTTCCGACAACTTTGTGTGACCGTGTGTATGCAAGACAAGTTTGAGCCAACATCCGTCGGAAAAAATCCTAGGATTTTGTTGTCGGAATGTCCGAACAAAGTCCGACCGTGTGTACGGGGCATAAGTGTGGCGAAATAAAAAAATAAAAATAAATAGGCAAAAAGGACATAACCTACAGTCAGTAGAATGTGTCCCTTGTGCTGATGCTTGATCCCTTTGCGAAATCCTCCTCTTCAAGCTCACCCTCCCATTCTCTCCATCGCCTGCCACATTGGAAGATTATGGTGGCAGGGGTTAATACAACTGTGGGAGTTGTCACAGGCTATGCCCGCCCTTTCCACCCCCTCCTCCATTTATAGACACTCTACTGCAGATTCTATGAATGAAACAGAATCTATGTATGGAGGGGGCAGACATTTCAATCATACACCCATCCTCCATTCATAGATTCTGATACAGAGTTTTGCCCATTGGGACTTTAGATGAAGCGCAACACAGTTAGTAATAAAAACATAGCATAGATTTATTGAATATGCCAGCAATAGGACTGGGAAAAATGTCAAAATGCCAAACAGTTGGCCCAAATGTACATATCCATTACATTGTTACATGCAGTCATAAAATAATATAATAATCCATAGTAGGTGTGTCATAGCACCTATGGAGACCCAACATGTTTAAAGAGTTCAGTCTCACTCTTCAGGGGTTGATGCATAGACATGATCTATAAGGTAAATTAGTAACAAGAAATAACATAGTAAGGATCATGGGAATATGTCAAGTAAATTGAGTTGTGGGAATCAAACTGAAGGATACATACGCACAAAGATGCAGGGTGCTGGGTGTCGAAGTCGCACCAGCAGGCGCAGGAGACGTCTCACCTGGGAGCTGTGGGTAAAGGATCCAATGATGGGCCAGCAGAGCAAAAACAGGCAGATGGAAAACAAAACTGTCCAGCATGGCCTGCCAGGATGGTGACTCGAAAAAAAAGGGTGTATGGAAAAAATGATGTCCACTACTGAATTGAAAAATTATAACAATAATGGGGAGGTAAAAATTGGTGAAAAAATATTAAAGTATTATAGAATGGCCAGAAGCAGCCACATGGTACAACTGAGAATAGTAAAAATGACCTGCACAGCTGAGTAAAATGAGAATCCACATCTGAGAATAAGTACCGTATTTACCGGCGTATAACTCGCACCGGCGTATAACACGCACCCCAAGTTTTTTTTTTTTTTTTCCCTTTAAATTTATTTTTATTCAAATTTTCCTTATAAGACACAAAGACATAAAGACATATACAAATTGGTTGTCTAGCTTGTACAGGTAATATCGCAAGTACATCAGGTAAAAAAAAAAAAAAAAAAAAAAATGAAAGAGAAAGAAAAAGAGAGGAATACATCCATGCAATACAATTTTAACATGTAAGTGAAAAGGGGATTTTTGGAATTTTTGGGCCGCCCCCCCACTGCCCATAAAGGCCTATACCTATTAACTAGGAATTACATTTAATCGTCGATTCTTGGTATCGTAACTAAAGCTGGTCCAACATTAGTAAGCAATGTTCATTTCCTCCAGCCACCCACTCCAAACCTTATTAAATTTCAATTGGCAGCCTCTATTAAGATAGGTATCTTTATATAGTGGAAGATTATCGTTAACCAAACGTTTCCACTGGACATTTGTGGGGGGATAGGGCTTCTTCCATTGAAATGTTATGGTTTTCCTAGCGTAAAATAGAAGCAAACCAATCATCGTGCGTTTAGCTACAGCAGGAACTAATTTTTTTATAAGGCCCAACATACAAATCTCCATAGACAGTGGTAGATTAGTGGATGCAATTTTATTGATTAGGCCTAGTACCTCCCCCCAGAATTGTTGTATCTTTGGACAATGCCAAAAGATATGGGAAAAATCTCCGGGGGTGTAGCTACATCTCCAACACTTAGGGGAGTGGGCAGGATTTATCAAATGAAGTCTGTGGGGAGTGAAATACGCCCGGTGGACTATTTTAAATTGGACTAACTTGTCACGTATAGAGACTAGCGAACTAAAAGGGAAGTCCCAAACACCATCCCAATCTTCGCCACTCAAAGCTGGAATGTCACGCTGCCAAGTTTAGGAGGGAATTTTAAGGAAAAAAAACTTTTAGGAGGGAAGTTGAAGGGAAAAAAACTTACATTTAAATGCCCATCATTGCAGCCTTCTCAGTGCAGCCTTGCCCCAGTGCAGCCATGTCAGTGCAGCCTTGTCAGTGCAGCCTTGTCAGTGCAGCCATCCCCAGTGCAGCCTTCCCTAGTGCAGCCTTGTTAGTGCAGCCTTGTTAGTGCAGCCTTGCCCCAGTGCAGCCTTGCCCCAGTGCAGCCTTCCCCAGTGCAGCCTTCCCCAGTGCAGCCTTCGATCCTGTGATCCCCTGCCATACTGGGCTTCAAAATCGCCGACCGCGATTTGAAAATGGCGCCGCCGGCGCCAAAATACACAGAGCCGGTCCTCGGCTCTTCTCGGCGGCTCTCGTTCACTTTCGGCTCCACTCGTAGTCCCGCCCGGGATGGGCGTGACTGTGAGCGGAGCTATCCGAACCTAGCCGAGTACACTTGGCTAGGTTCGGGCGGCGCTCGAGTGAAGCCGAAAGTGGCCGAGAAGAGCCGAGGACCGGCTCTGTGTATTTTGGCACCGGCGGCTCCATTTTCAAATCGCGGTCGGTGATTTTGAAGATCTGGCAGCTCAGGATCACAGGGGATCGGCGTATAACACGCACCCGCGATTTTCCCCTGATTTTTAAGGGGAAAAAAGTGCGTGTTATACGCTGATAAATACGGTATTAGTGTTATATATCCGCTTGCCAACCGGCTTTGGGAATATTTATTATAGCAAAAAGTAAAAAATAATGTGTTTTTTTCAAAATTGTCGCTATTTTTTTGTTTATAGCAAAAAATAAAAACCGCAGCGGTGATCAAATACCACCAAATGAAAGCTCTATTTCTGGGGAAAAAAGGATGTCAATTTTGTTTGGGAGCTACGTCGCACGACCGCGCAATTGTCAGTTAAAGCAATGCAGTGCCGGATCAGAAAAAGTGCTCTGGTCTTTTGCCAGCCAAATGGTCCGGAGCTGAAGTGGATATTATATAGTGCAACTTGGTGAAGCAGTGACACCAGCGCCTGGGAATACCCCAATATGCAAGGTCAAAAACAGGTTTAAAAAGTAAAAGTGTGAAAAATAAGGATTTGTACTTTAAATTTAAAAAAATGCTAACCAAAAATTGTGTCCAACCACCTGGGAGGCATTGCATAGACTGGTGTTTGAGCCTTCCTATTTAAAGCTCCCCAGACCCATCAAAGCATCCCTCCCAACGCCGGGTGGTCAACGCCCAGGGAGAGGGTGGGACAGATGGTTAACCCCACCAGCCCTGGTCGCCATAGGGGAAAGGACAACACAGAGATGCGTGCCCCTCCACAGCATCATGTGACGGATGTCTCATGATCCGGCATCATGACACATCGGCATAGCCGGTGCCATGTGTCGGACACTGTACCCTAATTCGATGCATTCACTGGCGCTACCCATCCAAATTGAGGTGAGCGGAGACAGTGGATGATGGATCAGCATCTCGCAGCTCCTGGGAAAGAGAAACCCACACAGCCACTAGGGGGAGCAAGACACGCAGCACACGTGCAAGCGAGCAATACCACATAATACAAAGCAGACATGGATATAATGATGTCCTAATAGAGGACTAAGATAATGGGTATAACCCACGTGGTTTCTCATTTAACTCAGCTGTGCAGGTCATTTTTACTATTCTCAATTGTACCATGTGGCTGCTTCTGGCCATTCTATAATACTTTAATATTTTTCACCAATTTTTACCTCTCCATTCTTTTTACAATTTTTCATTTCAGTAGTGCACATCATTATTTCCATACACCCTTTTTTTTTTAGTCACCATCCTGGTAGGCCATGCTGGACAGTTTTGTTTTCCATCTGCCTGTTTTTGCTCTGCTGGCCCATCATTGGATCCTTTACCCACAGCTCCCTTAGGCAAAATAGGCGGTTGCCTAAGACTTCACACTCACAGGGGCCTCGCGGCCGCCCAATTTGCCTGTGATCAGTCACTGATGTCAGGGCCTCATAACAGAGCGTCGTGGTCCGGTGGCAGCAGGTGCGGGAAACGGGACAATAGAGGCCAGCAGCCTGGATGACAGCAGCCGCCTCCAGGTGCCATCTCTACAAGGCATGCGGGAGACATGTCCATGTGGGACCCGCAGCTGAGCTGCTCCTTTAGCCTGCATCACTCACCCGATCTCTCTGCACCTGCCTCCTATTCGGTTCAGCAGTCGGGGCCGGGGGAGCTGCTAAAATCATCCAGCTGAGCTGCCCCATGACTGTGGAGAGGAAGGAGCTCTGCCTCCTATGTCCTTATGCTGCCTGGCCTGCCGGAGAGAAGGTGAGTGCCTGTGCAGCCTCCCTGTGTGCCTGGAAAGGAGGAGCGGTGGAGAGACAGCACATAGTGGAATTGATTTTTCCATATTCCTCCTGCAGCCGCTGAATGTCTGCAGGAGGGAGAGGAGGAGAAGTGATCATTCAGCGGCTGCATGGAGGAATATGGAAAAATCTATTCCACTATGTGCAGTCTCCCCACTGCTCCTCCTATCTAACTTCTTCTGCATCGCCATGCTCTCAGGCCCTGCCTTGTGCTCCCTGGCTCAGCCCTTCCTGCTCTCCAGCCCCTCCTTGTGCTCCCTGGCTCTGCCCCTCCTGCTCTCCAGCCTCTCTATGTGCTCCCTGGCTCCGCCCCTTTTCTCCAGCACCCTGTACTCTCCAGCCCTTCCTTGTGCTCCCTGGCTGCTCCCCCTAGTGCTTTCCAGCACCCCCCTGCTCTCCACTCCAATTCTTTCTGCCCCCTTGCTCTCAAGCTCCCCCCAACGCTCTCCAGCCCCCACCCCTCCTGTTCTCTCCACCTTTCCCAGTGCTCTCTGCCCCCCAGCACTCTCTGGCTCCTCCCTGCTCTTTGCCCCCCGGTGCTCTCACAGACTGGGATATGGGGCACAGGAGGGGCTGCAGACAGGGACAGGGCTAGATATCTCTCTCCTCCCCCTTTCCCTTACCCCCTCTTTCTCACCTCCCCCATCTCACCCCCTTCTCTCTCTTACCCCCTGTCATCCCTCTCTCTCCACCCTCACTCTCCCCTTCCTCTCTCTCCATCCCCCCTCTCCCCCCCTTCCTCTCTCCACCCCCCCTCTCTCCCTCCCCCTTCACTCTCCCTCCTTCCTCTCTCCCCTTCCTCTCTCTTTCACCCTCTCTCCCCCTCACTCCCTCTCCCTACCTTCCTCCTCTCTCTCCCTTTCTCCCCCCTCACTCCCTCTCTTCTCCCTTCCTCTCTCCACCTCCCCTCTCTTCCCCCTTCCTCTCTCCACCTCCCCCTCTAGCTCCCTCTCTCTTTCTCTCTCTCTCCCTCCCCCTCTCTCTCTCTGTCCCTCCTCTTTCTCCCCTCCGTCACCCTCGTTTTTCACCCCATCTCTCTCTCACACCACCCCT
The DNA here is from genome assembly GCF_042186555.1 of Aquarana catesbeiana. Lineage (NCBI taxonomy): Eukaryota > Metazoa > Chordata > Amphibia > Anura > Ranidae > Aquarana > Aquarana catesbeiana. Next base: position 237,125,850 of record NC_133330.1, on the reverse strand, counting down.
CTCTCCCACAACCCAAGACACTGAAAATTCTTAGAGGGGTTGTCACCTTGCCGGGTCCCAGATGTTTATTGGCTGAATATATCTGATGGGTGAGGAGGGTGCCCTGGAAGTGGTGCTGATAAACTGTGTGCTAGATTCGTGCATCTTTTTGCAGCCATCAGCACCACTTCCAGGGCACCCTCCTCACCCATCAGACATATGCAGCCAATAAAACATCTAGGACCCAGCAAGGGTGTCCCATTATAGGCGTGATTGGGGCCTCATGTGTAAGTTTCACCTAGGGCCTCACAAAGCCTAGAGCCACCTCTGCTCCCGGCTGAGACGTCTCCTGTGCCCGCTGGTGCAACTTTGACACCCAGCACCTTGCATCTTTGTGAGTATGGATCCTTCAGTTTGATTCCCACAACTGAATTTACTTGACATATTTCCATGATCCTTACTATGTTATTTCTTGTTATCATTTTAACTTATAGATCATGTCTATGCATCAACCCCTGAAGAGTGAGACTGAACTCTTGAAACATGTTGGGTCACCATAGATGCTATGACACACCTACTATGGATTATTATATTATTTTATGACTGCATGTAACGATGTAATGGATATGTACATGTAGCGCTGGTAGATTTACAATCTACCGCAGGTTAGGTAAATTTAGTAAATTGTGTGTTAGGAAGGTTAAAAGTTTGCCTTTGTTCCAGCTTGGCTGACGTTGTGTGTGCTTCCGTGCTGACCGGTGGGTGTCGCTGTTACCACTGGTCAGTGTTGGAAAGGCAACGTGTCGAAGTGTATAGATGCTCCTCTGTCTTGGAGACAAGCTCGGTGGAGGTGGTCCTCCAAGTTGCATTCTGGGAAGAGGGTATTTATGGGACAGACGCCATGTTCTAGGTTTCGTTTTACAGCCACCTGCTGGCCCTCCTGGCTGACAGGTATGCGTTAAGGAGCTACCTCGTAGTCCTCCGATCGGGAGGCCCACAATACAGTGGCGCAGGGGTGGGTCCAGAGGCTTGTCTGGGGCCTACCACCGCGGCCGAGGAATGGTCCTGAGCTGTCGGTCATGTGTGACGAAGCTGATCAGCCGGGGAGATCCCAGGGGAGGACCCGTCTTGGAGAGATCATGCAGCGTGCTGGTCTATAGAGGGGCCTGGTGACTCGGTCGAAGGACGTATTGTAAAAGAAGTAACTATACAGCATGGTGTTGCCGATTCGGCTTAAAGGTTCAGGCACTGTGACTGACTTTCACTGCAGAGAAAATATGATACATCCTGTGGCAGAGGATCGTGCGGATTTACCCCCCAAACGAGTCTGTGGCAGAGACTTTTGATTCGTGCTGCGTACTGGCTGCTAGACCGGTGGGAGAGGCCTATCCAGACGAGCAAGGAGTGTGTCCCACAAGGGGAGCGCATTCCACCTAATTATTTGAATTCTACCAGAACATTTGTCGCTAAGATTCTATAAGAAGATATTTGAGTTTCTCCTGAAAGTTTCCTTTTCCTCCTCTTTCTTGCTACTTCCTAAAGTTTGTTTGTTCAATAAAGCATTGAAAACGTACTCCAGTGTTGGTGCGTGTGTGGTCCAGAAGTAAACTCAACGGAACCCCTAGACCGGTGCCGGTGAAACCAAGGGAAGCAAGGTGAAGGTAACAGACCCGCTTAAACTAGCAGCTCCACCGTGAGTTAGTCCTAAATACATTTGGGCCAGCTGTTTGGTATTCTGACATTTTTCCCAGTCCTATTGCTGGCATATTTAATAAATCTATGCTATGTTTTTATTACTGACTGTGTAGCGCTTCATCTAAAGTCCCAATGGGCAAAAGCCCCACAGGGTACCACCAACCATATCCTTTTTCCTATTCATAGATCCTGTTTCATTCATAGAAGCTATAGTTCAGCTTTTATGAATGGAGGAGGGCAGTCTTGATGAGAGCCTGTGACAGCTACTACCGTTCTATTAACCCTTGCTGCACCAAAAGATTACAATAGTTGGGGGGGGCATGGCAGAAGAGGATTTCACTTAACTGAAGAGGCAACAGCACAAATGACACATCCTACTCATTGTAAGTTATGCCCTCTGTGCTAATTTTTGTGTTTTTTGTTTTGGCTGCACTTAGGGGGTCAGCAATGGCAGCCCCCATGTCTCTCATGACAGGTCCCCTTTAAATAATCTGAAGTTCTATTTATCTTTTTTCTTCAACAAAAAATAAGTCATATTTGCTCTGTGCAATGATATTGCACAGAAAGCACAGTTTTCTGCTTTTCTGGCGGCCCCCACTGGAGATGTCATCTTCTCTGTGCTCTGGGTGCTTCCTTAGCAAGCCAGGTGCTATGGAAGACACCCATGCGTTCGTGCTCCTGAGCGGTGTTGCCAACCTCACGCAGCATTTTTTATTGAAAAAACATGTGAAATTTACTGGCAGAGCACATTTTTTACTGCCAACCTGAAGAAATGATAGAACTCCTATTACAAACGAAGACAACGGATATTTAAAAAGTATAAACAATATGGAAACACTGACAATATCCCTAAAAAGTAATTTGCCTAGTTTACACTTAAAAAGTCAACAATGCCAAATTATCTAATTATATAGGTGTCACCGGCGCAAAAAAGTGTGTGTTGCTTATAAATATTAGCGTTATCTTGGAAAGATTTTTTTGAATTGCTGCATTCAAGAAAAAAACCCTTAGGTGAAAAATAAAATTGTATATGTTGAGTGCGCTACTCTCCTTGCCATACACCTCCCTGTTCAGTGTTTATTCTGCATGAATATCCTAACTACTGCCATGTGTACCAATACCATCAATTTCCAAATCTTCCAAAATATCAGCATGTGAACAACATACAAAAAAGCATGTATAACATTTTCCCCAAAAATAAAAATAATTAGTCCAAATTTGTGTGCAAAGTGCAATGTGCAATGCAACCTTACATATGCAAATATCCGCCTGTAAACAGCATACCAAAAACATATATAAAATTTCCCCAAAGAGTTCAAATTCGTGTACAAAGTGCAATGTGCAATGCAGCCTTCCTTTAAGTCAGTGTTATAGGTGACATTTCCACCACTGTCGTGACAAAAACCACCACCGTCTAGATTGGCCACTCACCAGCTGTCAGTGGACAATGCGCCTTTGGTTCATTAGTAGGGATAACCACTCCACCTGTATCGTGCTTTTGCTGCCCCCAATGAGTATTTTATGAGCCTTGTTATCCTCATAAAAAACAAACAGCGATCATTGCGCAATATAATACAAGCCTCGTTCGCAACCAGCTTGTGCTCCACCCCTCGCTTTCGCCCGGTCCGGAAGTGACGTATTATCATCCCAGAGGCTGCTGGGAGATTCTTTTGTCACGATAATACGTCACTTCCGGACCGGGCGAAAGCGAGGGGTGGAGCGCAAGCTGGTTGCGAACAAGGCTTGTATCGCACGCCGGCACGGGAATCGAAGGACACCATACCCGCATCCATCATTAGCTGCTGGAACAGCTTGGTGCCGGCTCATGGGCACTTCCAAATGTGAGTGGATAACTTATTTTTAAACTTGGCTAAATAAACTGCTTTTATATATTAATAATCGCTGTTTGTTTTTTATGAAGATAACAAGGCTCATAAAATACTCATTGGGGGTAGCAAAAGCACGATACAGGTGGAGTGGTTATCCCTACGAATGAACCAAAGGCGCATTGTCCACTGACAGCTGGTGAGTGGCCAATCTAGACGGTGGTGGTTTTTGTCACGACAGTGGTGGAAATGTCACGTATAACACTGACTTAAAGGAAGGCTGCATTGCACTTTGTACACGAATTTTGACTCTTGAATTTTATATATGTTTTTTGTATGCTATTTACAGGCGGATATTTGCATATGTAAGGTTGCATTGCACATTGCACTTTGCACACAAATTTGGACTAATTATTTTTATTTTTGGGGAAAATTTTAAACATGCTCTTTTGTATGTTGTTCACATGCTGATATTTTGGAATATTTGGAAATTGAAGGTATTGGTACACATGTCAGTAGTTAGGATATTCATGCAGAATAAACACTGACCAGGGAGGTGTATTGCAAGGAGAGTAGCGCACTCAACATATACAATTTTAATGCCAAATTAGCAGCTATTGATATTTATAGACAGTTATAAAAAAATCAATAATTTTTACAAACTATCAGTAAACTTACTGATGGTTATGAACCCTGCTCCTGAGCTGGATGTGTGCACCCGTAGACTCATACAGCTCTGGTAAGCCTGCTCCCTCCATCCTCACAGGAGCTTGGCTGACAACAGCAAGAGCCTATGGCTCCCACTGCCCTCAGAGTCTACTGTGAGACCAGGAAGTGAGGGGAGCGGTGCTGCAGCTGAGACAGCGCTAGAGTAGTGACAGGAGCCAGGTATTTAGGGACAGGGGAAGAGGGGTAGGAAAGATAATTGGTTGTGTTTTACCTTAATGCAGAGAATGAATTAAAAATAATCAAAAAAAATTACATTTTAGACATTTTAGAACCACTTTGAGTTTCTCCTTGTGGCTCTTCCCATAAATTCTTAGAAACCTTCTACTATTTTGATATACTATCTTATTTCCTAGTTTTTAGAGAAATTGTAAAAATAAATATGAACTATTAACCCATAAATTATCATTCCACAGCAAAATAATCATAAAGTAAAAAACAGCTGTGCATGTGAAGGCCATGGTAAGACATTGCAATCCTTTGTCTACTTCCTGTCATTGGGTGAAGGAAACTGTGAAAACAGATTGGGCTCATTCATGACCGCTCAATTCCTATATAGAAAACATGGTCAGCAGACTCCCACATGAAAACAAATTGTCCTCAGGGTAAGTTTTCAATCACTGTCATAGCATTCTATTTATGAAGCAGTATGTTTGTTCTAAGACACTGAATCAACACTAGCTACAAGCAGAGGTTTTTCAGTAATAATGCAGTTTCCTGACGCCAACATGGCAGCATACTAGTGATAGAGCTCCGCCTCTTGACCACTCCCTCAGGACCAGTGAATAGCATAAATGAAAGGCCTAGTTAGGCCCCACCCCATTCTTCTTTTTTTTTTCCTCATACCTCTACGCACCAGTGAAGAGTAAGCAGTACTATGTTCCCCCCTCTGCCTCCATGCAGCATCCGACTGGGTTGAGCCTCTCCCAGTGCAAAGTCCCAGCGCTCAGGCTGCTAAATTGCGCTATAGTCTGGGAGCCCCTTCTGTGGGTCTTATTGGGGCCCCTACAGTGTTTCTTCTTTAGGAACAAAATCTGCTTTTAAAATTGGTAACTGCAGCGCTTGAGGAATATGGGGGGGCCAGCTATGCTTTATCTCTCTCTTGGCCCCTTGTGCCATACAGGGTCACCTGTACCTTTTACCTATGTCTCCCGCTTTTGTCTTTCATTACCTTTCCCATTCCTTGCTGTCCTCTGCAGGTGTTGCATGTGTGTGTAGGTATGTGTGTATATGTATGTATGTATATGTGATATAGGTGTGTGTGTATACGTATATACACGTTAAAAAAAAAATGTATTTGGATGTGTGGGTATACATATGTATGTATATGTGTGTGGGTGTATGTAAATACATGTATGTTTTGTAGGGGATCAGAGGAGTGAAAGGCCGGTTCAGACAGTTCAGTAAAATAAAAATGGCTTTATTCAGCAAAAACAAACAGAAGAAACAACAGGCTTGTCTTGTCACACAGGTGCAGAGATAGCAAAAGTTCAGTCTCTTTAGCTAACAGGCTGATATATAGACAAAGTACATGGCTCTAGCCAGAGCTAGTCTCTGGTATGGTTTTCCTCACCCCAGCAATAGATCCTCTCACACAGCATGCTGCTGTCCTGTGTCTCTCTCTCTCTAAACACACAACTCCTCTCTGACATTTTCAGCTCAGCTGACAGTAAGCAGGTCTGAAGGGGAAGTTCCTGCCCTCCTCAATAAACCCTTTCTTAACCCGCCCCAGACTGACCCTCTGCAGTATATGTGTGTAGGTGTGTGTGTGTGTGTGTGTGTGTGTGTGTGTGTGTATATATATATATATATATATATATATATATATATATATATATATACAGTCAGGTCCATAAATATTGGGACATTGACACTTTTTAATACTTGGTTGCAAATCCTTTGCAGTCAATAACAGCCTGAAGTCTGGAACGCATAGACATCACCAGACATTGGGTTTCATCCCTGGTGATGCTCTGTCAGGTCTCTACTGCAACTGTCTTCAGTTCCTGCTTGATCTTGGGGCATTTTCCCTTCAGTTTTGTCTTCAGCAAGTGAAATGCACACTCAATCGGATTCAGGTCAGGTGATTGACTTGGCCATTGCATAACATTCCACTTCTTTCCCTTAAAAAAGTCTTTGGTTGCTTTCGCAGTATGCTTCGGGTCATTGTCCATCTGCACTGTGAAGCGCCTTCCAATGAGTTCTGAAGCATTTTGCTGAATATGAGCAGATAATATTGCCCGAAACACTTCAGAATTCATCCTGCTGCTTTTGTCAGCAGTCACATCATCAATAAATACAAGAGAACCAGTTCCATTGGCAGCCATACATGCCCACGCCATGACACTACTACCACCATGCTTCACTGATGAGGTGGTAGGCTTGGGATCATGAGTACTTCCTTTCCTTCTCCATACTCTTTTCTTCCCATCACTCTGGTACAAGTTGATCTTGGTCTCATCTGTCCATAGGATGTTGTTCCAGAACTGTGAAGGCTTTTTTAGATGTCGTTTGGCAAACTGTAATCTGGCCTTCCTGTTTTTGAAGCTCACCAATGGTTTACATCTTGTGGTGAACCCTCTGTATTCACTCTGGTGAAGTCTTCTCTTGATTGTTGACTTTGACACACATACACCTGCCTCCCGGAGAGTGTTCTTGATCTGGCCAACTGTTGTGAAGGGTGTTTTCTTCACCAGGGAAAGAATTCTTCGGTCATCCACCACAGTTGTTTTCCGTGATCTTCCGGGTCTTTTGGTGTTGCTGAGCTCACCGGTGCGTTCTTTCTTTTTAAGGATGTTCCAAACAGTTGATTTGGCCACACCTAAGGTTTTTGCTATATCTCTAATGGGTTTGTTTTGTTTTTTCAGCCTAATGATGGCTTGCTTCACTGATAGTGTGTGAGTGTGTGTGTATATGTGTATGTATGTGTGTGTATATATATATATATATGTATGGGAATGTGTGTATATGTGTATGTATGTAGATATATGTGTGTGTACATATGTAGATATGTGTGTATGTACATGTAGGTATATGTAGATAAATAAAAAAAAAAAAAAAAAAGAAAGTGGAATCCTTTCTCCTATATCTACTCTTGCTCCTTCTGTCGCTTTTCAGTTATCCTCACCTCAGCTGGCCGTCCCATTTCTCCACAGATCAAGAGTCAGTTACTGCTCATACAAAGACCCTCAACAACTAGGGTGGGGACCACCGTATCGGTAAGTTTTTCAGGAAAAGAGTGCCCTTTCGTGCAAACTGCTTTGATTTGCTTCAGCCCCGCAGGCCCACGCTCTCAAAAGGGCCGGACCAAGGCAAGGCGGAAGTTCTTCAGAGGAGCATAGCCCGGATGGCGTTCCCACTCAGGAGAAAAGTTCCAAGGAAAAGGTCTTTGCTCCTCTTCCCCAGAGCCAGCGCCCCAGCAAGAGTCCTGCAGGGCCTGTGGCGCAGTATCTATGCCCAGGAGGCTGGGAAGTAGACACTGCCTGGAGGAGTATGCAGCTAACAGGTAATGCCAAATGTCTTTATTATTGATAAGAGTGGCACAAGATTATGTTTTGAACTCACCTTAATTACCCGAAGCAACTGTTACACTTGTATTGGAAACTCTTGGAGACTGTTGCCATAGGAGACAGCGTTCTTGTCCATGCAGATGTGGCATCTTGCTTTTCCCTGCATGGCTGTCCTCCTGTAGAAGTCTGGGAGTCTGCCGGGTTGGCATTGCACAGACACATTTGGATGCCCCAAGGAGAGTAGTAATGTAGCGCACAGAGCGCCCTAGTGGGTGTGGCCAAATTGCTCTTGCTGACATCATCAGTGATGCCAAACAGCCGCCTACAGCGGCAACAGATTTATGTATGACTATCTCGGTTACTTGGGGAGCCACAGCCTGGTCTGGGTAATGTGTTTAGGTTTCAGGTGGGCTGAAACCCTGCCACATGATTCAAAACCCGAACTGTCCGGGTGAATCCTGGACAGGTGGCACACCCTAGGTGTCTGGATCCCATAAATCTACTTTGCACTGCACCTACTATGCCTTACGACCCTTGCTACATATATTACAGATGCAGCAGTCTGCTACTCAAAATATGGAGGCTGACCAGGGAGTCCCTCCTAGTTGCTTGTCTAACCACTGGAAGACTTTGGCGGCTAGGGAGGCCATATGGTTGAGACCCTGGGCTGCGTATTGCTTCCTAGAAACAAAAGTGTGGAAGAATGGAGGGGGTTTGAGAAAAATGCCCGTATAAACAGGCTGTCGAAACTGTATACCCTGAATAAGCTAAAGGTCACCCTGCTCCTACATATTGTAGCATCTGCAGGTGCCAGCAGACCAGCAACAACCAGCCTATGTACTGGGTGAGTCTAATGGGAATTTTTTAATAATTATCAACCAGCTGCTGCACCTGCAGGACTCCGAGGAGAGTGGCAGGGTCTGCATCCCTTTAGACATGATTTCCTATTGGGAGTATCTTGCCAAAAACTACATTTTTGTAGCAGTGGATGCCAAAAATCTGACTTGTATCTTAGTGCAGACTTCTGGGAAAATCAGTGAGCCAGTCACACAAGCGCATGCCCAGACTCCTAAGGTAAGACCTAGAAGGCATGCTTCACGGGTTTCTGGACAGCATGTTGTACAGAGCCTTGGATGAAGGTATCAGGCACTCATGGTTACTTCGGGAGATTCCTCACTGCTCCTCCTCCAGACCATTTCACTCCCACAGAGCTGCCAAGTCCACCACAACAGTGGGTTGGCTGCTATAATGCTTACAGACACCTCAGACTCAAGAGGGATTGCAGGTTTTCTACCCAATCCTGTTTGGAGTTCGCAGGGGATGTTGGTTAGTGTCCAGTTACAGATCGGAAGAGGTCGAACCCTTTTGGGCCCTCTTTGAGATCTTTAAGACGGAGTCCATTAAACAGTATAACCACATGGCTGGAGGCTGTTGCTGGATCTTCAGGAAGCCTTTCCTATCCTCATACCTTAGAGGGAAAGCAAAGCCAACTTTCTCCATCCCAATGGTTGGAGTACCCGGGGGTGCTCTGCTAGTTCATGTCAGAAACCATGAACCAGACCAAGACAGAAGTACAGTAAAATCACACTTGTTTATTGTCACGGAACGTCCCACACTCCGCTTGAGTGCTTCCGTCATATACCGCTTCCTAAGTTCTGGAACACGAGCCCAATGGATCTGGCTATAGGAACCCCCAAGGACTAGACAACACCAGTCTTGGAGTACATCAGAACTAACTTTTTATTTGAGATCTCACAGACATTTATACAGCAGGGATGACTCAAAGCTAACCTAATTAACATGAGCTAATTTACTACAAAATGTACCCAGACCAGTTGACAGACTTGTGGGCACCGAGCTTCACACATTAATATAAACACAATAGCTGGAGCTAATTACAATTAACAATACAAACAACAATCTACCCCCTCCTCAGCCTAGACCATTCGTCTCCTAGCCAGTGCTGGTGGCTAATGTGATCAGCTCTCTCAATTAACATAAACACAGGTTGATGACACCAGCATCTCCTCACAGGATGTGTCCCAACAGAATGAATCAGTCTTATCAGCAGGGGGCTGCTGGAGGAATCCCCCCTCCCTCTTCAGGGACACAAATCTACAGTAAGGAGTCCCCATACAATATATACATATATACATGACTGAGTCCGATTAGTACAGTTCAGACTGGATTTCTAATTCCATTCACAAAGAGTATTGTTCCATTGAAAATCCAGGGCCCATAATCAAAAGGCAACAGGCTTGCATACATTCCTCTCCAACAGCCTCTGTCCCGGCTAGGTCTGTCACATTTCTCCCCTTTCGGCAGGAGACTAGCACAGGAGGAGACCCCAGACGGGTTGACTCCGAAGTTAGTCCATAGTTCCAGTCCTCTACTGCCTGTACCCACACAGTACCCCAAATAAATTGTTCCAAACAGAGTATTACTCACCCAGCCAACCTCTGCCTCTCTCAGAGAACATATCCGCCGCTGGGGAGAGGCCCGGACTGGCCCTTCTCCCTGGAATCCTTTCTGCCGCTGGAGAGAAGACAGGGGGACTGGGCTCACTCCATCCTGCTGTTGGGGATCTGGGCCGACTGCCCAGCATCCCTGGGGTATACAGGTGGGGACTGAAGCCCCATCAACCGACACCAGATCAAGCTGCAGTTGTGAGGTGATGACTGCATTCTCTCCTTGGATCCCGATCTGCAGCTCGCGATAGACTGCCACCTCCTCACCTTGGGCCTCCACAATTGCTGTAGGTGTGGGGCAGAGATCTTGGACCCTCTGTCCGGTTGCCAGCACTTCTGCTGGGGGTTTGCCAGGTGGTTCCTCCTCTACAGAAACGTCTATGAAATCCCCAGTCTCTGGAATTGGTAAAAGTGTGGGACAGAGGTCTTGGACCCTCTGTTCAGTTACCAGATCTTCAGCTGGAGAAGTTTGTTTTAACTCCATAGATGCTGCTGGCAGAAAATCACATGTCCCTGTCAGTGTTGTGGGAGAAAGGCCGACTACCGCTTCTCTCAAGAAGGCCGAAGCCACTGTTGGTGCTGGGCAGAGCACAGTGAACTTTGGCCCTATTAGCAGCTCTTCTGCTGGAGGCTCATCAGGTTGTTTTTCCTCAGCAGAAAAGTCTATCAAATCCCATGTCTCTGCAACTGATGTCTGGGGATAGAGGTTCACCATCTCCTGTCCATGGAACCCAGAAGATGCTATCATTTCTGGGCAGAGGTTAGCAGAGCTCTGCCCTGTTGTCAGCACTTCAGGTTTGGAGACGGCAATCTCCGGATTTTCCACTGCCGATTCTCTGGCATGCTGCTGAACTTGTTCTAGCAGTTTCCTGTATGCTCTTTCCAGATGCTGTTCCTTCCTTAGCAAATGGTCCAGATCAGGTTTGAGCTCTGAGACCCCTGCAAGACCGAGCATAGACTCTCTATATTCTCTCAGGTCCTCAAGGTCAGGTTCCCCTTCATCGCCAAACATAAAAAGATCTGTAAGGTTCTCCCACAGCAATCCAGGGCCGCCAAAGTCATATCCCTCTGGAGAGCATTCTGTCGTCTCCCCTAAATATCCCTCCTCTGCGTGCCATTGCAGAGCCCGATAACGATTGTCCAGCTCTATCTCCTGCTGGACCAACCTGTCCAACTCAGTCACCCATTGCTCCTGGGGCTGCTCTCCCAGGAATGCCATCCGCAATGCCCGTTGGTCACTGGCCCGTTGCTCTTGGGTTGGAAAGCACTTGCCCTGTTTTATACCAGCGAGACGGAGGGCTGCAATCCAGAGCTCCACCCGAATTTGCTGCCTAAGCTCCAGGTATTCATCCTCAGACACAGTCCTGGTGTATGTTGAAAGGATGATTCGCAGCAGTCCCGGGAACTCTGATGCCAGGTCCATATCTCCGCTGGGGTGACTGAAGTCTGCTATCCTGATCTTGGATCCAGGTGGAGGTTTACATTTCCCAGACTGCAGGAAGCTTTCCCGCTGCTTGCCACCAATGTCACGGAACGTCCCACACTCCGCTTGAGTGCTTCCGTCATATACCGCTTCCTAAGTTCTGGAACACGAGCCCAATGGATCTGGCTATAGGAACCCCCAAGGACTAGACAACACCAGTCTTGGAGTACATCAGAACTAACTTTTTATTTGAGATCTCACAGACATTTATACAGCAGGGATGACTCAAAGCTAACCTAATTAACATGAGCTAATTTACTACAAAATGTACCCAGACCAGTTGACAGACTTGTGGGCACCGAGCTTCACACATTAATATAAACACAATAGCTGGAGCTAATTACAATTAACAATACAAACAACAATCTACCCCCTCCTCAGCCTAGACCATTCGTCTCCTAGCCAGTGCTGGTGGCTAATGTGATCAGCTCTCTCAATTAGCATAAACACAGGTTGATGACACCAGCATCTCCTCACAGGATGTGTCCCAACAGAATGAATCAGTCTTATCAGCAGGGGGCTGCTGGAGGAATCCCCCCTCCCTCTTCAGGGACACAAATCTACAGTAAGGAGTCCCCATACAATATATACATATATACACGACTGAGTCCAATTAGTACGGATATACAAGGGGGAATTGGGACTTTAAATGAGGCACACTAATGTGCCTCCATCCCGAATATAGGTACATAAAAGAGGGAAGTTGGGACTTTAAATGAAGCGCTTGGGTAGTGGAGGTAGAGTAGACCATAGTAAAAAATGCATTAAGAAATGTTTATTATTTGTAAATAATATCAAACAATAAAAGAATATTCATTTCATATACAGTAAACAATTCATTAATGGTCATAGGAGATGTACACATAACATAAACATGATAAAAATTGTGTATACGTATAGCAGCACATGATCCAATGTAAATAAAACAGTAATATAGCATAATGTTGCTAGCAACAGCAAACCTGATACCGACACAAGCACCCATATGGTAAATATGCATTTCTTGAGTAGGAAAGAATTGATGTAATAAGGAAAACATATGGTATAGAGAACTATGGTTCCATGTAAGATGTAGCTGGGGCATCATTAATACAAAGCTCGACGCGTTTCGTGGGTGTCCCCACTCATCAGGAGCTGATGCGATTAAGTTTCCTAAAGGATATATATAAAAGTATAATGAACCATGGAGTCCATGTAAAAGAGTAGAAAATAATGAAATGAACATTAAGTATCTAAAACTGTTTTTACCAAACGCACTCACCGACTCAAGCAACAAGTGCAGTGTGCTGTGATGGGAGCAGGGTGGGCCAGGGACATTGCCTCTCCACGGGAGCCGAGGCGGCATAATTATAGATGCGACATCGGGCAGGAAGAAAAAGATAGAATGGGGCAAGATGTATCCACAGGTGAAAATATACTGTTGTAGGGACAAACAATTCTGGGAACAGAATAATAAATTCCATTAGGTGTATATCTGGTATAAAATTATGTTATATGAGTAATATTAATTGAAGAGTAGATAAAATACCCAGAGAGTTCCAAGAAAAGTGATGGTGTAAATAGTGTGAGTATATGGGGATCTGTGCTTACAAGTGAGTGACATAAGAGTAGGAGTGGAAGTGACCAAAAGGGGTAAAAGCATAACAGCAAAAAGTGCGGGAGAGATTGGAAATGAGAAGAGACTGATGAGTGGGACTAAGGCAGAATTACCATAGGGATAGACACATAAACAAGGAACAACAAAAAACAAAGCAGAGGGAGGAGGAGAAGAAAGGGGAGATCAAGCCTACCCAAATGCAGCATCAGAAGGCACCACCAGCCGAACGTGAACGTGGGGCTGGTCTGCAAAGACCCCAGAAAGAGACTGGCCGTGTGAGCAGCCAGCTCCAAATGGGGATTATAAGTATGCCGCCAACGCCACGTGGGTGACACAGAGGAGGAGCCGCCGCACCTGAACCGAGTAACACTCAGCCGTCGGCGTGGAAAGGCTCCTCCCTAGGGACACCGAGATGGGAAACACTAAACGTCGGCGCAGTGACGTCAGGAGCTGACGTCGTGCGCACGACGCAGGGGGCGTGGCGCCGATGCGCAAAGGGGCGTCCACCCGATCCCCCGATCACAAAGTAGGTGGGGAGAAGGGGAGGACCCACTGGCGCATCGCGGCTCCCGCAAGGAGGAGAGCCCAGCACCACCCACACGCCCAATCACAACACACAAGGCACGAATGCTGGTCCAATTAGTACAGTTCAGACTGGATTTCTAATTCACTTCACAAAGAGTATTGTTCCATTGAAAATCCAGGGCCCATAATCAAAAGGCAACAGGCTTGCATACATTCCTCTCCAACAGCCTCTGTCCCGGCTAGGTCTGTCACATTTATTAATAAAAATAAAAAGGTAAATAGAGTAAGTGTAGTCAAAGCATAGCCAGAGTCCAGTAACCGGATCGGGTAGAGCCAAGCCAGAGTTAAGTAACCAGATCGGGTAATCAGCCAAGCCAGAGTTCAGTAACCAGATCTGGTAATCAGCCAGGCCAGAAGTCAGGGATCCAAGTAGAGGAACAGCAAGCAGGATAAGGAGACAGAAGGGATATCAGCAAAGCCAGTCTTTAAACTGGAATGCAGTAGATGGTTTCTAGTGATGTGACCAAGGCGAAGGCAGAGATGAAGTGAGCAGCCAGCTCAGAGAAGGAAGGGCTGAGCCAGCCCTGACAGTACCCCCTCCTCAACGACCCCTCCCCCTCGAAGGACCACCGGGCTTGAGGTTAAAAGGTCTATGGAAATCACGGAGGAGGGCAGGGGCATGTACGTCCGAGGATGAGATCCAGGAGCATTCCTCCGGACCATACCCCTTCCAATGTACCAGGTACTGTATGCACCCACGGAACCTACGGGAGTCAACAATGGATTGTACCTCATACTCCTCATGGTTCTCAACCTATATAGGGTGAGGACGTGGCACCGAGGTGGTAAATCGGTTGCAGACCAACGGTTTCAATAAGGAGACATGAAAGACATTTGAGATGCGCATACTAGGAGGAAGGTCCAACGCGTAAGCCACTGAGTTAATCCTGCGAAAGATACGGAAAGGCCCAATAAACCGAGGTGCGAACTTCAGTGAAGGAACACGAAGTCGGAGGTTGCGAGATGACAGCCAGACCCTTTCCCCAACCTAGTAGGAAGGCGCAGGCAGGCGTCTGAGGTCAGCATGGAGTCTGTATCTATCATTAGCATGACGCAAAGCCTCCTGGACTTGCGCCCAAGTGGAACAAAGACCACGGAGATGCTCCTCTAACGCGGGAATACTCTGCGGAACAAATGAGTCAGGCAACATGGAAGGTTGGAAACCATAATTCGGAGACAATCGGGAGGCAGAATTTAAGGCACTGTTGTGAGCAAAGGACTGATTGGCTCGCTCTACGGCCCCATTAGACTGCGGCTGATACGCAGAGGAAAAAGCAAGCTGAATTCCCAACTGTGCACAAAAGGCTCGCCAGAGCTGGGAGACAAACTGACTGCCCCTGTCTTAGACAATCACCTTGGGTAGCCCATGTAAGCGAAAGATCTCCCGAGCAAAAATGGAAGCCAGTTCCTTAGAAGTAGGCAACTTCTTAAGTGGAATACAATGACACATCTTTGAGAACCGGTCAACCACCATAAGGATAACAGTGTTGCCTTGGGAGTTGGGCAACTCCACAATGAAATCCATAGACAGGTGGATCCAGGGCCTCTCTCCATTGGGTATGGGTTGTAGGAGGCCCACTGGAAGGTGTCATGAAGTCTTACTCTGAGCACACACGGAGCAGGCAGCTACAAAGGCAGTTACATCAGCACGTAGACTAGGCCACCAGAATTGTTAGGAAATGGCCCAAATGATTTGATTTCTCCCAGGGTGGCCAGCTGCCTTAGGAGAATGGTAAGTCTGGAGCACGGCAGTATGGAGACACTCTGGGACAAAGCAACGGTCACAAGGTTTCTCAGGAGGAGCATCGACCCGAGCAGCAAGAATTTTGTCACCCAAAGAAGTAAGACTGGTGCAAACCGTAGCCAGAATACGATCAGGAGGAATCACAGGAACCGGAGCTTGGAAGTGGAGGAAAATTGTCGTGACAAGGCGTCAGCCCTTACATTCTTAGTACCGGGTAAGAATGAGACAATGTAATTGAAACTTGACAAGAAAAGAGCCCATCGCGTCCTTCTGGGAGAGAGGCGTTTAGCCTCAGACAAGAATGTGAGATTCTTATGTGGTCAGTAAGAATGAGAACCGGCACAGTGGTACCTTCGAGGAGATGTCTCCATTCTTTCAGGGCTAAAATGATCGCCAACAGCTCTCTGTCACCAATCTCATAATTGCACTCCATAGGTGACAATTTCTTGGAAAAGTAGCCACAAGGATGCACAGCACTCTCAGAGGTGGGACGTTGAGACAGAAGGGCGCCAACACCAGTCTAAGAAGCATCAACCTCAAGGATAAAAGGTAACGTAGGATCAGGATGTGCCAACACAGGAGCAGAAACAAAGGCAGCCTTGAGACTCTCTCAAGGCCTTAACGGACTCCGGAGACCAACTCTGTGGGTTACTGTCCTTTCTGGTCATATCAGTCAGGGGCTTGACCAGAGACGAGAAGTTACGAATAAACTTTTGATAATAGTTGGCAAAACCCAGGATACGCAGCAGAGGACGTAAACCCACGGGTCGAGGCCACTGTAGGACTGTCGAAAGTTTCTCTGGGTCCATCAAAAAAACAGCAGTGGAAATGACATCTTCTCCAGTTTACAATAGAGATTGTTCTCTTTTAGTTTCTGAAGCACACGACAGACATCTGTGTGGTGGCTCTCCAGGGACTTGGAAAATATGAGGATATCATATAGATAAACCACCACACATAACTGCAACAAATCTCGGAGGACATCGTTAATAAATTCCTGGAAAACGGCTGGGGCGTTACAAAGGCCAAAAAGCATTATGAGGTACTCATAATGGCCTGTTCTGGTATTAAACGCAGTTTTCCACTCGTTGCCCCTCCTTAATCCTCACAAGATTGTAAGCCCCTCTCAAATCAAGCTTTGTGATAACCGTTGCTCCCTTGAGGCGGTCAAATAACTCAGTAATTAATGGAATCGGGTAGGCATTCTTAATCGTGGAATGATTGAGACCCCTATAATCAATACAAGGTCTCAGTTCACCGCTCTTCTTATTCACAAAGAAGAAACAGGCACCAGCAGGAGACGAGGATTTGCGGATGAAACCTCGAGAAAGTGCGTCTGCAACATACTCCTCCATGGCTTTATCCTCCAAGACCGACAAAGGGTAAACCCGACCACAAGGGAGTATGGCACCAGGTTGAAGGTCAGTTGCGCAATCATACGGCCGGTGTGGAGGCAAACTACCGGCTTGACCTTTGTCAAAGACATCGCTAAAATCACGCTACTCCTCTGGCAGGGAGGAGAATGAAGAGGTGCACAGGCCCTTGGCTACCTTCTGGAAGCATGTCTCTGAATTGTGGTGACCAGGACAGAACCTCAGCACGGAGCCAATCAAAAGAGGGGTTGTACCTCTGTAACCAAGGATAACCAATAATCAGTGGAAACTTAGGTGAGGAAATAATTTGGAATTGGATTATCTCATGGTGAAGCGCCCCTACGGCCATAGACAACGGAATCATGAGTCACATGGGCAGGCTGTAGAGGTCTCCCGTCAAGAGCCTCAATGGCAAGTGGTGTGTCACGCAGCTGCAGTGGAATTGAGTGCTTTGATACAAAGGCAGCATCAGAGTGGATTAGAGCCTGTATCACGATAGACGACTTAGCCCAAGAAAGGGTGACCAAAACTAGGGGCCTATCCTTCTGGATAACTGGGGATGACACAACGCCACCTAAGGTTTGTCCATGACAGGACCTCAAGGTTCGGGTGTTCCCAGGACGGGTATGACAAGACTTCAAAAAGTGACCTGCATGGCCACGTTGAAGGCACAATCTCTCCCTCCTCCTAACGGCTCTCTCATCCGCAGAGAGACGCGTGAAGCCCAAGTGCATGGGTATATCTTCACTGACTGACTCGGTACCAGGAGGCATGGGAGGTGAGGGAGGCACGGGTGGGACTGCAAAGCTCGGAGGCAAGCGTACAGGAGGCTTCAGCAAGTGCTCCTTAAAAGAAAGTCTTTCTCTGTGTCTGGAGTCAATGAGGATGGCAAACGAGATCAAGCTCTCCAGCTCAGTGGGTATATCTCGGGCTGCTATCTCATCCTTGATGGAATCTTTAAACAGGAACGCAGGAGATGGTTTCTAGTGATGTGACCAAGACAAAGTCAGAGATGAAGTGAGCTGGACAGCTTTAAGTAGGCAGGTCAGATGAACAGGATCAGGAACAGCTGGGTAACTGTGGAGAGAAATGAGAGCTGGCAATTAGCTGACAGCTGAGCGGCCAGCTCAGAGAAGGAAAGGCTGAGCCAGCCCTGACAGTTCCTCTGTTTTATTTCCATCAGAGGAAGTGGTGACAGTCAGGAACAGAATTCTGAGGACGAATACTTCCGCTTGTTTGATGGCTTCTCAGTGCCTTAGTCATCTGGGCACAGCGTCATCAAACATATAGATGATTCCTGGTGGTTAATAAGTGTTACTCAGTATGAGTAAGCGGTACATGGTGATGGAAAGACCCTGAGGAAGTCTTGGTCCGTTAGGACCGTCAGACTGGAGAATTGCTACGAATCATGTCTGCAAGACAGCCGGGAAGATGCACTGCGAGAGACTTTCGGTCAAGACAAGCCAAGGAGGGTAATCTTGAACGCGCTGGGGATTCAAACAGCCTTTTTAGAACTTTGGCCTTTCTACACAGAGTCAAGAAGGACCAATCTCCTTGCAGTTTAGCAACAGGGCAGCAGTTGCCAATATTCAGCTCCAGGGTGAAACCTCGCAGCAATATGCCATTGAGAGAGGGAAACCCATAACGCCTGGGGCGGAAGATCACCAGCAAAATTCCGGAAGCAGTTTACCTCCCAGCAGATTTTTTTTGAACAAGTACAAGCTTCCCAGAGCACAACAAGTGGGTCTACGTCCCAGGTCTTCTCTGAGCTGGTCCACAGGTGGGGCCTACCACAGACAGACCTACTCGTTTCCCACAGCAATCACAAACTTTGGTCTGATATTGTTTCCGTACCCCAAGGTGCAGGGGCAGATGCTCTCTCCCTGGGACTGCAATCTAACCTATATATTTTTCCCCAATATTTTCCGTAAATGAGATTCCTCTTGAGGCTGTCAAGGGAGAACATAGTTGTTATAGCCAGTCCTCCATATTGGCCAGGAGGCCCTCGGTTTTCCCTGGCCATTCATTTCAGGATACAGAAGACATTTCCCCTCCATAACATACGCAGACTGGGGCTGCAAGCAGGGGCACTAAAGGGGGAGGATGGGCAACTCCGGTTGCTCCAGTTTCACTCCAGAGTGATCTCTGCTTTGTTGTGTGCGAGAAGACATTCTACTTACAACATCTAGGCCTAATTCTGGAACAAGTTTGCTTTTTCTTGGTAGGGCGTGACATTGATCCTACTGCCCTTCAAGTGTCAGCTGTTCTATACTTCCTCCAGGCCTTAGCCTATCCTCACATAGCTCACGAGTGTGGGCTATATCGGCAATAACACATTTAAATGGGCCAAGAATCAGTTTGCAGAACTTTTGAGGGCAGTCGTGAGGAGTCGGCCACCAAGGAAGAAAGATCTATTGGAGTTGCTGGATCTCATATCAGTTTAACCGTTTGTTCCAACAGAGCAGTGTTCGGTTCAGGCCATCACTTACAAGACAGTATCAATTGCAAGAACTTTAAGCAGAAGGTTATCAGAGATTCATGCTCTTGGAGCTTCAAAGTAAAAAAAAAAAAAAATTAAATATATATATATATATATATATATATATATATATATATATATTCCTTTCTTTCCAGAAAGAGTAGAGTTGGGTCTTGTAGATCATCCTGCATCAAACATAGCAACAGCCTGCTATTTAAAAGACAGCTGGACATTGCCTAACTTTCCAGAACCTCACACAGGAAAGTCACATGTACTGTTCATTTTCAGAACTTTAAAGTAGTATCCTGTCCAAAATTGTCCCTTTCAGGTCATTTAAATAAACCTTTTGTCATTCCAGCTGGGAATCATCAAGGGAAAGAGGTTACTGCCTGTATCCTACCAGGCTTGGTTGTGCATATAGTACTAGGGGTCGCAAGCCTCCGTCAGCGGCGGCGGAGCACTCTACCAGAGCGGTTGAAGCCTCATAGGCAGCACATTCAAGAGAATCTATGGTGCCCGTCTGTAGAGCGGTATTGTGGTCGTTCCAACATTCCTACTGAAACTTGACGGAATAGACCCGGGGGCCTTGTCATCAGGGGACTTGGTAGGAAGGACTATTCAGTCCTCTGTCTCATCCTAATTAGAAGATTGGTTTGACAAGTAGATCCCACCCTGTCAGCTAGTTATTTATCACTAGTATGCTGCCATGTTGGAGTCAGGAAAATGGAAAATTGTATCAAATACTTACCGTAATTTTCCTTTCCTGACGCCAAACCATGGCAGCATATGGTCCCACCCTTGTACGTTTCGGTATGTAGCTAATTACATAGAATGGGGTGGGGCCTAACTTGGCCTTTCATTTATGCTATTCACTGGTCCTGAGGGAGTGGTCAAGAGGCAGAGCTTTATCATTAGTATGCTGCCATAAGTATTTGATACAATTTTCCGTTATTTGAATTTGCGGGTGCACAACCTAAGGCAGTGGTTCTCAACTTCGGTCCTCAGGACCCACTAACAGGCCAGAATTTAAGTATTACCTTGGGGAGATGCAGCCTAGAATACTGCAATCACTGAGCAGCAAATGATATCACCTGTGATGTATTTCAGTTATCCTGCAAACCTGGCCTGTTAGTGGGTCCCGAGGAGAGGAGTTGAGAACCACTGACCTAAGGCCTCATGAACATCGGTTTTCTACATTTAACACAGGACAAATTGAACTGGTAAGTTTAATCAAACTTTACACTTCCTAGATCCATTTCTCCTGCATTTAATGTATTTGCATTTGCCTACATTTACATGCTTTTAGATGCATAAAACCAGGCTAAAAAGTTCCTGGACGCATACATTTATTGCCTTATGTAAATGCAACTAAACAATACAACTAAATGAAGCATCACATGCTTCTAGATGCAATTTGAAATTCGCTCCAAATGCGTCTGAACACATATACTGTATTTTGATACCCATGTGCATGAGGCCTTAAAGTAATTTAAAAGTTCAAATGTAAAAAAATAAATAAATAAACATGTCTATACTTACCTGCTCTGTACAATGGAATTGCACAGAACGGCCGCAAACATCCATTTTTCAGGCTGGCGCTGCTGCGTCCATTGACACAGACAGTGGGAATTGGCCCCGCCCCCCCGCTCCCTTGTCACTGGCTTGGATTGACAGCACTGGGCACCCCAGCGAGACTGGGAAGTGAGGGGAGAGAAGATCTGCCAACGCACATGGCGCTGGATCGATTGAGGGCTCAGGTAAGTAAAAAGGGGGCTGAGGGGGGCGATGCTGGCACCTAAACATTTTTTACCTTAAAGTGATACTAAAGGATCATTTTTAATTTTTTTTTAACCCTTTCATGACTAAGCCTATTTTTGAAATTTGGTGTTTACAAGTTAAAATCCGTATTTTTTGCTAGAAAATTACTTAGAACCCCCAAACATTATATATATTTTTTTAGAAGAGAGTCTAAAGAATAAAATGGCGATTGTTGCAATATTTTTTATCACACGGTATTTGTGCAGCGGTGTTTTAAACGCAAATTTTTGGAAAAGTGACACTTTCATGAATTTAAAAAAATCCAAACAGTAAAGTTACCCCAATTTTTTTGTATAATGTGAAAGATGATGTTACGCCGAGTAAATAGATACCAAACATGTCACCCTTTATAATTGCACGCAATCGTGGAATGGCGACGAACTACGGTACCTATGAATTTCCATAGGCGACGCTTTAAAAATTTTTTACGGTTACCAGGTTTGAGCTACAGAGGAGGTCTAGGGCTAGAATTATTGCTCTCGCTCTGACGATCGCGGCGATACCTCACATGTGTGGTTTGAACACCGTTTACATATGCGGGCGCGACTTCCGTATGCGTTTTCTTCGCTGCGCGAGCTCGCGGGGACGGGGTCGCTTTAAAAATTTTTTTTTTTTTTTATTTATTTATTTTATTTATTTTTGTACTTTTATAAATTGTGTTTAAACATTTTTTTTTTTTTTTTACTTTTATTGCTGTCACAAGCAATGTAAACATCCCTTGTGACAGTAATATGTGGTGACAGGTACTCTTTATGGAGGGATGGGAGGTCTAAAAGACCCCCCATCCCTCCTTTACACTTCAAAGTATTCAGATCGCCGAAAACGGCTATTCTGAATACTGTGTACTTTTTTAAATTCGGCGCCATTGGCAGCCGAGTAAACGGGAAGTGACGTCATGACGTCGCTTCCGCGTTTACAATTAGAAGGCTGGAACGAAGCCGCTCACAGCTTCGTTCCAGCCCGCCCCCAGCCGCCGGAGATTCCCGAATGGACACCGGGCCTCCCGATCGCACGGGAGGCCCGGTAACAGCGGCGGGAGGCGGCGGGAGGGGGGGGATGTCCCCTCCCGCTCCTCCGGTATAACAGCCGAGCGGCTTTTAGCCGCATCGGTTGTTATATTCGGGTAGCCGATCGCCCGCTGAAAACAACGGTACCGGGATGATGCCTGCAGCTGCGGGCATCATCCCGGTATGACCCCGGAAAGCCGAGGACGCATATGTGCGTTCGGTCGGCGGGAAGGGGTTAAATAACAAACATATCATACTTACCTCCACTGCACAGCTCATTTTGCACAGAGTGGCCCTGAACATCTATTTCTGGGGTCCCTTGGCGGCTCTTGCGGCTCCTCCCTGCATTAGATAACCCCCTTGGAGAAGCGCTCTCCCGAAGGGGTTACCTTGCATGCGCGCTTCCAAATCCAGCATTCAGGGTCCATAGAGGCCGAATAAAGTACTCGGCCCCCCGTCGCCCGCGCCATTGGATTTGATTGACAGCAGCGAGGGAGCCAATGGCTGCGCTGCTATCAATCTATCCAATCAAGAGCCTGGAACCCGTGGAGAGAGGGACGGCGGGGATGCGCAGACGGAAATTCGGGGCTCAGGTAAGTAAAACGGGGGGCTACGGGGCCGGCGACTGCAAGGTGTTTACAACCCCTTTAATACAAGGAATGCATAAAAAGGTTTAAAATGTTTAGGCTTTACAACCATTTTAAAGCGGAACTTCACACAAAATCAGAAGTTTCACTTTTCTTCCTCCTCCCCCCTACTCTACCATATTTGGATTTTTTTGGAGGGGGGGGTGGAGCACCTAGTTTTGACAGGTACATGCTCCCACTTCCTCTCCATCTGCCTAAGTAATCGAAGCGGAAGTTCAGCCCTGTCAAAGGTCCCAGGATGCTGCGGGACAATTCAAATAACGAAGCCAGCTTGCGCATGTGCAGTGGGGAGCCAGCAGTAAAGTTGCAAGGAGTCACAGCCAGCTTCCCACAGTTAACATGGTGCTGGATCCCTGGACAGGTAAGTGTCTGCTTATTACAGTATTTATAGCTGCTGACTTTAAATGTTTCGAAACCTGACTGAAGCTGTTTTTTAAGGTGTAGACACTACAGCAAATCATTCATAATATAAAGCAAGATTTTATTTCTTATAGGATATTCCTATAAGTGTAGAAGGTATTAGGACAGTGCCTCTTTATTGCTAGTCTAGAAAAAATGGAACTGTACAAATCTTATCAATTCTTCCAAACCAGCTATCATTCAGTTGGGATGTCACAAAAATATCTGCCTCAATCCTCTATTTATTCTCTAATTGTGGTGTAGGTCTTTTGAAATTGCAGTTCCTGAACAACTGTCTTAATCAAGGTAATAACTAAACCTTCTAGATCCTTATGTTAGATCAAAAAAGGAGACCCCTCAGTTACAGCAAAACTGTAATGAACAAAAAAATATCAATGTAAATGTTGAACAGTGCGCATCCTATTATGGCAAATTGCATGTTTCTTGGTATGATAGCCATAATGACTGCAATAGTCCTTGACAAGGCTGTACCTTAATGCAGTGCATCAGGCCTGAGTCCTGGCATGTGGGGGATGGAGCATTTGGATAAATCTTTCAATATGTTTATGATTGGATAGGAGATGCTATCAAGAGAATAATTCTTACAACAAAGGTGTGATCTGGCACCTACTGTACCTCCCAGCAGATAGCTTACCTTTGTACGTTTTAAGATAAAAAAAAATCCCCTAAACACTGTAGACATCAATGAATGAACAAATATTATTTTAAATGTGCATCAAAATGTATAAGTCTGGCTCACACTAATGCAATTCAGATGTGATTTTAGTCACACAGAATTGCATGACAATGGAAACCACATTGTTTTCAGTGGTGTTCGCTCACATCAATGTAGCACAGCGTGGTGTGATTTTCGAAAAGGGTCCTGTGTTACTTTGGTGTGATTCCAGTGCGATTTTGGCCAAGCAAGTTGCACTACACAATGGCATTGAAGGTCGAATCAAATCGCATCCACAGTAGTGTGAACCAGGGTTGCCAACCGTCGGTAAATTTGGCAAAATCTGTGATTTTTACAGCTGTCAGCATATATCAGGGGCTGATAATTTGCCGTGCTGTGTTGACTTTTCAAGTGTAAATCAGGCTAATTACTTGTTTTTCGTATTGTCAATGTTTCAATATAGTGTTTACACTGTTTAACTATTGATTGTCTTAGTTTTTAATAGGAGTTCTGTAATTTTTCAGGTTGCTTGTAAAAATGTGCTTCATCAGTAAATTTTCCATGTTTTGTCAGTAAAAAATTGAGGTTGGCAACCCTGGTGTGAACCTAGCTATAGGGTACAGGAGGAGAATGGAAAAAATGGGATGCTGGAGATAGAGAATGCTGTTATATACTGTACAGAAGCAGAAGTTATTAATGCAGCAACTGGCCTCATAGACTTCATAGAAATGGTTATTGTTCCCTCCAGATAGCACTAGGATCTCCATTCCACTTCCCTTGTTTTTGGCCCCCTCCCTTGGAGTATACCCACCAGCTTTATGGTTTTTTATTTTATTTTAAATGTTAATACATACCTTTAAGGGTTTAGTAATTCATGTTAGAGGCACTTTTCCTCCTTCAGAAGTGTATGAAAACTCTTTGCAGGATTCTCCTTTGAGTTCAGGGTGGCTTGATGACATGTCCCTGTTAAATGCAGTTTATTAGCAAGGTAAGTAATGCACTTACAAGAAACAAGTTAAAAACAGGCTCATCTGTATGGGGTGGTGTTGTAGGTGTAGTCCGGCATCAGAGATGAGCGTCCACGGGTATGGCAGATGTGTAGAGGAGCCGCAATCTGTCCTTTGGCGCCACCAGGAAGTTTGCCTCTGGGCCGCCATGGAACGCAAGGAGATGACATCACCGGAAGCAGAGAGACACCAAGGGAAGAACGGCTGGGTAACACGCTCGGAGCATCAGCTCCTTCTACAGGCCATTTTGGTGTGTCTTTAACAGCCTGAGATGACAGGAAGGGGAAGTGAGTTTGACGCGGCATCGGAGAGAAAGACTGTATTGCAATAAGAGCTGCTTTTTTTTGTTTTTATTTTAACCAGTCCAAGAAATAGCTTTTTTTAAGATTAGGTTGGAGTTGGGTTTAATAGTAGTGTGGTTGTTAATGTTGAACTGAGGGGCAAGTAATGGTATCAATGGCATATACTCAAGGTACACATCTGCTCTCTCCGTGGATTAAAGTGCTACTAAAGTCTCATTTTTTTTGTTAAAAATAACAAACATGTCATACTTACCTGCTCTGTTGCAGTGGTTTTGCACAGAGCAGCACAGATCCTCCTCTTCTTGGGTCCCACGCTTGCGCTCCTGGCCCCTCTCTCCTGTTGAGTGCCCCCCACAGCAAGCAGCTTGCTATGGGGGCACCCGAGCCGAACTGCAGCTCCCTGTGTCCATTCAGACATGGATCCGTGGCTCAGCCCCACCCACTCTCTATCTCACCCACTCTAATTGGCTCAATGACTTTGATTGACAGCAGCACAGCCGAGTCTCTTGTGCAACATCTCTGGATCGAGATGGGCTCAGGTAAGTATTAGGAGGGCTGAGGGGGGCTGCTGCACACAGAAGGTTTTTTTTATCTTAATGCATAGAATGCCTTTACAACCACTTTAAGCCTGTCTGAATTCAAATAGAAGGTGTTTATAAGATTGAGCTACTGTACATTCCTCCACTGTGTTTTACACATTGACATGTGGGAAACAACTAGAAGTCAGGCAGTTGATAAAACAGCAAATATCAGACTTTAGTGGACTTTCAGCTACAGTCCACTTCAGATAAAGATAAATGAAAGGGCCAACATAAATCTCTCTTAAGACTGCAATATTATAATATGGCTAATTATTTAAAAATTTCTTCAAGACCTTTAAAAAATAACATTCATCAATAAGATATTATAAGATAATTGATGAATTAAGATTTTTATTTTTTTGTAAAAAAGCTATTGCAAAGACTTTCCTTTACTGTGAGGAAAATACTTTCTTTTGAGGACATGGATATATAAGGAAACCTACATACATCAATAAAGTGTACGGTATAGACAGAACTTTTTTTTATTAATATTGGATAGTGTAGGAAAGGGTTAAAACCTCTTCCACATGTTCTTTTCTTTCTGTCTTTGTGCAATTGGGGAAAATTCCTTTCACTTCCTGTTCCAGAGAAGCAACTGAAAATCTCCCATAGAGAGGGAAATAACCCTATTAGACGGTTGTTCCCAGAATGGATTTCCTCTTAAAGTATGTGGAACCTCACCTTGTAAAGCAACCTGTTCAGTTGAAAATAGAAATGAAAGGCAAAACATTTTTGTGTAGCTGTAAAAAAACATAAATTTTTTTCTTCTCTTTTTTTTTATAAGTGATCACATAATCTCTGTTCTCAGCTGCATAAGGGGGTTAGAGAGCTGGGGGTAGAGAAACAGCAGTACTCTAATCACCCCAGTGAATGGCTGTGAGGGGGGGGGGTGTCAGCACAAGTCTGATCATTGAAGGACAGACAGGCTGTTCTCCTAGCACAGCCAGAAAGCTGACCACGTTGGGATGTATGTGCTTCTATGCCTAGCGTAGTCAGTTTGAAATAGGAAAGCAGAGGGACTGGTAGGATCACCAGGGATTTCACACAAAGGAAGCAATACAAAAAGAACAGGACACTTTTTCACACAAGTACATGATACAACAGGCACATGTAGAAGGAATATGAAATGTTGGTGTAACATTTTCTTGTTCTGAGAACAACTCTAAAATTTTGTATTTGCCCTCCCTTTTTTTCTCAGTGACAGTGGTCACCTGTATAGAGATAGTGTGGTGAATCCCTCTAATAAAAACAAATACTTCCTACTTTACCAAAAACTACAAAAAAAAAAAAAAAGTTTTGCTCAAAGATACACTAGGATTTATTTTTTAACTTAGATAGGGAATTTCTTTATGCTAAAAACTAAGAAGAAAATAATTCCTCTGTTCTGAAAAAATATCATCCATGCGAAAGCATTTCTTCCTGTAGTAGCTAAAAGAAGATTAAAATGTTCACCATGAAGGGGAATACCAAAGCTGGTATGGGAAAGGGCTGAGGAATTTTTTACTTTTATTTTAACTAGAGCATTACAAGTTACAAATATGAGGAGTTTGTGTGCTATGCCACCAAAAACTAACAAACGCAACATGCAGCCTGAGTTTTTGAGGTGACAGGCATGATACTTTAAGGGCCCTTTCACACTGAACGCAGTTGTATGCAGTCGATTGCAGTTCAAGGTAATCTTATGGACATAGTTCACATCATGCAGTTAAGCGCAGTTTAAAAAAAGTAGAGAATGCTGCATTTTTCTGCACCGCAAATGCAGGGAACGTGCTACAAATGCGCTTCAAAATGCATTCAAGTGTGCATCAAACATGCTTCAAATGCATGTAAACATGCAGTCAAAAACACGCAGTTATGTGAAGTTTCTGGTGTGAATGGGCTCTTACTGCCGCTGCCATAGCTATAACAGAGCAACAGTATAAAGCTATAAACAGAGTTGCAGTTGCATTGACACATGACATTACTGTTTACTTTTTTTTACTTAATTGAGGTGTTACAAAATGAGCATTCAACACTATGTAGCGCAGCACAGCACATTACAGCACAGTGCATTGACATGGAGTGCAGTGAGCTGGGCTGTGTAAAATGCATACAGGCTGCATTTTTATGTAGTGTACTCCACTGCACATAGAAAACAATTGTTTTCTGTGTGACCTTGTATTGAGTCTACGTTGATTTGTGCAGATCAACACAGCTCAATGGACAAGGTGTGCATGAGCCGAAAAAGTCAAGCACACTAATTGGTTGACTATTTAATAGCAGCTCAGCACACGTGACTGGTTAGCATAGGCATGCACAGGGGGTGTGCCAGATGTGCCTGGGCACACCCTAATCACTATTTCCGGTTCCAATTTCCCCTACTGCCCTGTCTTTCCCCCTCTTGATTGGCCCCGCAGTGCTGCTGGCTTCCCTCCTCTCCTCTCCTCTCCCCCTGGCTGCTGCAGAGGATGTTTCAGAATGGATAGAAGGGGGAGGGTCTAGTAAATATGTAAGTTACCAGCCTCTTCTTTTTCTAAATGAACACAGTGAACACACTTGCTCACTGTGTCCATTCATAACTGAAGTATAGTAAACTGTGTTTACAATGCTTCAGTTTGTGAATGAACATGAAGCCACTAAGCACAGAGCACTTGCAATTCATTCATTGCCCTGTGCAGCTGAGGTTGCAGAGAAAGACATGTGTGTTTGAGCTTTGGGGTGCACACTCTAATGCAATAGGCTGCGCACACCTATGCTGGTTAGTGTGGATGTATTTACATTCATTGTATGTAAAGGAAGCTGGAGGGAGTCTGCAGTATCCGACAATAAAGTATAACAATTTTTCTTAGCAGTCTAGATTGTAGACAGCAGAGGGCATTGTAAATCAGCTTGGCTTTGCAATGTGGTTTGTGTCCACTTTCAACAAAATACTATCAATGAATGCAAACAAATTTCTAAATAAGCTTAATATAGTAATTCTTAAATCTAGTAAACATAATATAAATATATACATTATATACATTAAAGTGGTAGTAAACCGCCATGTTTTTTTTTTTTGTAAACCTGCAAGGTAAAATTACAATGTACTAGTATGCATCACATTCCAATACATTACGTGAAACGCTGACAGGGCTTCCATCTTCACCCGGTCTTCGTTCTGGGTTTGCATCCTCCGGCCGGTGCGCGCGAGCTGTTATTCACGTCACCGGACTCTGAAGGAACGGCACATTTTTGTTTTTATCCAAAAAAATGTTATTTAGTTTGCAAAGGTACATTACATGCATGTTTCTCAATGCCTTTTGTGTTGAATTATATTACAAACATATTCTTTAATACATTAATGTAATCGTAGTTTATCCAACCAGAAAAACAACTATTTGTAAAGCCTGCAGGTCTAATGTCACACATTCCCCTTTATTAATTCACATATCTCCATCTTCATCTACATTTATTCCCAGTAATCTGTCTTCTACCAGGTCCATCGGGGCTAGTCCTGGTACATCTAACCACAATGCCCACAGTTTTTCAAACTTGTGTATACTACCTCTATGTTGGTATACCAATTTTTCCATTCTTAATACTACACCTATATTCTCAATCCATTCATTTGTAGTGGGAGGAGCCTCAGACCTCCAGTGTAGCATAATTAATTTTCTTGCCTGGAATAAAACTATGTGTACGACCTCTCTGCAATGTTCTTCCCACTCATATTCCTCCAGAGCACCCAAGAGGCAAGCTCTCAGGTCCTGTGGAAGGGAGACCTTAAAGAGGGAGTCCCGTGAAAAAAAAAAATTAAAAGTCAGCAGTTACAAATACTGCAGCTGCTGACTTTTTAAATAAGGACATTCACCTGTCCCAGGGTCCAGCGATGTCGGCACCCGAGACCAAATCGTCCCTTGGTGCCGCTGCCATTCTCTGATAAGGGAATCGGGAAGTGAAGCGCTGCGGCTTCACTTCCTGGTTCCCTACTGCGCATGTGCGAGTCGCGCTGTGCTTCCTAACTGGTCCCCGCTGTCTCTGGGACCCGTGTGTGTCCCAGCAGACAGCACGGTGGGGACAGGAGAGGCAAAGACTCCGTGGGAGTCTATGCCGGAAGTGGGTGCAAATACCTGTCTTAGACAGGTATCTGCACCCCCCTCCCCCCTAAAAGGTGCCAAATGTGACACAGGAGGGGGGGAGGGTTCCGAAAAGTGGAGGTCCAATTTTTGTGTGAACCTCCGCTTTAAATACCTAGTTGACTGTAGTCACTACATTTGCCCAATAAGTATGTAGTTTGGGGCAGCGCCACAGCATATGAAAAGGACTCCCATGTTCTCTTTTACACCTAGTGCATGTGGGGTCAAGTTGTGGGTTCATCAAGTGAAGCCTGTCGGGCGTGTAATACGTTCGCAACAGGATGTATAGTTGGGTCAGTCTTTGGGATACATTTAGTGAACACTTACACACTGCCTGAAAAATTTCCTCCCACTGCTCCCCATCTAATTGTCCGGCATCTGTTTCCCACTTTTCCCTTACCTTCAGAGGATGTCGCCTCATCGCGGATTGCAACAGGATAGCGTAGCATTGGGAGATAAGTCCTTTGGATGAGGCAGCATCCTCCAGAAGGCTAAATACAGGGGTTGGGGACAGGTGCCAATCCGAAGAGCGGCCCTGCGCTGCCACCGCATGGCCAAGCTGTATATATTGAAAATACATTGAGGATGGAAGATCATGGGCTTCCTTCAGATCCTCAAAGGGGCGCAGCACCCCATTACGGAATATATGTTTGAGATGTGTAATTCCAAACTGCTTCCACCTAGCTCCAGACTGCAGCTTGCCTAGTTCAGTGTAGGTATCATTCAACCATATGGGACTGTACTCTGTATAACCCTCTGCATTCTGAATATATTTAGCTTTATTCCATATCTTTTGTATTAAACTGAAGGTTGGGTATTTTTTATGAGGTTTGGCAAATGCTAGTGCCTCCAATGCCATGGGGACAGGTCCCCTACGCACATTGTGTAGTATTAATTTTTGTGAAGAACTCTGTGACCGAATCTCTGTCCCCCCTGTTGGTGGAAACATGCCAATGAGGTGCTGTAGCTGAGCTGCCAGGTAATACAGCCATGGGTTTGGCAGCGCCAAGCCCCCGCTGTCTTTAGGCCTTTGCAAATGTTCCATTTTAATCCTAGGGTTTTTATCTTTCCATATGAGGCTACGAAAGATGACATTAACAGTAAAAAACATCTTCAGTGGGATAACCGTGGGGGTGTTAAGGAGAAAATATAATAGTTGGGGCATAAGTATCATTTTAATTAGGTTCACCCTACCCGCAACTGATAGGGAGAGTTTTCCAAGTTTTAACCTTGTCTCTAAACCTTTGTAGCAGGGGAGAGACATTCAGATGTAAAAAGTCCCTTGGTTTAGCTGTAATTTGAATCCTCAGGTATTTAAAGGATGTAGCTAAGGTTATAGGGCAGGCTGAATTAACTATATGCGTGTCATCCCCGTCCAGCAGGAGTAAAACAGATTTTGACCAATTAATAAGTAGGTCCGAAAATCCTCCAAATCTGGATATGGTGGACATGGCCTCCCTTAGGGAGGTATCCGTGTCTCCCAGCAGAAGCAGAGTGTCATCTGCATATAGCATGACCTTTTCTTGCATGCTACCATAGCAGAAACCTGTAATGTGTTGATTTGTCCTGATATTAATTGCCAACGGCTCAATTGTGAGCGCAAAGAGGAGGGGGGACAGGGGGCAACCCTGTCTCGTTCCCCTCCTCAGCGCAAAGTTCCATGACAAGGAGCCAAAGCTCCTAATGGCTGCCTGCGGTTGGAGCTTTACCCAGGAGATATAGTTTGGACCGAAGCCAAATCGCAGCAAAATTGACCAAAGGTAGTTCCAGTCTATGCTGTCAAACGCCTTTGTGGCGTCTAATGACAGCAGCGCTCTACTGCCCATGTTGTCTGCCCGTGATTGGATATTGAGGAACAGTCTCCTCAGATTGACTGCGGTTGATTTATTGGGCATGAAGCGAGCTTGGTCATCATGCACAATAGATGTTAGCACTCCGTTCATCCGTATTGCCAGTACTTTTGCTAATATCTTAATGTCGCTTTGAAGCAACGAGATTGGGCGGTATGCCCCAGGGTCTACTGGGTCCTTGCCCAGTTTGAGCAGTAAGACTATATTTGCTTTGGACATGGAGGAGGGGAGGGCAGCTCTTTCTCTAGCTTCATTGAAAACATTTAAGAGCTGTGGCAGCAGCTCCTCGGAGTAATGTTTGTACACCTCTATGGGTATCCCGTCCTTCCCCGGGGCCTTGCAGTTGGGGAAGGCTCCAACTGCCTCCTGCAACTCTTCTACTGTGAGCGGGGCTTCCAACTGTGCTTGTTGACATTCGGACAGTTCAGGGAAGTCAATATGGCTCAGGTATAGATCCAAGCCTTCTTGGGTATATGCTGTGCCAGGACTGTATAAAGTCTCATAAAAGCCAGTTAGCTCCTGCATGATCAATTCAGGCTGACTCACCAAATTACCCGCTAATGAGATCTAATAGCTCCTATTGCAGGAGAGCGTTGGTGGGAGTTGCAATCCTCGCCAGAAGGCGACCGGTTTTCTCACCCTCCTCAAAGAACGCCTGCTTTATAAAAAACCTCTTCTTCTCAGCCGAGGAGAGCAGGTGTGAATCTGAAGCTGGTTGAATCTGAAGGCCTGGCAATGTATTCTTGTTCCATTGCCTGGACCCGTGCTTCCACTTCCACCTTGAGGGCGGATGATTCATGTTTTACCTTGTTAATTTCTCTTATCAATATTCCCCCGTAAATAAGCTTAAAAGGCATCCCATTGTTCTACCCTAGAGGAATCCTGATCCTGTGTGTCGAAGAATTCCCGCATGCTCCTCACTATCCCCTCATGTGAGCGAAATAATTTCAGCCAGTAGGCATTACATTTCCAGGTGGCTTTGGGCAATGTGAATGGCGGTGCCACTAGGACCTGGATCACCAAGGGAGAGTGATCCAATACACTACGGGGTCTATGTATTACATCAGCTACAAACGGGAGCATGCTCAAGTTTCCGACCTCCAGGTCAATTCTAGACAGACAGCCATGTGTCTTGGAAAAACATGTAAACAGCGTCAGGGGAGTACTCCTAGAGAGGGTAGAGGGTCTAGGGCTAGGGTGTCTATCCGTCACCTGGTCCAGACAGCAATTGAAATCTCCAAGCACGAGCAGCAGCACATCCAGCCTACCATCCAAAAATGTTAGGAGGAGCCGTAGCACCGTCGACGTGAACGGCGGAGGAATGTATATGCATGCCAACACACATGTCAATGTATTAAGTCTACAATGAATGAAGACAAATCTCCCTTCCGTATCTATGACACCGTCAAATTCCTGGTAGTCCAGGGCTCCACGAATTAGTACACTTACCCCCCTGGAAAAGGAGGTATGTTAAGAATTGTAAGCCTTCCCCACCCAAGAGTACCTCAAAAAGCATTCTGTCTCTGTTGTCAAGTGAGTTTCCTGAAAAAATATTACCCCGGGGAGGAAATTCTTCAAGCACATAAAAAGCATAGTACGTTTCAAAGGGGAGTGTAGGCCTCTTACATTCCATGACACTATAGGGACCTTATCCATGCATAGTAGCAACAAAGGTCACTTGACAGGATGGTTGTGTGTTCAAATATACATACGGTCTCTTAGGCAGGAATATCTTCAGCTCCCTCTGGTTGTTTTCTTTGCAATTGTCAATGTGTGAGCAGGCTCGGAGCCCGTGTCCTTTGCAATGTACCTTTTTTGGCCAGTAACTGCCAAGGAAAAAGAAGGGGTGGACTGTAACTACAGACCCAACTGGTCTAAGAACTTTGCTGGCTACCAACCGGGCAGTTGCAACTTTTTTTGCGACATTCCATTGCCTTTCACTGTCTAAATACAACTTTTGCATTGATAGTGTTCAATCCTAAACGCTCTCTTCATAGTGTGCAATATTTTGTCCCCCAGCCAGGGAGCATCTTCTTGGCGTGAATGCAGGGGAACTCCCCTGAACAAGATACACATAAAGAATCTACCATCAGTTTATTGTGTGTGTCTGCAGGCCAACTCATGGTGCAGTTGTTAGTCGTCATCCTCCTGTGCTCTTCTTTGTAGTGCTTGCTGCTGGAGACCGGACTGGAGCGGCTTCAGAAAAGGTATGTATAGTGATTTCTTCTTTACAGGGCTAGATAGGTTAATCTTAGATTGTGGATGCCTGTAGATTTACAGATTTTAGTATTAGGCCCCTTTCACACGGTCGGAAAGCTCGGATCCGCCTGTCGGTTTCTCAGGCGGATCCGAAAAACACAGCTTCCACCGCTGGAAACCAGACCGGAGCGGCTTCAGAAAAGTTATGTATAGCAATTTCTTCTTTACAGGGCTACATAGGTAAGTCTTAAGGCCCATACACACGATCGGACTGTTCGACAATAACGGTCCGACAGACCTGTTTTATCAGACAATCCGAACATCTGTATGCTCCATTGGACAATTGTTGTTGCTTTTTCAACGGACAAATGTTCACTGTGCATGCTCTCAAACTTTTCGGCAACAAATGTCCGATGGAGGATAATCCGATTGTGTGTACACAAGTCCATCGGACTAAAGTCTAAAGTACAAACAGGAATGAATGCTCAGAACCAATGCTAAACATCAGCCAACAATACCAGAAGTTTCTCAAAGGCTGGCGGTAAAGAAGCTGAAAAACCATGTGATTTGGTGAAAGTTGGCTGAAAATGTTCTGCCGTGTGTATGCAGAACAAGTTCACGGCCAACGCCCATTCGGACAAAAATCCACGGAAAAGTCAGATGGAAGTCCCATAGTGTGTATGAGGCTTTAGATTGCGGATGCCTGTAGATTTACAGATCGGCCTGCTATGATCCGCCTGTCCGTTTTTCAGGCGGACCTGAGCAGACCACCCATTGACTTCTATGAGCAGGCGGATGTCAGCGATGTGTTCGCTGACACCTGCCTGCCATCCTATCTGACAAGATCCGCTCAAAACAGACGGATGGCGATGGCGGGTGACCTTGGACCTGGGGCTCGGGTGCGGACAGGACCCTTCTCACGACTCACGGAGGTGTCCTGGATAGGTGGCACGGGAGCAAGAAAGGACAGTGGGAGAGCACTGCCAGTCAAAGTCTCCAGGAGAGGAACAACAGGTTACAGCCAAGAGGGCTGGTGAGTGACACACTGTCGGGAGAGGACTGGGGAGGCACGCCTGAGAGGACTGAGAGAGTGCAGTCTGATACGGGTGCAGAGCTAGTAGGATGAATTGTGATGTCACGGACAGTGGAGCGAGAGGCAGTTGCTGCCATGAGGGCCTGAAAATGTGGTATTGGGCTCAGTAGCCACGTGGACAGCTAGCACTAAGGACTTCTATATTTTTGCTACACTAAAGGGACCGCGGTCCTTGCCTGCAAAGGGCATTCACCGTAGGCCTGGCTGAGCCAGTGTCAGGCCTACAAATCAGTGCTAGCTGGTCCAGGAAGTGCAAGCAAGTGATGTGCTGGAGGTGTTGAGGAGAGATAGTCTGCAAGCAAGTGATGTGCTGGAGTTAAAGGTTAGAGTTGTATATGCTGGAGGTGTATATAGTCGGTTCCATATACAGGTGATACTTGAAAAATTAGAATATCGTGCAAAAGTTCACTTATTTCACTAATGCAACTTAAAAGGTGAAACTAATATATGAGATGATCTGTTATAATTGTGATGATTATGGCTTACAGCTCATGAAAACTCCAAATCCACAATCTCAGAAAATTAGAATATTGTGAAAAGGTGCAATATTCTAGGCTCAAAGCGTCCCACTCTAATCGGCTAATTAAGCCATAACACCTGCAAAGGGCCACGCCTCTGAAGACATCCGTTGGGATGAAACATGTCAGGCAGGTTGACACCAGCACGCTGAACGCTGCAGCCGATTGTCCTATTTGATGCATGCATTTTTTAACTTAAACTGTAAGTTATTCCAAAGAAAAAATTTGCGCTAGGTGTGCAAAAAATTATTATTATGTGAGTATAACAACCTGTGAAAGGATATCCTGCAGCTATACACTATAACCTTGATAAGGGGCACCACAAAATAAGTATAAAAAGAAGTGCAGCGCTGGATATATAAAACACAAAAATTGGTAATATTAAATAGATATATGCGATACGTGATCCGAACAAATAGTGCAAAAATCATATTATTTGTCCATACATGATCAAACAAATTAGATGATGAAAGTGCTTCACTGTAGGGATATGTGCGTGGTTCCCACCACCGCAAACGCCTATCCTAATCAAATTTAAGGTGCATCAACAAACATAAAGTGTCCATAAAAAGTATGAAGTGACTTTGCTGTATGAGTAAATCTGTGACTTCCACCGTGATGAATGCCCATCACCTTGAAGAGATTAAAGGCTTACCAGACGGCCTCTAATTAGAGGCATGATAACATGAATTTGGGGTGTTGTCTTCTCAACGAATGGGTCTCTTCTGGGATGGTGGATGCGTGTCAGCAGACGGTCACCATAAGCCTCTATATAGCGGTCCAGTCGGGAGAGGTCACTCCCAGCGATAATAAAATATCTTTCAGCTCGGTCAAATCCAGGGAAGGTAAAGACTCCTCATTTCTTTCATCTAGTTCTGTGTCTTCTTGGCTTTCCTTGGATATCTTCTGTAGCCTGTGTTGCTTGTATGATGACCCCCCGCCTCGTCCTCTTTTTCCTCTTTGATCTATGTACAATCCTTGTTTTATTGATTGCATGTAATATTCTAATTTTCTGAGATTGTGGATTTGGGGTTTTCATGAGCTGTAAGCAATAATCATCACAATTATGACAAATCACGGCTTTGCATGTAATGAGTCTATCTCATATATTAGTTTCACCTTTTAAGTTGCATTAGTGAAATAAATGAACTTTTTCACGATATTCTAATTTTTCGAGTATCACCTGTATATTATCTGCAAATCAGTTTGGGTATCTCAGGAATATCCTATCCCCATTACCAAGTTTATTCCCCTCAATAAAAATAAAATCAAAGTTCAAAGACTGGTTTTCTGCCTGAGGGTGAATGAGAACTGACCTGGCTGGGCAGGGTGACAAACGGACTTCAACACTTAGCAGCCCTCAAGAGGGTACCGCTATATTAGCATGGACATTTAAAACAAAAACATCCACCTTTAGGCCTCATGCACACAGGCATAAAAAAATGCCACTGCTAAGGCCATTTGGCTCTCTTTCTTTTTATGCCCGAGAATGCAGCTACAGGTTATTGAATGCGGCCATGCGTATGCAGGCATTTATGCTCGTATTTGTGTGCATTGTTAAGAGGCATAAAAAAATACTCTAAACCTGTATTCGGAGTTCAGGTTTCAGCATATTTTATGTGCATACACACCTAAACATTGCTAATTGCACATATTTAATTTTCTGCCCAATGGAATGTATTTACACTGAACGCAATTTACGCGCATACATATGCAACATTAGAGGCATTTTTTCCGCCAATTTCTGGAAAAAAAATATAGCATATTTGGAATGTTACAGTGTGCATGGGGCCTTACTACTTTTTCTGGTGTTATACTAAAATGATGACCCTAAAGTTTTGAGACCTCTAAGGCCTCATGCACACTGGGCCTAAAGAATGTCGCTTTTACAGGCTTTGGCGGGGTTTTTTTTCAGCCTATAAAAGCACTTCTATGTAAGCCCATGTGTAATGTAGGTGTTTACATATGTATTAGAAGAGGATTGTTTACAGACTGAAAAAAAAAAAAAAACATCAAAGGCGCATTCAGGAGAGTAGCTAAAGAGCAGAAAAAATCCCCCCTCCCCCCAGAGTAAAAATGGGGACAAGGGCCTCTTCCCGATTTTTCATCAACATGGGGACAAGGTGCTTAAGGGTGGGGGGTGCAGGGACCCCTGCCCCAAAGACCCACCCCCCCATGTTGAGGGAATGTGGACTGGTATGGTCCAGGAGAGGGGGCTCGCTCGTCCCCCCTTTCCTGACCTGCTGGGCTGCATGCTCGGATAAGGGTCTGGTATGGATTTTGGGGGGACCCCATGCTTATTTTTTTTTTTTTCATTTTGGCGTGGGGTTCCTCTTCAAGATCCTCATGGCACAAATTGCACTGCAAGTCTGATCATCGTGATCCGACTTCTGGTGCGACTTCTATTCAAATCAATGGGCTCTCATAGGGAACCATTGATTTTTACATGTAAAAAAAAAAAAAAAAAACGCTTGATGTGGCTTAACAGCGTCAGACATTTTTGCAGCTCAACAGCCTCTGCTCCTGAACGCACGGCCTGTTTTTTTCTACTGCCCTAAACCGGTGATGGCGAACCTTGGCACCCCAGATGTTTTGGAACTACATTTCCCATGATGCTCACGCACTCTGCAGTGTAGCTGAGCATCATAGGAAATGTAGTTCCAAAACATCTGGGGTGCCAAGGTTCACCATCACTGCCCTAAATGCTTATGCCTCCAAACGCCTCTAACACTTTATGTATACATGGACACATAGGCTAACATGGAGGGGTGTTTAGAAGCAGTTAAAAAAAATGTCAGATGCCCCTAACAGCAGCTGTAAAAACGTTCTGTGTGCATGAGCCCTAATAAATCTTGAGGCTGCACTTGGGTTCTTACTCCAAACAAAGCAACCTTGTATTTCACATTCCTCGCTCAAACCTAAATATTACTACTTCTATGAAGACTACTATCATTGTATAGACACAGGTTAGGGAACGCTATGGCATCATAAACACCCCATTCACTCATCTGTGGGATAACCCTTGAATCCTGCATCTCCATTCCTTACCTGATACAAATTCGTGCACCTGATTCAGTATTAAAACTTTACAACATTTACCAGAGGGACTCTTGCTTGATTTTGATAGGCTAAAATCAACATTCAATTTCACCAGTTGGATGTTCTTTAGCCACTATCTGTCCTTGGGCCATTTATAAATGGCCTAAGGTTAAAGTGGCTATACTGGGACCATGGTTGAGGCTACAATCATGATCCTGGTATTGTTTTTTTCAGCCAGAGATTCCCTAGAATGTAAAAGTGATATAACTGGCCATAGCAAGTCATGAAGGAGCAGGGGTGGGGCCAAACTGTGCTCGGCGAGCATGCACAAGTGCCCCCATAGCAAGTGGCTTGCTATGGGGGCTCTCAGCAGGAGGAGAAATCAGGAGCGCCAGAGGGGGACCCCGAGAAGAGGAGGATAGGAGCTGCTCTGTGCAAAACCATTACACAAAGCAGATAAGTATAACATGTTTGTTATTTAAAAAATCCTTTATAATCAAACAATTTCCTAATCAGAAACACCAAAAATACTGAGGGCAGTTCAATAGGATACTTGAGCCACATTTCTGGTGGTATGTATGTAGCCAGGAGCCATGTGCCCAGGGCTGCCATTAGAAATCATAGGGCCCCTTCCCATCTCGCCCTTCTTGGCCACCTAGAGGAGAAAAATGGGGTGGCGAACTCAGCTTGCTGTGGGAAATTTTGGGTGTGGCAACAATGTGTATTGCAGAGTTCAGAAATCAGTAGTATATAACGCAGATTTCAGGGGTAAGTAACACAGATTTCAGAGGTCTGCGGTAAGTAATGCAGACTTTAGTAGTAAGTAGTGCAAGGGTCAATAATAAGTAATGCAGACATTGGTAGTATGTAATGCAGACTTCAGAGGTCAGTACTAAGTTATGCAGAGTTCAGTAGTAAGTAATGCGAAGTTCAGGGGTCAATAGTATGCAGTAGTGGTTAGAAATACCCACATGCATCTGATTTTAGGCAGAAAACTGCCCTTGCTACTAGAAGGCTGTCAGCCCAGCACTGAAGACCTTTCATTGCAGAGAGCACCCATGTACATTTATGATACTTTTCTGGGATTGTGGCTGGATTACAAAGAACTGCGCCAAATTTAAGAAAGTCTGATCATTTTCTTGTTTTTTTCTGATGCAAGTGACAAACACAGGTATTTCCTATGTTGGGCACTTTCTGGTGCTATAGCTGTGACTAAAAAAACTCAAAATACTGCCATAGTGGTGAGAAGAAAAGTGGAGGTAAATAGGATTTCCACAATAAAGTGAAATGTACCATAAAGATGAATGCCAGATATGGATATTTTATACTTAGTTGTCTATGTGCAGAATAGCCATGCCTGGAGTTATTATTTAACAGTTTTCCACCCACCATATGTATATAAACGTCCTGGA
Organism: Aquarana catesbeiana; assembly: GCF_042186555.1. Taxonomy (NCBI): domain Eukaryota; kingdom Metazoa; phylum Chordata; class Amphibia; order Anura; family Ranidae; genus Aquarana; species Aquarana catesbeiana. Next base: position 237,085,744 of record NC_133330.1, on the reverse strand, counting down.
CTAGAAACTGTTATGTCAGGATCGTAGTTACTGCTCTGATCCTCCTGGTGTTGTTTTTCACATTTATGCCGCGTACACATGATCGCACATTCCGACAACAAAATCCATATTTTTTTTCCAATGAATGTTGGCTCAAACTTGTCTTGCATATACAAGGTCACACAAATCTTGTTGAAAATTCCGAACGTCAAGAACGCGGTGACGTACAACACGTACGATGAGTTGAGAAAAATGAAGTTCAATAGCCAGTGTGGCTCTTCTGCTTGATTCCGAGCATGCGTGGAACTTTGTGCGTTGGAGTTGTGTACACACAATCGGAATTTACGACAACGGATTTTGTTGTCGGAAGATTTGAGATCCAGATCTCAAATTTTGTTTGTCGGAAATTCCGACAGAAAATGTCCGTTGGAGCCTATGCACGGTCGGAATTTCTGACAACAAGCTCCCATCGAACATTTCCCGTCGGAAAATCCAACCGTCTGTGCGCGGCATAAGAGATCAGCTTTCATGTAAAAGTGATCTGTGTGGCTCTACAGCCGCCCCATCACTTTACTGGGTTCAGAAGGGGACCCCCATCCCCACTGCCATTCCCGGGCTCTCCTGTCCGGGACTGCTGTTAACCATCGAGTCAGTTGCTCACAGAGGACATGGAGGACCATTAGTTCATCCATCTCCTCTGTGATGAATGAGTGAGCTGGGAGTAATGAGTATTTCATAATTTCTGGTTTCACTGCTGTATTTCACTGTGCAGTATGGCCACAGAAGCAGCCGATCAAGCAGGTCCTGGTTTGATCGCCTGCCTTAGAGGGCAGGAGAGGGATCAGGGGTCTAATAGACCCTGGATCTCTCCATAAGATGCACCTTGTCACTGCCCAAAGCTATCACAAGGGATGTTGTTCACCCCTTGTGATAACAATAAGGTTGAATAAAAAAAAAAATAAAAAAGTGTAAAAAAGGTAATTTAAATAAGATAAATAATATGTTAAAAATGTTAAAGCACCCCCATCTTCTCGTGCCTACGCACAAATGTGAACATAGGTCCTGCAAGTATATATACATGGAGATGGCACCTCATATGAGAGGTACTGAATGTTGCAGTAAGAGCAATAATTCTAGTGTTAGACCCCGTGTTTAACTCTTAAGCCCCATACACACGGGCCGTATGTATGTCAGCTGGTCGGCTTCTGTCGGATGAGCATGCTGGAACACCAGCAGCCGACCAATGACTTAGAGCGCTGATCGGAGTGTTCTGGCGTTGGGGGTAGTCCCCTTGTCAGAACACAACAGCTCAACGTGGGAGATCACTGTTCTAACGTTGGATCTTTAGTACAACGGCTCCGACAGGAGCTGTCATTTTTTTTTTCGTTCAACCCACTGGGATGAATGAAAATAAACTATAAGTGTGTACCAGGCTTTAGGCACTGTTCACATCTAAGTGTACTGCAGTGACACTTTTTTTTGCGGTGTGTTTTTGGAGCGGCACTTTTCATTTGAATGGGCCTCCCTCCACTCCAAAGAAGCTCAAGTACAACATTTTGTCACAGAGCCAGGCGCTGCGTTTTCATGTCAAAATCACATTGCATTTGGGGTGCCATTAAGAAATAATGACATCGCAAACGTGTTCCACGTCTTGCTGTGATTCTGGAATTGTGATTCCAAAAGGCTCAGGTGTGAACAAAGCCTTGGTAACTTGTAAAGCCTTTCAAAGTGCGGCCTATTGACGATGTTAGGTATCATAGTTTATCACCATTTCACAGGTGCACGCAATTTTAAATCTTGACATGTTTGGTATCTATTTACTCAGTGCAGCATTATTTTTTATATTTTACCACTAAAATGCTATGTGTTGTGTGTGCAATAAAATTCATTTAAGTGTATTTTTTCCTGAAATTTGCATTTAATAAACATAAAAAATTGCAACAGCTGCCATTTTATTCTCCAGGGTGTCTGCTTTAGGAAAATACATGTTTTGGAGTTCTAAGTAATTTTCTAGACAAACAAATTGTATGTATGTCCCTGTAAATTGTATGTACAGTATGTGAGTACACCCCTCACATTTTTGTAAATATTTTATTATATCTTTCCATGTGACAACACTGAAGAAATTATACTTTGCTACAATGTAAAGCAGTGAGTGTACAGCTTTTATAACAGTGTAAATTTGCTGCCCTGCGACCCAGTCTCCAAAGGGAGGGGATTATGCTCTGCTTCAGTATGTCACAGTACATGTTGGCATTCACGGTTCCCTCAATGAACTGTAGCTCCCCAGTGGCGGCAGCACTCATGCAGCCCCAGACCATGACACTCCCACCACCGTGCTTGACTGTAGGCAAGACACACTTGTCTTTGTACTCCTCACCTGGTTGCCGCCACACATACTTGATACCATCTGAACCAAATAAGTTTGTCTTGGTCTCATCAGACCACAGGACATGGTTCCAGTAATCCATGTCATTAGTCTGCTTGTCTTCAGCAAACTGTGTGCAGGTTTTCTTGTGCATCATCTTTAGAAGAGGCTTCCTTCTGAGACGACAGCCATGCAGACCAATGCAGTGTGCGGTGTATGGTCTGAACACTGACAGGCTGACCCCCCCACCCCTTCAACCTCTGCAGCAGTGCTGGCAGCACTCATACGTCTATTTCCCAAAGCTAACCTCTGGATATGATGCTGAGCACATGCACTCAACTTCTTTGGTCGACCATGGAGAGACCTGTTCTGAGTGGAACCTGTCCTGTTAAACCGCTGTATGGTCTTGGCCACCATGCTGCATCTCAGTTTCAGGGTCTTGGCAATCTTCTTATAGCCTAGACAATCAAAAATGTAGAGCAACAATCCTTTTTTTCAGATCCTCAGAGAGTTCTTTGCCATGAGGTGCCATGTTGAACTTCCAGTGACCAGTATGAGAGAGTGAGAGCGATAACACCAAATTTAACACACCTGCTCCCCATTGACACCTGAGACCTTGTAACACTAACGAGTCACATGACACTGGGGAGGGAAAATGGTTAATTGGGCCCAATTTGGACATTTTCACTTAGGGGTGTACTCACTTTTGTTGCCAGCGGTTTAGTCATTAATGACTGTGTGTTGAGTTATATTGAAGGGACAGCAAATTTACACTGTACACTCACTACTTTACATTGTAGCAAAGTGTCATTTCTTCAGTGTTGTTATTAAAATATTTTCAAAAATGGGACTCACTTTTGTGATACTGTGTGTCCCTGTAAATTGTATGCATGTCCCTGTAAATTGTATGTATGTCCCTGTAAATTGCTGCCAGCAAGTGGTTAAGTTCTGTGTGAGGTATTTCTAGGAGAGATTCATGTACACCTCACTGACAATGACAAGGACAGCACTCTGCTCCGAGTCGTGTCATTGTCATGAGTAGTATGGACTGCGTTGTGTGGAGAGGAGACAAGGCGCTGCACACCCCCCATTCCTCCTCTCCTCACACACTGCCCGCCTGAGCTCTGCCCCGCCCTCCTCCTGCCATGTGCCCGAAACTCTGCACTGTCCCCGCCCCTTCTCTCATCCCATCCCATCCCAGGCTCCCCTCCCTCCTCTTCCAGCCCCTCCCTCCCTCTCTCCCCCCTCCTCCTCCTCCTCCGCTCCTCACACAAGGAAGAAGGATCTCTTACACATCCAGCTTCTCCGTCTCCTGTCTCCGCTCCTAGCCGGACATCGCCGCCATGAGCTGGGGCACGGAGCTGTGGGTGAGTGTGGCCTCTCCTCACATAGACCGGGAGCCATTGTTTACCTGGGAAGGGGGGGAATTGTAGGTCCGGAGTAGTGTGTGAAGTGAGTGCTGGGACTGGGAGGTGACTCCGCCGGTCGGGTGTGTGTGGTGTCCTTTCAGGTGTGGTCACCCTCCCCTCCCCCCTCCTGACTTCACACTGACCTCCCAGGTGTGCGGTGTACCTGGGCAGAGCAATACAATGGAGCCCCTCATTGTTCTCCTCATGTGTGCAGCCTGCTGCTGGAGGGTCTGCGACTCCTCACTCTAGACCTGTCTCTTATATTATGTATCATTGTATTTCTCCTTCTATATAGTATACAATGTGTGCAGTGACACACCTCTGAGCACTGCCATACCCCTATTATTATTTATTATTATTAATAATATGTGTTGTGCTCCTGGCAGTGTAGTGTTTCCCCCCCCTCACCCTGTGTAGTTGTGCGGTCTCATTGTGTGTGGTATGGGTGATTGTCGGGGTGTACACACACACACACACACACACACACACACACACACACACACACACACACACACACACACACACACACACACATCCAGGTGAAGGGCAGCTTTTGTTCAGCAGACAGATCACACCCTTTCTTTCATCTCCTCTTCCTGTCCTCAGCCAGGAACACACACAGTCCCATTTTCTGCGTTATCAATATGACAGACCCGGTGATCGGCCATGAGAAGAATACTGGGTGAGGTGTGGATCCTGTCACCTCCCCAGTCCCGTCATTGCCTTCCATTCTTCTCTCTTTTTGCTCTCGGGCGGGCAGACAATGTAATGTGACACAACAAAACAATCGGCCGTCTGATCACTTTGTAGCATGCCTGGTTTCGCTCTCCTTGTTGCTATTGGAAGATGCATGGGAGACAACCAGCCAACGTGTGTTGTTAGATTCCACACTGAACTACTCATCATAAAGGAAAAGAAGGCTGCGTGTTCCTCCCAAAAAAAAAAAGATCCATACCTAATTATGAGCCCTCGTTCAGGGCCTCCATGTGCCAAATGTAAGGCGTTCCCAGGGGCTTGTCAGTGATATGTTTTCTCCTGATGTTCGCCCCTGAGATGCTGGCTGCCCCCATCACTTTAGGGGGCATTTAAATGTCTATCCCATCCCATTGTGCTCAGGGTGGTGTAGTAAGGTTTGGTGTTGTATAGGCAAGGCTTGTTCACATTGAAATCCTTGGCATAAAGGTTTATCTGTAGAATCTAAGTAGAAAGTCTACCGTGACAGCTCGCCATACGCTTCCTACTGCTAGTGAGGGGGGGTCATGTCTGCAGGAGGTGGGGGCTGGGTTCACACTGTGTGCGGCATGGAGCCCAGCAGGTGGTCTGGTTGCGCCCCCGTTTCAGGTCCGAACTTTTGGCTAAATTCAGACCTGAAACAGAATCAAAGACTCTTCTGCTGTGCGCTCCATAGCCATCCCGGAGATGTGTGAGACAGTTACACACTCATGCAAATTGGATGCGGGAAACTTCGCATCCAGTTCACAATAGCATGAACCCAGCCTTAAATCTTCATTGTATCTGAGCACAACAAACCAAAAACACAATTTAATTCATTTTTAATATTCAAAACAAACTCTCCCATCCATCCATGCTTTATTTTGTCAGGAAGTTTAACAAATGCACCTCTAGCATTTCTGTCTGTGGCCATCTTGAGTAAGGGCAAATGATTCATGTAGCATTTACTACCTGGAATCCACCTGTCCTTTGCTCAAGCATGCAGACAGAGTGTGCTTAGCTGAGAAAACACCCATACCCCTTTTCTGAAGACCCCTGGGATGTAGGACATCATTTGCTTAGGCAACAAACCTGGAAGTAACTGAAGAAATGTGTAAAAAAAAAAAAAAAAAAAAAAAAAAAAAAGTTAAAATAAGTACCGTGTATATATAATATACTTTCCTATCTGTTTTTACTAAGGCTAGCAGCACAAGAATTAAAAATATCAATGTTGATTTGGGAGAGTGAAGTTCCACTTTAACCAGTGTAAACCTACGCATGCACTCGCATATAGTAATGCTATTATGCCAAGCAGACCTTGAGAGCGCCGCTCATCTTTGGGTACAGCGGTCTCATGGCCAGAAAAACTCAGCTTAGCCACTGGAAACAGTTGGCAGGGACATCCTCTGAGGGTACTCAGATGTAGAAATCATTACCCAATGCTACATAAATTATCAGGATTTCTTAAAGATCATCTATTTTTTTTTTTTTTTTTTTTATTAATGCAAGGTCAGAATTCTTGTAAAAAAAAAAAAAAATCCAAAATGGTCTGACCCAAATATCATCCAAAGACATCAGGCTATGCAGTCTGACAGCTGTCCTAGAAAGGATACGTTCAGAGTAAACACACGTGGTGAGGAGCTGGGATGCTTGTACAAAAAGAGGAAATGAATCCAAGACACCGCTTGTTTATTGATAAAAAGTGGATCATTATTGTAAGATTTTAAAGTTAAGTCACAAGCCAACTGTGAAAGCTTTATTAGATATTGTATATTCCACTGATTTCCACTATTACCCAATGGAGTTGAACTTTTTAGGTGGATCCTTTCCTAACTGAAGTTTTGATATTAAGGACTTTTTTTTTTTTCATTTTGTAAGCTATTTTTTTGACAGATGGAGATGTAATGTTTAGACTTGTCTTGCACAATTAAAATCCACAATGAGCTGAATGCTGTCTTATGGACTTCACTGTAAAACGCTGATCGAGTTTCACAAGGAGCCTGGTTTGGAGCTGGTCCTCTTGCCTGGCAGTCTAGCAGCTGTGAACTTGCTGGAAGAAAAGCAAATTTGGCATCGTCTCCCGAGCCAAGTCAAAGCTAAAACGGATCATAAAAGTTTTTCAGTGGTTAGGCTTTAGAGAACAACTAAACTGAAGAAATCAGATTTTTCTTTTCTTTGACAGTCATATTCATATCCCTTCTCTGTGCTAAATTAGAACCTATTACTTGTATCAGAGCAGAGCTGCACCAATCAGACATTTCCATTCTGGATTGTAAATTTATTTTCTCCGTGGATGTCTTCACAATTAATTTGTTCTTTCTTATCTGACCAAGTCAAGGTTACAAGTACAGATGAGTAAACAGCTGATCCTGTGGCTCCCTCGTTCTGGCTCACATAGGTTGAAAGTCATGGCAGCAATGCACTGGAGCAATAATGCTGGTGGAGTCTTCAGTGAAGAACGAGGTGAAGTGAAGAATGGGTCAGCTTTTTACAATGAACACCTTGAAAAAAACGACATTCTCCGGAAACACTTGTTAATAATTACTATATCTACAGTGCAGGGTACATTTATTGTGGTGATTACTGGGAAGAATGCTCCTTGCATTGGAAATAATCTCCTCTTACAGGTGGCTAAAACTAAACTTGTTAGTGGTTACATATGTGAGAGGGAATTGTTTGGGTCCTGTCGTTTACTGGTCCCGTTCGAGTGGGTGAGCTGGTCTTCTCCTTTTTTATCACTGAATGTAATATGTTGTTTAAAATTGTTTGCTGTATTTTTCTACGTTGCTGTAAATGTACTATCTGTTTTATAGACCACTCCCCCTGAAGAAGTGGTCTCTTACTGCGAAACCGGTTGAGGAATTTAATGTATACCCCTCTTCAACAAACTCCTCGGGGAAACCCGTCAGTCACTTGTTAACTGTGGTGTATACAACTTGTTGTTTTTAAACAGTCTGTATATTTATGTATTGTTTGCATTAAACTTTATATTTTTATGATTAATTGTTATTCATTATCAAGTGCCGAGAATCAAAATCAAACTTCTCAGGCGTGGACATGCGTAGGTCAGTGTCAGCAACTGCTCTCGCACCTCCACTCCCCCATTCATTCATATCTGAGAGGCAGAAGTAGCTTATTATTCAAGGAACCCATAGCAACCTCTGAAGTAACCTTAGTCTTAGTTCACACTAGCGCAGCTTCAAAGTTGCCGGCCATTGGAGCTGCGCCGCACAGCGGGACTTCATCGTGGCTTGCGAATTACTTCTTTAACAGGAGTCAATGCAAGTTGCTCTGGGAGTTGCCCCAAAGTAGTGCAGGAACCCTTTTCTAAGTCCGGGCGACTTGAGTCGCTCCGATTAGAACAGTTCCATTGCACTGAATGGGACGCAACTTCTCTGGGGACTAAGTCGGCAGACAGGTCACTCCAGTGTGGACCGAGCCTTAGATTCAATGGAACCGGGATTTTAGAGAGGCTATTTTAGGCCTTGTAATCTGGAAATGAACTGAAGTGCCAAAGGATCTACTTTTTACTGTTCATCCCTTGCTTTCCTCTGAATTGCTTGCATGTTTGATTAAAGCGTGACTAATTTTACAGTTTGCTAGTTTTATTGTTACACTTGACCTTAGAGGACCCAAACATGCCTGCTTATAAGACCCCCATCATATAAGTGTGGATGTTTTGGATCATTTAAATATGCAGTTTTTGCTTGTAGAGCAGGAAGTATGGAAGACGGCTATAGACAAGTAATGGACAGATCACAGTGAGAAGTACCTGGAGACATTACAGTCATATATGTAAACCAGAATGTTAAGTGTTACTCTTGCAAACAACACTTCAGAAGTATTGTCTGAGATTGGGGGGTCTTTTCCTACTAGGCAAGTGCTGTTGGTGTCTACTGTGAACAATTTATCTGTGTGCACCTTTTGGCTGTGAAGACAGTGTGGGTTGGTCTAGGGATACATGCCCATAGATTACCAACTGATCAAGTTGATTGCATTTAGATTCATAAGGCCTGCCATAGAGAATATGATTTTCCTTCTGTGGAGCTATTGTGTTCTGGTGGGGGGGTGCAGGGTGATGTCCCTGCAGGGAGAATACAGTGATTATTGCCAGCGGCTATAGCTGCTGGCAATATTTGCATGTAAAAATCCAACATGCTGGTTGTACCCAAGTAGATTGACTTGGGTACAATTAGCCTGCCCATAGGTGGGTCGAATCTTGGCTGTTCCCTGATGAACTGGCCTAAATTTGAACCATCTATGGCCGACTTAAGACTGTGGGAAACCTACTACTTAAAAATCTGACACATATATGTGGGACCTGACCTATTAGCTATAGGAGGGGGGAGATAGGGTCCCTGGGTATAGGGAGTGGGGTGGGGGGTTTTCCAAGGTTTCTGTGGTGGGGCTTGGTCTCTGTGCTATATCTTTTTGATTACATTTGTCCAATAAATTATTTGGTCGCCTTTTGTAGGTGCTATATCCTCTGGTGTTTTTGCAAGCCTACTACTAAGGGCCCTTTCACACGGGGGATCCGTATGTCCGTTTTTCATCCTCCCGTTTTCGGATGAAAAACGGACATACATGTATCCCTATGGAGCGTCGGATGTCAGCGGTGACATGTCCACTGACATCCGACCCACTCCGATCCAAAAAGTGTAACGGAGGAAAACTCTACTTTTCCATCCGTTATCGGATCGGGTGACGACGGACTCTGCGGTCCGTCATCATCCGATCCCCCATAGGGGAGAGCGGCGCTCTGACAGACGGACCTGTTATTTTCCTGCTCAGCGGGGATCGCTCTGCCGAGCAAGCGGGTGTTCACGGGGCGGATCATCACTGATCCGCCCCGTGTGAAAGAGCCCTTAGGCAGATACCCAATGGCTGATTGATCAGTCCAAAATATATGTTCCTGGCAGATCACTGTTTGCCACAAGGTGATTTTGATACCATGGTTGCCGGTTCAGCCAAACCGAGCATACGTTCTTGTGTATTCTGTGTAGTTTGAACCCTAGCCAAATGTTTAAACGTCTTTTTATTGTAAAACGGGCAGGGATTAGAACCAGTGTAAGCGACTTCACTAGGGGGATTTCCCATCACTACTTTTTCTCTCAGACCCCATTGTCATTGGCACATGAAGCAATGAAAACTAAGAGGATCTAACCCTTCCACAATGCTATTCTAAAACAAAGATTTCATTTTTTTTTTTTTTTTTTTTTTTTTTTTTTTTTTAGCACAATTTTTAAAGACAAACATTCAAATGTACCATATTTATGTATATGTCCAAAAGATTATGGAAAAGGTAAAAATGTAGACTGATGTAGGGGGCAAATCGTAGAAGCTTCCTCCAGGAAAGCTATAACACATCTCTAGTATCAAAGGGGTTAATGGGAAGTCTGTGAGCCACAGTAGACTTCCCTTGCAGGATTGTGGGCCCAGAATAGGCTGACAGAAAATTTGTTTATTCCAGTGAACATTGTGGTTATTTGTGATTTTTATTTTGCTCAGCCATCCTTTTTAGGCCACCCACTGGTGCCACCCCAAGCCTAATGAATATTTTGTAGTGTGGATCCATGTGGAGTACATGATTCTGTTCTCGCTCAGTGTGGGATTTTTATTGTTTACAGATAGAACATCTTGTGGCCAGAATGCTGGATAGTGTCTTTTCAGGATACACACTGTCTGCTTTTGTTTAAAGTCTGTGATGATTCTGTTTCTGATCTGTTAAAAAAAGCTTTGTCATATATTACTGTGCAATGACAAGTTTTGTGAAGGATAACGCTGTGTCAGATGTCTTAAATCTTGGTTATATTCCGTTCTATAGTGTGTTTACACCCTGGCTTATCATTATTATAAGGCTATAAAAAACAGAACAGAAATGTTTCATTCATCTATAAGAATATCCCATTGCTTCTAAAAACTGGTTACAGTACAAACATTTCAAAGTATACTGATCTTCAGTTGATCCCTAACCAGCTGAGCATTTGCACTTACTGATCACTGGAGCTTCTAACCATTTATATTTATCCACAATTTTGGACCTGATGTTTTCCATTTATAGGGACCACAGAGTCCTAATTTTACATGCAGTCAGGTGCCCATGGCCCCCACTCTCCTCTCCTTTTGGAGTGCCCAATAACCTGTGACCACTTGTAAGCCCTGCGGCCCAGGCAACACCTTACAGGGTTGAGGTGGGGGTGGCTCCTCAGCAGTCTTCAAGACCACCAGTGGGAAAATCAACTGTATCTCGTGTGTGTTTTAATACGAAGTCTCTGGATAGGCAAGCTTTTTTTGATGGAGAGGAAACACAAGAGCCCCCTGAAGAAGACCGTAAATAGGTCGAAATGCATTGCATTGGGGCTTTGTTCCGAACATCGGACACTACAACCACATTTTATTGATTGTAGGTTGATACATTAGATAGATTCATTTCTTTCTCTACCCTGATGGTATTGCCGTTATTGTGTTTCTCCCTCTCATAATCTATCAGTCTCGCATTGTACGTACCCAGAGCTCATGTTTTAACTTTTGTGTGCATATTGTTTGTTTTCTCTTTTTTTGATAATAAAATCATTTTATTTTTTATATATATTTTTGTTGACTCATAATTGCTGCTAAAAAACCCCACGGGGAATTTCTTCTTTCTTTTTAAAGTATACTGAGCATGACCAAATTTTGGGGAATGCTGTTGTAGACCTCCTGAAAAAGCCAAGTACTTAGCTGTTATACTAACTCATTAACCTTAATGACCCAGAACTATTGTGCATATACAGCCCTAGAAAAGACGAGAGTAGTCCTTGCCAGTAAGAAAAGTTCGGGAAGTACAAAAAACAACTTGTCTGGGTGGATGCAGCATTCATCTGATGTATCTATCCCTTGCCACCTCTAAGACTGAGACCTGCGTGGTCAAAGACTGCTGATTGCTCAGTTCTCTGTCTTCTTTGAGCAGGAAGCGGTGACTGTCAGTCACTGGCTCTGCCCTTCCAGCGCTCACTAGAGTGCTGGGCTGTGGAGGAGGTGGTAGCGGCTGGCTCAGGCTCTCAGCAGCAAGCTGAGAGCCTGAGCCAGCTGCTTCTCAGGCATCTGGGTAGATATCAGTATTAAAGTTGGGATCTCTGCAGAGCCTGGTCCGGCTGAGTGATGTCAGCTCAATACGGGTCACGGGAGTGCAAAACTAAGTGCATTCCTGTGACCCGCAGGAGAAGTAGGGCCAAAACGTCCTCCATAGATGCACACACAGCACTGCTCGGCCATGCCCCCTACTCCCTCCTCACAGAATTCGACTTACAGCAGCTGGAGTCTGTGTGTTTAGGGGGTGGGGGTAGTATTGGTAGCCGCTTAATATTATCCTATGTGTCCACGCACATTAGGCTTAATGTACACGGGACATTTTTACAACCTCTCCTGAATGATTTAACTTGACAGATAGTAAACGTTGTTTAAAAATGTTCAATTTGCTGCATTTAAATGCCGTGTTAAGACCCCTTTCACACCGAGGGCGTTTTGCAGGCGCTATAGTGTTAAAAATAGCGCCTGCAAATCCGCCCTTAAACAGCTGCAGCATTGTCTCCAGTGTGATTGCCCGAGGGCTTTCACACCGGAGCGCTGCGCTGGCAGGACGGGAAAAAGTCCTGCCAGCAGCTTCTTTCAATGGGGCAGCGCTGGGATACCGCCGGCAAAACGCCACTATTGTGGCGCATTGCGGGCGGTTTTAACCCTTGGCCGCTAGCGGGGGGTAAAAGCGCCCCGCTAGCGGCCGAAATGCACCGCTAATTGGATGGTAAAACGCCGCTAAAAATAGCGGCGTTTTACCGCCGACGCTATGGGCGGCCCAATGTGAAAGGGCTCTTAGACACAGCGCTAAGAAGCATTTTTTTTCAAATGGTTAAATATGAAACGCGGCTGAACGCTAGTTACCACGTTTACACTCTGTTACAGGCGTTTGGCATTTCAATGCCTCTGAGTATCCGTCCTGACCGCATTTTTTTTTTTTTTTTTTGCTTTCCAAAAATTGCCTATAAACGACCCTGTGTACATGTACTAATAAGATAACATGGAGTGTTCAGGGGCAGCTGAAAAAAACACCCAACTGCTCCTAAACGTCCGTTTACCAGCAGCAGTGTACATGAGGCCTTAGGAAGATTGGAGGCAAATTTAGAGCTCAACGTTTAGAGCAGTAATAATGGTAGAAAGGAATGCCTGTAAGCCTGCAGCCCCATGCACACTGGGCTTAGAGCGTTTTTTTTTTTTTTTTTTTTTTTTTTTTTTTTGTACAAAGATTTGACGAGCTTAGGAGAGTTTTTTTGCATTTTTTTTTTTTTTTTCTACCAGGAAGCTCCAATCAGTAGGGGTTTCTTCCCCGCCTAAACCAGTGTTTCTCAACTCCAGTCCTCAAGGTGCCCCCAACAGGTCATGTTTTCAGGTTATCCATTATTTTGCACAGGCGATTTGATCAGTTTCACTGCCTTAGTAATTACCACAGCCGTTTTTATCTGAGGGAAATCCTGAAAACATGACCTGTTGGGGCGCCTTGAGGACTGGAATTGAGAAACACTGGTTTAGGCGGGGAAGAAACCCCTTCTGATTGGAGCTTTCTGGTAGAAAAAAAATCCAAAACTCTCCTAAGCTCGTCAAATCTTTGTACAAAAAAAAAAAAAACGCTCTAAGCCCAGTGTGCATGGGTCTGCAGGCTTACAGGCGTTCGTTTCTACCATTATTGCTAACTGTGGCAAAGAGCTGCACCTCGCTTTTCTGGAAGCACATGGGCCCCGCCCATATCTGTCTGGTTGAGAGGTCGCTGAAATCAATGAGCTGGAAAACTTGGTGGCCACGGAGAAGGGCTGGGGAAACAGTTGGAATTTTTTCTCTTATCTCCCCCCTCTTTATTTTAGTAGTTTCCCTTCCTTCTCTCCCTCTTCTACATTTCTCTTCTTTCTCCTCTTCTTCCCTTTAGTGCTACCTTTTACTGTCTGTTTTTGGTGGTGTTTACAGTGTAAAAATGTAACATGGGGTACAGGGTCATCCTAGAATCAGGGCATTCTCGTATACATACAGTTAGGTCCTTTTGGACACAGGCACACAATTTTCATACTTTTGGCTCTGTATGCCACCAGAATAAAATTAAAATGAAACAATCCAAATTAATTTGAAGTGCAGACTTTCAGCTTTAATTCAAGGGGTTGAACATAAATATCAAGTACAAATTTTAGGAACTGCAGCCATTTTTGTACACAGTCCCCCCCCATTTTTAGTGGCTCAAATGTAATCTGACAAATGAATATAATCATAAATGTTCACTTTTATTATTTTGATGAGAATCCTTTACTGGCAATGACTGCCTGAAGTCTGAAACCCATGGACATTACCAGAGACTGGGTTTCCCCCTTTCTGATGCTTTGCCAGGCTATAACTGCAGCTGTCAGCAGTTGTTTGTGGGTCTTTCTGCCTTTAGTTTTGCCTTCAGCAAGTGAAATGCATGCTCAATTGGGTTGAGATCAGGCGATTGACTCAGCCATTGCAGAATATTCCACTTCTTTTTCTTCAAAAGCTCCTGGGTTGCTTTTTGCAGGGTTTTTTTTTTTTTTTTTTTTTTTGGGATCATTGTTTGTCTGTACTGTGAAGTGACATCCAATCAACTTTGCTGAATCTGGTATGACAGTATATCTCTAAACACTGCAGAGTTCATCCGGCTGCTTCTGTCACATCATTAATAAACACCAATGACCCAGTGACACTGGAAGCCATGCATGCCCATGCCATCACACTGCCTCCACCCTGTTTTACAGATGACTTTGTGTGCTTTGAAAGATCATGAGCTGTTCTAAACCTTCGCCACACTTTTTTTTTTTTTCTTCCCATCATTCTGGTACAGATTTAATCTTAGTTTCATCCGTTCAAAGAATGCTTTTCCAGAACTGGTCTGGGTTTTTAGATGTTTTTTGGCAAAGTCTAATCAGTTGTTTGTTTTTTTTTTTTTTTTTTTTTTTTTTATTCTTCAGGCTTTTGAATGGTTTGCACCTTGTGGTGAACCCTCTGTATTTGCTCTTGTGAAATCTTCTATTGATTGTAGACTTTGACAGTGATATGCCCACTTCCTGGAGAGTGTCCTTTACTTGTCTGGATGTTGTGAATGGGTTTTCCTTTGCCATAGAGAGGATCCTGCAATCATCCACCACTGTTGTCTTCCGTGGGCATCCAGGCCTTTTTATGTTGCTGAGCTCACCAGCGTGTTCTTCTTTCCTCAGAATGTACCAAACAGTTGATTTGGCCACTCCTAATGTTGCTGCTAACTCTAATAGATTTTGTTTAATTTTTGAAGCCTTGTATGGACCGCTCCTTTTGAACGTATTATGTAGGTTCACAGCAATAGATTCCAAATGCAAATACCACACTAATGCCGGCCATACACGGTTTGAATTTCGTAAGAATTTTCTTTTGAAAATCGTATGAAAGAATTTTGCTATGAATTTCGCACCATTAGTGGGCTGCAACAACGGCCGATTTTTCGTGCGGCAATCAAATTTGAGGAATCGGACACGTTGGAAATTTTTAGAAAAACATACGATTTTCTAATCAATGATGGGAGAATCGTGCGAGAAATGTAAAAAGAAAATTTACAGAGAGAAAAGAAGATTCCCGGGCAAGAAAATTATTTTCTGTAGCAACATGCGGTGAAATTGAAGGCTTGGTCGGCCGAATTTTGAAAATCAATGGTGGCATCATCCGATCGCAAAAAAAAGGACTTTCTGATTTTGAAAAGAAAATTAGTTTGAAATTCGACCGTGTATGGCCTGCTTTAGGATCAACTCCTGACTTTTTACCTGCTTAATTGATAAAGAAATCGCAAATAAATAGCCCACACCTGGCCATGAAACCGCTTTTTATTCAATTGTCTAATTGCTTTTGGTCTTTTGAAAAAGGGGGGATGGCTAATCTTAGGAGTTGTAATTCCTAAACCCTCCCTCCGATTTGGATGTACATATGTTTTGGTAAATACTTGAAGAAAACTAAAGTTGTGCATATATATAATGGACCGAACTGTGCATCTGTTCTTCATGCCTGGAAATGGTTACCATATGCGACACGGGATTGCTCTGTGTCTGGGTTGGCATGTGATCATCTCGCTGAGCCTCTGCATGAACATGTTGGGGTGTGTGTGTGTGTGTGTGTGTGTGTGTGTGTGTGTGTGTGTGTGTGTGTGTTTTTTTGTTTTTGTTTTTGATGTGTCTGTTCTATGGTTTCTGTACTGTACCGCGTGATGATTAAAAATAAATTAAAAAAATGGTGATCCTGCCATCAAGCACTTCCTGTGACAGAAGTCTGTGTCCCAGTTGTGCTGACGTGAATTACACGTGACTGCTTCAGCACCTGAGAAATGCAATGCAGTCATTGCAGGAGGTCAGCAGCTTTAAAATGAGATAAAAATGAAAAAAAGCAAAAACTCATTTTATTTAAAAAGTCATTTTAGGATACACAGATGTAATTCATAGAATTGCATTTACATTACATGTGTTAAAGTGTATGCACATAAAAAGGGTTTAACAGTTTGCTCAGCGTTTCACTCTAATTAAAATATATATATTTTTGCCTTGCAGTATATTTTATTTTTCTATAATGTTCTATACAAACTATCATATTCTTAATCTGCATGCATATATAGTGGTACTGCAGTGATGGAGGGGCATGTATATTTCATAAACATCTGGTCACCTTACACATGTACAGTCAAAGCATTTCTCTGCTGCTCAGGGCTGGCAGTAACTCAAGGATGGAGCATGGCTTGTATGACCCGGTTACTAGTCTAGAACCCCCTGGATGTAATTTGAGTCGTACTCTACATCAGCACAGGATGTAGTGGATTACAGCCTGAGATCATTGAATATTTGTGAAGTGAATCAGGAGGCAGATTTGTGGTGTGCATGGATGTTCTTTGTATTTCTTGGAGTCCCCTTTTGTTTCTAAATAATTGTTTGATAGCTTTTAAATAATGGCACTCTTGTTTTGCATGCCATAGTATTGTTATGTAAACTGTCGAGAATGATGTGAACGGTAAGGTTGAAGAATACAGATGTATTTAGCTGGATTCTAGCGGTGACAAATATTTCAACTTTCAACCTCCATGGATGTGAAGGACAGTCTTCGTACTTTGTAGTTGCCATGGCAACACAGTGTGAGCGCTCAGCTTTGGAACGCCATGCATTTGGATGTTCCCAAGAAATGCCAGTATCATTTTGGGATGCGAGCTCATGCTATGAAGCTGAAGTGTGGAGAGCAGCGGATTAAGTATTCCTACAATGGACTTTTGTGCTGAATAGTTTCTAGATGTATGAATCGCACCTTTGGCTGAACTGACACAAATGAGTAAGGGCACAGTCACCATTATTTGCGGGGCTGGTTTTGTTTAGAACGGCAGCATTAAGTAACTTGATTTTCTATGGTTATTACTTTTTATAATGCCAAACACCCCCCTTCCCTGCTGTATGTCTCTATCGGCCACACCAGCTGAGCTTCACATGATCATATTGTGCAGTTTGCATGGCTATCAACAATGTGATGACCCCCTGTGTTAGTACATGGCTTTTTGACACTTTGAAACCAGTTCATGTTTATTGATCAGCCCTGGGGGCTAGTAGTTTCTGGGGAGGCATGTTCTCTTAGCACTGGTCATTGGTAGCAAACTCCTTGCTTACTCCATGCTGAAAAGTACAGCTGCTTGTTGATTATAGTTGGAGCTATCACCCAGGGCTAAAGCGAGTGGCACATCCCCCCCCCCCCCCCCCCATATGAATCAATATGGATTTTTTAATTGTACGGTGGAAATACATTTTAAATTAAGTGTGTTGCTATGGAAACACCTTGTATTAAATGTTCATTAAATATTTTGTTCAAGTAGTTATAGTTCACAAACTTGGATGCATTCTAAAAATGGAAATAAAAATTGACGATGATAAACCATTATAGCATCCATCTAAAAGCAATCTGGTTGAAGTCTTAAGCTGGTCAGAGAAAATTAGATTTTTCTTTCCTGCAATGAAAGAAAATCCCCTCAATTTCCCCCATCAACACAGTCGGATGTTGCCTCCAGAACATGGGACACTCTTTATTCATGGGATAGTCCCTGGAGTTTAAAAAAAAATAAATACTAGAAGTAAAATTAAGCCCTCATGCACACAGGCTGTTAAAATAACGTTATGAAAACGCCAGTATCTTTGCAGTGATTTTTTTTTTTTTTACTTTTTTCAGCTTTTTTCAGCATTTTTGCAATAGCGTTTTTGAGCGTTTTTCCACGTTAGCGTTTTTTAGCGTTTGTTTTTTTTTTTTTTTTTTTTCAATGGATCAAAAATGTTAAACGTTGGTGAATGACGTTTTTGAACGTTAGAGCGTTTTTACAGCTGAAAAACGTCTCTCAGAACCCACTGGTCCTGGGTTTTTTTTACAGCTTAAAAACGCCTATGCCACTTGCAGCTCAAAAACGCCTAGGTGGGCATGAAGCCATAGACTAACATAGACAGGCCTTTTTAAGCTGCAAAAAAAGCTCAAAAAAGAAGCTGTAAAATCGTCCGTGTGCATGAGGACTTAAAGGTAAAACTTTCTTTCGTTTTGGATAGTGGAGAGGGATTAGAACACCTGTCAGTTTTTATTACTGTCTGTGCCCCCCCGTTAGGGAGATTCCCCCTTTCTATTTGTCCTGTTTATTATAAGTGAAAGTTTTGTGTTCTCCCCAGAATGTAATAGATGGAAAATCTTTCAATGGGGATACCAGTTCTGGTGATCCCCTGCAAACTAAGGGAATTCCTTCGATTTTCAGATTGAAATTTGCCAAGCCAGGTGGTGCTGACAGGTCCCCCACGACTCAAATTTCAGACGATTCCTGCTACATTGGCTGACATTTGAGCCCTGTTTGAGGGCGCACGCCGTGCAGCTGATGGTTCCAGACGCACTGCACTCTCCATACTATATAGATTACACGCTGTGTGATTAATCAGCCCGGATTTTAAACTTTTAATTCTAGTTATTTTGTGCTGTGATAGCTAAATAAACTAATTAAAAAGTATCACACTATGGAGCCCTGTCTCTTTCATATGAGGATATACTGAAGGACACCTCACAGCTGGAGCGGTGGATCCTGAGGACCCATACACATCATATTGGTGCCTGTTACTACATGCCTACTACCCCTGCAGGGGTGCAGGGAGCTGGTGAGTGTGGATCTTTGAGGGGGAGCACCGCAAGTCACTGGATTTGATCAGCTGTTCTCACGAAAGTCACTTACCACGGACGTTTTTACTTCCTGTTACTGGACTTTGATACACTACAATATATATATGTATATTTTTTCTTTTACCAATTTTTCACTAATAATTTTTTCAATAATTCTTCCAGTTTTTTATTATTTAATGTGCGGTCCTGCACTATACACCTAATGTTGGGACTATTTAATTCACTTTTATACTTATAAGCACACTTGGACACATTTGGGAATCAACATAAGTTTTTATCGTGGTGTCTTATTTTATTTTATTGGATTGTCATACATTAATTTTTATAAGTTGTCACTTAATCAATTTATGAAGATTAGCCACATGATGCACGCCTGCATGTAGGGATGAGACTGACCTGTTAGTACAGTCCATTCAGGTAATGCTGGACACCTAGATCCACTACCTAATGAATGATAAAGGGGTGTATTATATTTTTTCTGATTTCTTTGTCCCTTTGAGGTTCATCCAATTATAAATCAAGGTACCCTGGTAAGGTAGCGCCATTTACCCCTAATAGATTTTCCATTATTATTTAACTCACTCCCTAGGGGGTAAGTGTAAGGGGAGGCTGCAGGCCTTTAGGTTCGTGAGCGCGGAAACCCGTCCCTTATTTGGCTAGCATAACACTCCGGGCGCACTTGGGATAGAAATGTATCTATAATTTCACATTTAAAGATTTAGCCAGAAGTTACCTGCATTTCCCCTTATTCAACCTCGGTTTTATTATTTGTACACTTCCTACAATCGCTGTTTCCTGCCACATAAATCATTCTTGAAGCTTTCCTGTGTTAAAAGGTATGGTTATAACTCATTTGTTTTGCAGACTCACTTGTATTCAGTTTGTTTGATGATCTGTTTTGCAGGTCAATCATAGTAATGTCTGCTCAGCCACTAACCATTCATGAAATAAAATATGTTCATGGGCTGAATTGTGTACATTTATGCTTTTTAATGCTACATCTGCAAAAGTCACATCCTGAGCCTTTTAGCAACCTGACCAGGCAGTATATGCTGGGATACTACTTATTTATGACTGGAGTTTACTTTCCTGGCTTTTAGTAAGTGCCTCAAACATTTAAGCCTGCATTCACACTTGGCATTTTGTAAACACATGCAAAACTGCACTGCACATATGTGCACTTATTAGGATGCAGGGGGTTGAGCACTGGCCACACCTTGTTCCCCAACCTGGGGTAATATTTATATTTTCCCAGAGTTAGTTGTTGGCAAAGGTGCAAGTAGGCTGTATAAAACTTGTCTGCAGATCTGAAGTAAACCCAGTGTGTTCTCATTACTAGTCAGCTTAAAGCAGAGTTCCCATTATAAGAAAAAAAATATTAAAAGTCAGCAGCTACAAATACTGCAGCTGCTGACTTTTAATAATCGGACACTTGCCTGTCCCAGGGTCCAGTGATGTTGGGGATCGAAGCCCCGCTTGTCTCCCCCTCTGCTCGGCGGCGTCTGCATTTTTAACTGTGGGCACCCGGCTGTGGCTGCACAGCCGGGCACCCACTGCGCATGAGCGAGCCACGCGCTGACTGGCCGTGCAATCATCTAGGACCTGTCACGTGTCCCAGATGATTGCCTAGAGCAGTGATGGCTAACCTTGGCACCCCAGATGTTTTGGAACTACATTTCCCATGATGCTCATGCACTCTGCAGTGTAGTTGAGCATCATGGGAAATGTAGTTTTAAAACATCTGGGGTGCCAAGGTTCGCCATCACTGGCCTAGAGGGAGGGGGGAGAGGCGATCTCCCCTCTTGTGTTGAGGGAAGTGATGTCAGGAGCCCAGGCGCTGAAGGAGGCATACTACAAGGGACCCCCTAGCAACAGGCATTTAGAGGTGAGTAAAAAAAAAGTTTATTTCAATTTTTTTTTTTTTTTTTTTTTTTTTTTGGGGTGGAACTCCATTTTAACCGCTTCAGCCCCGGAAGGTTTTACCCCCTTCCTGACCAGAGCGTTTTTTGCGATTCGGCACTGCGTTGCTTTAACTGACAATTGCGCGGTCGTGCGACGTGGCTCCCAAACAAAATTGACGTCATTTTTTTTACAACAAATAGAGCTTTCTTTTGGTGGCATTTGATCACCTCTGCGATTTTTATTTTTTGCGCTATAAACAATGAGCGACAATTTTGAAAAAAACGCATTATTTTTTGCATTTTGATTGATTGGTTTGCACAAAAGTTATAGCGTTTACTAACTAGGGGGTAGTTTTATAGCATTTTAAAAAAAAAAAATTTTTTTTACTAGTAATGGCGGCGATCAGCGGTTTTTATTGTGACTGCGACATTATGGCGGACATGTCGGACATTTTTTTTACACATTTTTGGGACCATTGTCATTTATACAGCGATCAGTGCGATTAAAAATGCATTGATTACTGTGTAAATGACACTGGCAGTGAAGGGGTTAACCACTAGGGGGCGGGGAGGGGTTAAGTGTGTCCTAGGGAGTGATTGCTAACTGTCAGGGGGATGGGCTGGTGTGTGACGTCACTGATCTCTGCTCCCAATGACAGGGAGCAGAGATCGAGTGACACTTGTCACTAGGCAGAATGGGGAGATGCTGTTTACATCAGCATCTCCCAAGTTCGTCCTCTCCGTGAGGCGATCGCGGGTATCCCCGCGGCGATCGAGTCCGCGGGACCCTCGACCCGACTCACGGAGCTCCCGGCCGGCGGCGCGCAGACAATGGCACGGCGGGGAATTCAAATGGACGTACAGGTACGCCCATTTGCCCAGCCGTGCCATTCTGCCAACGTACATCGGCGTGCACCGATCGGGAACCGGTTAAAGTGATTGTAAGCTTTAATTTTTTTCATTAAAATAACAAACATGTTATACTTGCCTACTTTGTGCAGTGGTTTTGCCCAGAGTGGCCTGGATCCTATTCTCCAGTCCCATGCCGGCTCTCCTGGTTCCCCCCTCCTGTCGGGTGCCCTCATAGTAAGAGGCTTGCAATGGGGGCACCTCAGCTGAGCCACTGCTCTGTGCCCATTCACACACAGGAGCCGCTGTTTCGGCCCTGCCCCCCTCTGTATCGGCTCACTGGCTTTGACAGCAGCAGGAGCCAATGGCTCCTGCTGCTGCCAATAGCCAAACAGGAATGTGAGTTCCTGGAGAGGCAAGGCTCTCAGGGACATTGCTGGATTGAGAGGGGCTCTGGTAGGTATTAGGGGGGCTGGGGGTGCTGCTGCAGTTTTCTACATTCATGCATAGAATGCATGATGGTAAAAAACCTTGGTGCCTTTACAACCACTTTAATAACATTTCTGTTGGATTTTGTTTTGGACTGTCACTATTAACTCTGCGTTACTCTTGGTTTTGAGTCCTATTTTGTTGCAATGCTGACCAATAGCCCTTAAACCCTCTTGATGCTTGGATTACAACTTCAAACCAGCATCGGTTCTTCTAGGTATACTTGCACACAGTTTTTGAAGGAACTCGGCAGGTAGGTTGTTCCTACATGCTGACTATGTAGGCTGCCTCAAATCTTTCTGCTTCATGTAATCCCAGACAGACTTGATAATGAGATCATGGCTCTGGGGGCATAGCCGTCACTTCCAGGATTCCTTGTTCTTTATGCTGAAGATAGTTGTTAATGACATTGGCTGTTTTGGGTCATTGTCCTACTGCAGAATACATTTGGGGTCAATAACATCCCTCCCTGGTGGTATGGCATTAACCACGTACGGACCGCCCGCTGTCCTTATATGTCACTACTTTGAAGAGGAATATCGTTATGGCAGCAGCTAGCTGCCATAACCCTGGTATCCTCTTCTTCAGCGTGCGGTCCGCTTTCAGATAAAAGTGGTCTCTGCGGCGGATTCGCTGTGAGATCACTTTTATCGGTGGTGATGGGGGGTGACCTCCGCCGCTTACCGGGCCCGTTGGTAGCGGCGGAGACTAACGCGTCTTTTTGCTGGCTTGGTATGGAGACGAGTGAGGGGGAAGATGGCCCCCACTCGTCTCCATATCATTGCAGGGTGGAAGTGACCTCAAAGCATCACTTCCGCACATAGCTCTTAAAGGGACTTTTTTTTTAATTTTATTTTTTTTTTCAAATGACTATTTTTTTTGCGTTTTAGTGTAAATATGAGATCTGAGGTCTTTTTGACCCCAGATCTCATATTTAAGAGGTCATGTCATGCTTTTTTTCTGTTAGGGATGTTTACATTCCTTGTAATAGGAATAAAAGTGACACTTTTTTTTTTTTTTTTTTAATTTAACCACTTAACAACCGGCCCATAGCCAAATGGCGGCTACAGGGCGGTTGTTTAACTCTGGGAGGACGTCCAGGGACGTCCTCCCAGAATTCTGCTCTCGCGCGCCCCCTAGGGCGCGCACTCGAGAGCATCCGTGATCGCCGGGTCCACAGGACCCGGCGCATCACAGATCCCGGTAAATGGCCGCTGATCGCGGCCGTTTACCATGTGATCGCTCCGTCAAATGACGGAGTGATCACATGTAAACAAACCGGCGTCATCTGATGACGCCGGTTCCTCTCCTCCCCCTCTCCTCCCCTCCTGTGTACCGATCGGTACACAGTGACCGAAGAGGCGGATGGATGGATGGCTGCAGCGTTGTGGGCTGCATCTGTAGTGCCCACAGCGCTGCACAGAGACATCCAGCCATCCATCCATCCATCCACCCATGCTCAGCCATCCCTACTACTCTGCATGCCCTGCAATGCTGTGCAATACTCTGCAATTCCCTCTGCAATACCCTGCAATACTCTGCCATACCCTGGAATACCCCGCAATACTCTGCCATACCCTGCAATACCCCGCAATACTCTGCCATACCCTGCAATACTCTGCCATACCCCGCAATACTCTGCCATACCCTGCAAATACCCCGCAATACTCTGCCATACCCCGCAATACCTCGCAATACTCTGCCATACCCTGCAATACCCCAAAATACTCTGCCATACCCCGCAATACTCTGCCATACCCTGGAATACCCCGCAATACTCTGCCATACCCTGGAATACCCCGCAATACTCTGCCATACCCTGGAATACCCCGCAATACTCTGCCATACCCTGGAATACCCCGCAATACTCTGCCATACCCCGCAATACTCTGCCATACCCTGGAATACCCCACAATACTCTGCCATACCCTGCAATACCCCGCAATACTCTGCCATACCCTGCCATACCCCGAAATACTCTGCCATACCCTGCAATACTCTGCCATACCCCGCAATACTCTGCCATACCCCGCAATACTCTGCCATACCCCGCAATACTCTGCCATACCCCGCAATACTCTGCCATACCCCGCAATACTCTGCCATACCCCGCAATACTCTGCCATACCCCGCAATACTCTGCCATACCCCGCAATACTCTGCCATACCCTGCGATACTCTGCCATACCCCGCAATACTCTGCCATACCCTGCAATACCCCGCAATACTCTGCCATACCCTGGAATACCCCGCAATACTCTGCCATACCCTGCAATACCCTGAAATACCCTGAAATATCCCGCAATACCCTGCCATACTCTGCAATACTCAGTGATACCCAGCCATACTCTGCCATACCCAGCCATGCTCTGCAATACCCCACAAAAATCTGCAATACTCTGCCATAACCCGCAATACTCTGCCATACCCAGCCATACTCTGCCATACCCAGCCATACTCTGCCATACCCAGCCATACTCTGCCATACCCAGCCATACTCTGCCATACCCAGCCATACTCTGCCATACCCAGCCATACTCTGCCATACCCAGCCATACTCTGCCATACCCAGCCATACTCTGCCATACCCAGCCATACTCTGCGATACCCAGCCATACTCTGCGATACCCAGCCATACTCTGCCATACCCAGCCATACTCTGCGATACCCAGCCATACTCTGCGATACCCAGCCATACTCTGCGATACCCAGCCATACTCTGCGATACCCAGCCATACTCTGCGATACCCAGCCATACTCTGCGATACCCAGCCATACTCTGCGATACCCAGCCATACTCTGCGATACCCAGCCATACTCTGCGATACCCAGCCATACTCTGCGATACCCAGCCATACTCTGCGATACCCAGCCATACTCTGCGATACCCAGCCATACTCTGCGATACCCAGCCATACTCTGCGATACCCAGCCATACTCTGCGATACCCAGCCATACTCTGCGATACCCAGCCATACTCTGCGATACCCAGCCATACTCTGCGATACCCAGCCATACTCTGCCATACCCAGCCATACTCTGCGATACCCAGCCATACTCTGCCATACCCAGCCATACTCTGCCATACCCAGCCATACTCTGCCATACCCAGCCATACTCTGCCATACCCAGCCATACTCTGCCATACCCAGCCATACTCTGCCATACCCAGCCATACTCTGCCATACCCAGCCATACTCTGCCATACCCAGCCATACTCTGCCATACCCAGCCATACTCTGCCATACCCAGCCATACTCTGCCATACCCAGCCATACTCTGCCATACCCAGCCATACTCTGCCATACCCAGCCATACTCTGCCATACCCAGCCATACTCTGCCATACCCAGCCATACTCTGCCATACCCAGCCATACTCTGCCATACCCAGCCATACTCTGCCATACCCAGCCATACTCTGCCATACCCAGCCATACTCTGCCATACCCAGCCATACTCTGCCATACCCAGCCATACTCTGCCATACCCAGCCATACTCTGCCATACCCAGCCATACTCTGCCATACCCAGCCATACTCTGCCATA
The DNA here is from genome assembly GCF_042186555.1 of Aquarana catesbeiana. Classification (NCBI taxonomy): domain Eukaryota; kingdom Metazoa; phylum Chordata; class Amphibia; order Anura; family Ranidae; genus Aquarana; species Aquarana catesbeiana. The sequence goes on along the minus strand of NC_133330.1, from coordinate 237,060,271 downwards.
CCCAGCCATACTCTGCCATACCCAGCCATACTCTGCCATACCCAGCCATACTCTGCCATACCCAGCCATACTCTGCCATACCCAGCCATACTCTGCCATACCCAGCCATACTCTGCCATACCCAGCCATACTCTGCCATACCCAGCCATACTCTGCCATACCCAGCCATACTCTGCCATACCCAGCCATACTCTGCCATACCCAGCCATACTCTGCCATACCCAGCCATACTCTGCCATACCCAGCCATACTCTGCCATACCCAGCCATACTCTGCCATACCCAGCCATACTCTGCCATACCCAGCCATACTCTGCCATACCCAGCCATACTCTGCCATACCCAGCCATACTCTGCCATACCCAGCCATACTCTGCCATACCCAGCCATACTCTGCCATACCCAGCCATACTCTGCCATACCCAGCCATACTCTGCCATACCCAGCCATACTCTGCCATACCCAGCCATACTCTGCCATACCCAGCCATACTCTGCCATACCCAGCCATACTCTGCCATACCCAGCCATACTCTGCCATACCCAGCCATACTCTGCCATACCCAGCCATACTCTGCCATACCCAGCCATACTCTGCCATACCCAGCCATACTCTGCCATACCCAGCCATACTCTGCCATACCCAGCCATACTCTGCCATACCCAGCCATACTCTGCCATACCCAGCCATACTCTGCCATACCCAGCCATACTCTGCCATACCCAGCCATACTCTGCCATACCCAGCCATACTCTGCCATACCCAGCCATACTCTGCCATACCCAGCCATACTCTGCCATACCCAGCCATACTCTGCCATACCCAGCCATACTCTGCCATACCCAGCCATACTCTGCCATACCCAGCCATACTCTGCCATACCCAGCCATACTCTGCCATACCCAGCCATACTCTGCCATACCCAGCCATACTCTGCCATACCCAGCCATACTCTGCCATACCCAGCCATACTCTGCCATACCCAGCCATACTCTGCCATACCCAGCCATACTCTGCCATACCCAGCCATACTCTGCCATACCCAGCCATACTCTGCCATACCCAGCCATACTCTGCCATACCCAGCCATACTCTGCCATACCCAGCCATACTCTGCCATACCCAGCCATACTCTGCCATACCCAGCCATACTCTGCCATACCCAGCCATACTCTGCCATACCCAGCCATACTCTGCCATACCCAGCCATACTCTGCCATACCCAGCCATACTCTGCCATACCCAGCCATACTCTGCCATACCCAGCCATACTCTGCCATACCCAGCCATACTCTGCCATACCCAGCCATACTCTGCCATACCCAGCCATACTCTGCCATACCCAGCCATACTCTGCCATACCCAGCCATACTCTGCCATACCCAGCCATACTCTGCCATACCCAGCCATACTCTGCCATACCCAGCCATACTCTGCCATACCCAGCCATACTCTGCCATACCCAGCCATACTCTGCCATACCCAGCCATACTCTGCCATACCCAGCCATACTCTGCCATACCCAGCCATACTCTGCCATACCCAGCCATACTCTGCCATACCCAGCCATACTCTGCCATACCCAGCCATACTCTGCCATACCCAGCCATACTCTGCCATACCCAGCCATACTCTGCCATACCCAGCCATACTCTGCCATACCCAGCCATACTCTGCCATACCCAGCCATACTCTGCCATACCCAGCCATACTCTGCCATACCCAGCCATACTCTGCCATACCCAGCCATACTCTGCCATACCCAGCCATACTCTGCCATACCCAGCCATACTCTGCCATACCCAGCCATACTCTGCCATACCCAGCCATACTCTGCCATACCCAGCCATACTCTGCCATACCCAGCCATACTCTGCCATACCCAGCCATACTCTGCCATACCCAGCCATACTCTGCCATACCCAGCCATACTCTGCCATACCCAGCCATACTCTGCCATACCCAGCCATACTCTGCCATACCCAGCCATACTCTGCCATACCCAGCCATACTCTGCCATACCCAGCCATACTCTGCCATACCCAGCCATACTCTGCCATACCCAGCCATACTCTGCCATACCCAGCCATACTCTGCCATACCCAGCCATACTCTGCCATACCCAGCCATACTCTGCCATACCCAGCCATACTCTGCCATACCCAGCCATACTCTGCCATACCCAGCCATACTCTGCCATACCCAGCCATACTCTGCCATACCCAGCCATACTCTGCCATACCCAGCCATACTCTGCCATACCCAGCCATACTCTGCCATACCCAGCCATACTCTGCCATACCCAGCCATACTCTGCCATACCCAGCCATACTCTGCCATACCCAGCCATACTCTGCCATACCCAGCCATACTCTGCCATACCCAGCCATACTCTGCCATACCCAGCCATACTCTGCCATACCCAGCCATACTCTGCCATACCCAGCCATACTCTGCCATACCCAGCCATACTCTGCCATACCCAGCCATACTCTGCCATACCCAGCCATACTCTGCCATACCCAGCCATACTCTGCCATACCCAGCCATACTCTGCCATACCCAGCCATACTCTGCCATACCCAGCCATACTCTGCCATACCCAGCCATACTCTGCCATACCCAGCCATACTCTGCCATACCCAGCCATACTCTGCCATACCCAGCCATACTCTGCCATACCCAGCCATACTCTGCCATACCCAGCCATACTCTGCCATACCCAGCCATACTCTGCCATACCCAGCCATACTCTGCCATACCCAGCCATACTCTGCCATACCCAGCCATACTCTGCCATACCCAGCCATACTCTGCCATACCCAGCCATACTCTGCCATACCCAGCCATACTCTGCCATACCCAGCCATACTCTGCCATACCCAGCCATACTCTGCCATACCCAGCCATACTCTGCCATACCCAGCCATACTCTGCCATACCCAGCCATACTCTGCCATACCCAGCCATACTCTGCCATACCCAGCCATACTCTGCCATACCCAGCCATACTCTGCCATACCCAGCCATACTCTGCCATACCCAGCCATACTCTGCCATACCCAGCCATACTCTGCCATACCCAGCCATACTCTGCCATACCCAGCCATACTCTGCCATACCCAGCCATACTCTGCCATACCCAGCCATACTCTGCCATACCCAGCCATACTCTGCCATACCCAGCCATACTCTGCCATACCCAGCCATACTCTGCCATACCCAGCCATACTCTGCCATACCCAGCCATACTCTGCCATACCCAGCCATACTCTGCCATACCCAGCCATACTCTGCCATACCCAGCCATACTCTGCCATACCCAGCCATACTCTGCCATACCCAGCCATACTCTGCCATACCCAGCCATACTCTGCCATACCCAGCCATACTCTGCCATACCCAGCCATACTCTGCCATACCCAGCCATACTCTGCCATACCCAGCCATACTCTGCCATACCCAGCCATACTCTGCCATACCCAGCCATACTCTGCCATACCCAGCCATACTCTGCCATACCCAGCCATACTCTGCCATACCCAGCCATACTCTGCCATACCCAGCCATACTCTGCCATACCCAGCCATACTCTGCCATACCCAGCCATACTCTGCCATACCCAGCCATACTCTGCCATACCCAGCCATACTCTGCCATACCCAGCCATACTCTGCCATACCCAGCCATACTCTGCCATACCCAGCCATACTCTGCCATACCCAGCCATACTCTGCCATACCCAGCCATACTCTGCCATACCCAGCCATACTCTGCCATACCCAGCCATACTCTGCCATACCCAGCCATACTCTGCCATACCCAGCCATACTCTGCCATACCCAGCCATACTCTGCCATACCCAGCCATACTCTGCCATACCCAGCCATACTCTGCCATACCCAGCCATACTCTGCCATACCCAGCCATACTCTGCCATACCCAGCCATACTCTGCCATACCCAGCCATACTCTGCCATACCCAGCCATACTCTGCCATACCCAGCCATACTCTGCCATACCCAGCCATACTCTGCCATACCCAGCCATACTCTGCCATACCCAGCCATACTCTGCCATACCCAGCCATACTCTGCCATACCCAGCCATACTCTGCCATACCCAGCCATACTCTGCCATACCCAGCCATACTCTGCCATACCCAGCCATACTCTGCCATACCCAGCCATACTCTGCCATACCCAGCCATACTCTGCCATACCCAGCCATACTCTGCCATACCCAGCCATACTCTGCCATACCCAGCCATACTCTGCCATACCCAGCCATACTCTGCCATACCCAGCCATACTCTGCCATACCCAGCCATACTCTGCCATACCCAGCCATACTCTGCCATACCCAGCCATACTCTGCCATACCCAGCCATACTCTGCCATACCCAGCCATACTCTGCCATACCCAGCCATACTCTGCCATACCCAGCCATACTCTGCCATACCCAGCCATACTCTGCCATACCCAGCCATACTCTGCCATACCCAGCCATACTCTGCCATACCCAGCCATACTCTGCCATACCCAGCCATACTCTGCCATACCCAGCCATACTCTGCCATACCCAGCCATACTCTGCCATACCCAGCCATACTCTGCCATACCCAGCCATACTCTGCCATACCCAGCCATACTCTGCCATACCCAGCCATACTCTGCCATACCCAGCCATACTCTGCCATACCCAGCCATACTCTGCCATACCCAGCCATACTCTGCCATACCCAGCCATACTCTGCCATACCCAGCCATACTCTGCCATACCCAGCCATACTCTGCCATACCCAGCCATACTCTGCCATACCCAGCCATACTCTGCCATACCCAGCCATACTCTGCCATACCCAGCCATACTCTGCCATACCCAGCCATACTCTGCCATACCCAGCCATACTCTGCCATACCCAGCCATACTCTGCCATACCCAGCCATACTCTGCCATACCCAGCCATACTCTGCCATACCCAGCCATACTCTGCCATACCCAGCCATACTCTGCCATACCCAGCCATACTCTGCCATACCCAGCCATACTCTGCCATACCCAGCCATACTCTGCCATACCCAGCCATACTCTGCCATACCCAGCCATACTCTGCCATACCCAGCCATACTCTGCCATACCCAGCCATACTCTGCCATACCCAGCCATACTCTGCCATACCCAGCCATACTCTGCCATACCCAGCCATACTCTGCCATACCCAGCCATACTCTGCCATACCCAGCCATACTCTGCCATACCCAGCCATACTCTGCCATACCCAGCCATACTCTGCCATACCCAGCCATACTCTGCCATACCCAGCCATACTCTGCCATACCCAGCCATACTCTGCCATACCCAGCCATACTCTGCCATACCCAGCCATACTCTGCCATACCCAGCCATACTCTGCCATACCCAGCCATACTCTGCCATACCCAGCCATACTCTGCCATACCCAGCCATACTCTGCCATACCCAGCCATACTCTGCCATACCCAGCCATACTCTGCCATACCCAGCCATACTCTGCCATACCCAGCCATACTCTGCCATACCCAGCCATACTCTGCCATACCCAGCCATACTCTGCCATACCCAGCCATACTCTGCCATACCCAGCCATACTCTGCCATACCCAGCCATACTCTGCCATACCCAGCCATACTCTGCCATACCCAGCCATACTCTGCCATACCCAGCCATACTCTGCCATACCCAGCCATACTCTGCCATACCCAGCCATACTCTGCCATACCCAGCCATACTCTGCCATACCCAGCCATACTCTGCCATACCCAGCCATACTCTGCCATACCCAGCCATACTCTGCCATACCCAGCCATACTCTGCCATACCCAGCCATACTCTGCCATACCCAGCCATACTCTGCCATACCCAGCCATACTCTGCCATACCCAGCCATACTCTGCCATACCCAGCCATACTCTGCCATACCCAGCCATACTCTGCCATACCCAGCCATACTCTGCCATACCCAGCCATACTCTGCCATACCCAGCCATACTCTGCCATACCCAGCCATACTCTGCCATACCCAGCCATACTCTGCCATACCCAGCCATACTCTGCCATACCCAGCCATACTCTGCCATACCCAGCCATACTCTGCCATACCCAGCCATACTCTGCCATACCCAGCCATACTCTGCCATACCCAGCCATACTCTGCCATACCCAGCCATACTCTGCCATACCCAGCCATACTCTGCCATACCCAGCCATACTCTGCCATACCCAGCCATACTCTGCCATACCCAGCCATACTCTGCCATACCCAGCCATACTCTGCCATACCCAGCCATACTCTGCCATACCCAGCCATACTCTGCCATACCCAGCCATACTCTGCCATACCCAGCCATACTCTGCCATACCCAGCCATACTCTGCCATACCCAGCCATACTCTGCCATACCCAGCCATACTCTGCCATACCCAGCCATACTCTGCCATACCCAGCCATACTCTGCCATACCCAGCCATACTCTGCCATACCCAGCCATACTCTGCCATACCCAGCCATACTCTGCCATACCCAGCCATACTCTGCCATACCCAGCCATACTCTGCCATACCCAGCCATACTCTGCCATACCCAGCCATACTCTGCCATACCCAGCCATACTCTGCCATACCCAGCCATACTCTGCCATACCCAGCCATACTCTGCCATACCCAGCCATACTCTGCCATACCCAGCCATACTCTGCCATACCCAGCCATACTCTGCCATACCCAGCCATACTCTGCCATACCCAGCCATACTCTGCCATACCCAGCCATACTCTGCCATACCCAGCCATACTCTGCCATACCCAGCCATACTCTGCCATACCCAGCCATACTCTGCCATACCCAGCCATACTCTGCCATACCCAGCCATACTCTGCCATACCCAGCCATACTCTGCCATACCCAGCCATACTCTGCCATACCCAGCCATACTCTGCCATACCCAGCCATACTCTGCCATACCCAGCCATACTCTGCCATACCCAGCCATACTCTGCCATACCCAGCCATACTCTGCCATACCCAGCCATACTCTGCCATACCCAGCCATACTCTGCCATACCCAGCCATACTCTGCCATACCCAGCCATACTCTGCCATACCCAGCCATACTCTGCCATACCCAGCCATACTCTGCCATACCCAGCCATACTCTGCCATACCCAGCCATACTCTGCCATACCCAGCCATACTCTGCCATACCCAGCCATACTCTGCCATACCCAGCCATACTCTGCCATACCCAGCCATACTCTGCCATACCCAGCCATACTCTGCCATACCCAGCCATACTCTGCCATACCCAGCCATACTCTGCCATACCCAGCCATACTCTGCCATACCCAGCCATACTCTGCCATACCCAGCCATACTCTGCCATACCCAGCCATACTCTGCCATACCCAGCCATACTCTGCCATACCCAGCCATACTCTGCCATACCCAGCCATACTCTGCCATACCCAGCCATACTCTGCCATACCCAGCCATACTCTGCCATACCCAGCCATACTCTGCCATACCCAGCCATACTCTGCCATACCCAGCCATACTCTGCCATACCCAGCCATACTCTGCCATACCCAGCCATACTCTGCCATACCCAGCCATACTCTGCCATACCCAGCCATACTCTGCCATACCCAGCCATACTCTGCCATACCCAGCCATACTCTGCCATACCCAGCCATACTCTGCCATACCCAGCCATACTCTGCCATACCCAGCCATACTCTGCCATACCCAGCCATACTCTGCCATACCCAGCCATACTCTGCCATACCCAGCCATACTCTGCCATACCCAGCCATACTCTGCCATACCCAGCCATACTCTGCCATACCCAGCCATACTCTGCCATACCCAGCCATACTCTGCCATACCCAGCCATACTCTGCCATACCCAGCCATACTCTGCCATACCCAGCCATACTCTGCCATACCCAGCCATACTCTGCCATACCCAGCCATACTCTGCCATACCCAGCCATACTCTGCCATACCCAGCCATACTCTGCCATACCCAGCCATACTCTGCCATACCCAGCCATACTCTGCCATACCCAGCCATACTCTGCCATACCCAGCCATACTCTGCCATACCCAGCCATACTCTGCCATACCCAGCCATACTCTGCCATACCCAGCCATACTCTGCCATACCCAGCCATACTCTGCCATACCCAGCCATACTCTGCCATACCCAGCCATACTCTGCCATACCCAGCCATACTCTGCCATACCCAGCCATACTCTGCCATACCCAGCCATACTCTGCCATACCCAGCCATACTCTGCCATACCCAGCCATACTCTGCCATACCCAGCCATACTCTGCCATACCCAGCCATACTCTGCCATACCCAGCCATACTCTGCCATACCCAGCCATACTCTGCCATACCCAGCCATACTCTGCCATACCCAGCCATACTCTGCCATACCCAGCCATACTCTGCCATACCCAGCCATACTCTGCCATACCCAGCCATACTCTGCCATACCCAGCCATACTCTGCCATACCCAGCCATACTCTGCCATACCCAGCCATACTCTGCCATACCCAGCCATACTCTGCCATACCCAGCCATACTCTGCCATACCCAGCCATACTCTGCCATACCCAGCCATACTCTGCCATACCCAGCCATACTCTGCCATACCCAGCCATACTCTGCCATACCCAGCCATGCTCTGCCATACCCAGCCATGCTCTGCCATACCCAGCCATGCTCTGCCATACCCAGCCATGCTCTGCCATACCCAGCCATGCTCTGCCATACCCAGCCATGCTCTGCCATACCCAGCCATGCTCTGCCATACCCAGCCATGCTCTGCCATACCCAGCCATGCTCTGCCATACCCAGCCATGCTCTGCCATACCCAGCCATGCTCTGCCATACCCAGCCATGCTCTGCCATACCCAGCCATGCTCTGCCATACCCAGCCATGCTCTGCCATACCCAGCCATGCTCTGCCATACCCAGCCATGCTCTGCCATACCCAGCCATGCTCTGCCATACCCAGCCATGCTCTGCCATACCCAGCCATGCTCTGCCGTACCCAGCCATGCTCTGCCGTACCCAGCCATGCTCTGCCGTACCCAGCCATGCTCTGCCGTACCCAGCCATGCTCTGCCGTACCCAGCCATGCTCTGCCGTACCCAGCCATGCTCTGCCGTACCCAGCCATGCTCTGCCGTACCCAGCCATGCTCTGCCGTACCCAGCCATGCTCTGCCGTACCCAGCCATGCTCTGCCGTACCCAGCCATGCTCTGCCGTACCCAGCCATGCTCAGCCGTACCCAGCCTCTGTATGTGGCCAGGCTGTGGAAGTCTCACACATGTGGTATCGTCGTACTCAGGAGGAGTAGGAGAATCTATTTTGGGGTGTCATTTTTGATATGTACATGCTATGTGTTAGAAATATTGTATAAATGGACAACTTTGTGTTAAAAAAAAAAAAAAGCGTTTTAACCACTTCCCGCCTTCCGTCATACGACGTCCTTGACTTTGTGCGGGGATATCTGAATGATGGGTGCAGCTACAGGCATCATTCAGATATCATCTTTTTCAGCCGGCGATTCCCTACACCATAAGAATGATCGTAGCGGCTGTTACACTGCTTGATCGTTCTTACGGGAGGCGAGAAGGGACGCCCCCCCCTCCCGCCGCCCTCCGGTGCTTCTACCGACCGCTATGATCGAAGCCAGGATCTTTTTTTTTTTTTTTTTTTTTTTTTTTTTTTTTTTATTTCAGGAACAGCCTAGAGGTGAGATGTGGGGTCTTATTGACCCCATATCTCACTGTAAAGAGGACCTGTCATGCCATATTCCTATTACAAGGGATGTTTACATTCCTTGTAATAGGAATAAAAGTGATCAAAAAATTTTTTTTTTTGGAAAAAAGTGTCAAACTAAAATAAATAAAGTAAAATGAACAATAAAAAAAAAAAATAAAAATTTTTTAAAGTGCCCCTGTCCGTGTGCTCGCATGCAGAAGCAAACGCATACGTAAGTCCCGCCCACATATGAAAACGGTGTTCAAACCACACATGTGAGGTATCGCTGCGATCGGTAGAGCGAGAGCAATAATTTTGGCCCTAGACCTCCTCTGTAACTCAAAATTTGTAACCAGTAAAAAATTTTAAAGCGTCGCCTATGGGGATTTTTAAGTGGTGAAGTTTGGCGCCATTCCACAAGCGTGTGCAATTTTGTAAGGTGACATGTTAGGTATCTATTAACTCGGCGTAACTTCATCTTTCATATTATGCAAAAACATTGGGCTAACCTTACTGTTTTTTTTTAAAGCAAAAAACAGTTTTTTTTCCAAAAAAAACGCGTTCCAAAAATTGCTGCGCAAATATCGTGCGAGATAAAAAGTTGCAATGACCGCTATTGTATTCTCTAGGGTCTTTGCTAAAAAAACATATATAATGTTTTGGGGTTCTATGTAATTTTCTAGCAAATAAATGATGATTTTTACATGTAGGAGAGAAATGTCAGAATTGGCCTGGGTGCTCCAGAACGCCTGAAGGTGCTCCCCTGCATGTTGGGCCTCTGTATGTGGCCACGCTGTGTAAAAGTCTCACACATGTGGTATCGCCATACTCGGGAGTAATAGCAGAATGTGTTTTGGGGTGTAATTTGTGGTATGCATATGCTGTGTGTGAGAAATAACCTGCTAATATGACAATTTTGTGAAAAAAAAAAAAAAAAGAAAAAAAAAAAAACTTGTTTTTGCAAAGAATTGTGGGAAAAAATGACAACTTCAAAAAACTCATCATGCATCTTTCTAAATACCTTGAAATGTCTTCTTTCCAAAAAGGGGTCATTTGGGGGGTATTTGTACTTTTCTGGCATGTTAGGGTCTCAAGAAATGAGATAGGCCGTCAGTACTTCAGGTGTGATCAATTTTCAGATATTGGTACCATAGCTTGTGGACGCTATAACTTTCACAAAGACCAAATAATATACACTAATTTGGGTTATTTTTACCAAAGATATGTAGCGGTATAAATTTTGGCTAAAATATATGAAGAAAAATTACTAATTTTCAAAATTTTATAACAGAAACAAAAATTTATTTTTTTACAGATTTTTCGGTCTTTTTTCTTTTATAGCGCAAAAAATAAAGAACCCAGCGGTGATTAAATACCACCAAAAGAAAGCTCTATTTGTGTGAAAAAAAGGACAAAAAATTCATATAGATACAGTGTTGCATGACTGAGTAATTGTCATTCAAAATGTGAGAGCACCAAAAGCTGAAAATTGGTCTGGTTATTAAGGGGGTTTAAGTGCCCAGTGGTCAAGTGGTTAAAAAAAAGTGTAAAAATAAAAGGTAAAAAAGTATTTTTTTTTTTTTTTTTAAACACCTTTCCTGACCTGACAAGCTGATTGCTCAGATAAGGGTCTGGTATGGATTTTTTTTTTGGGGGGGGGGGGATGGATGGACCCCAACAACTTTTTTTTTTTTTTTTTGCGTGGGGGGTTCCCCTGAAAATCCATACCAAACCGAAAGGCCTGGTATGCTCTTGAAGGGGTAACCCGTGTGTGTATGTGTGTAAATATATATATATTTTTTTTTTTAAATTTGGCGTGGAGTTTCCCCTAAATATTCATACCGGACACAGTGCCAGGTATTGTCGGGGATCAAAGTCTGATCCTTGTTCGGCATGTCGGACTTCAAGTCGCAGGGAAAAGTCGGATCCAAAGTGGTGCTACTGTCGTGTCGTACCAGTGTGAACCTGGCCTGAGTGTAAGAACTGATGCTGGTTTGAAACTAAAGGGTAGTCTCACCAAATATTGATTTGATCTAGATTTTTTTCTTCTTCTGTTCGCTCACTGAGTTTTTGTAAAATGTAATTTTTGTAAATATATATTTTTGAAAGCATTCTTACTTTACAGCATTTCTTCACACCTGCCTAAAATGTTTGCACAGTACTGTGTGTGTGTGTGTGTATATATGTATGTATGTGTGTGTGTTTTATATTCTGACCCATGGATTAACTGCATAAACGCCCCATCCGTGATTACCTAGCCCTAAGATAAAGGCAATAAAATGATGTCCTTCAGCCACCTGCATGACATTTTACACCGAGCATTGTACTGAAACTGGAGAACGGGTTGAATGGGTAATTTTCTGTCTTGTAGTGGTTGCTATGGAGATTACATTATAGAAAGAAGCCTTGGTGTGCAGTTGTAACTTTGATCTAATGAAGTGTAAAATCTTATGTGGTTTAAAGTCTGCTTCTAGATATGACTCTTAATTTATTGGCCGGGGTGACATTACATTTTAGCTGTTTAATATTAATATAGCTTTGTGGAAGTGTTACCATATGTTTGATGTGACAGGACCACAGAGCTTACCTGCTAGTATAGCAGAGTGTTCCTTACTAGCAGCATTTTCATTACTCCAGCAGTATTTAGAGCCAGACTTGTGGACTGTGCTGTTGGAACAGAACAGGATCCTGTCTGATCTATTTTTTTTCCACTGAGACCTCTCAGCCAGTGAGCTCATAATAGTAGATTAAACCATGGTCTGTCTTTTGTGTCTGGGGTTCCTTTAAAACTGAAGTTTAATGTATCCCTTCTGCCCTAGCCACCATTCATAATACTCGTATTCCACAATGCATCGTGTTCTGTTAATGGAGGCTGAGTAGCTGAATGACAGAATCTCCTACATTCACAGAGTTAATAAAAAGCAAGATGAAAAAAATGCACAAACTATACAAATATCCAAAATATGCATCCCTCTGTGTATGTAAATGCTCGGCTTTACAGGAAGAGTCATGCAGCCGTTCCTGTCATTGATAACAGGCTGCTGGCAGTGGCCACACAGAACATTTGTCACTCCTAGGTGCATTTAAAGGCAGGCAAAACACATGCTGTTTGGGCCTCTGCGCCTGTGTCAATGAGCGCTAACTGTGCAGCATAGGCAAAGAACCAAGAAAAATATCCCTAGATTTCTAGCCAGGTTAACAGGTGTGTGTGTGTGTTTGTGTGTGTGTGTTTGTGTGTTTTTTGCGCACTCATAAAGCAGTTATAACAAAACTATTTCTGGTAGAATTACTAGGACAAAAGGGATCAAGCAAGTTCATTGTTTACATGCACTTAGATCCCTTTCACACTGTGCCGCCACTGACGTCAGCGGTAAAGCATCACCGTTTTAGCTGCGCTATTCGGCCGCTAGCGGGGCAGTTTTAACCCCCCCGCTAGCGGACGAAAAGGGGTTAAATCCGCCTGCAGTTTTGCTGGCAGTATCGCAGCGCTGCCCCATTGATTTCAATGGGGAGCAGCGGTGGAGGAGCGGTGAGTTCACCACTCCAAAGAAGCTGCTGGCAGGACTTTTTCTGAGGCCCTACCCTCGGGCTTTCACACTGGAGTGAATGGAGCAGCTGTTAGGGCGGTTTGCAGGCGCTAATTTTAACGTTATAGCGCCTGCAAAAGGCTCCAGTGTGAAAGGGGTCTTAAGGCTTCATGTACACTGCTGCTGGTAAAAGGACGTTTAGGAGCAGTTGGGAGTTTTTTACACGGGGTCGTTTATAGCATTTTTTGGAAAGTAAAACAATTCGTTCAGGACGGATGTTCAGAGGTGTTTGAAACAGCTAACGCCTGTAACAGCTTGTAAACGCAGTAACTCGTGTTTAGCTGCATTTCGTTTACAGGAGTATTTAATTTTTGACTATTGGAAAAAACAAGAAAAGAAAAAGGCATGTAAACGCCTTTAAATGTCGGTTACTATCTGTCAAGTTACAACTCATTCAGGAGAGGTCAGGGTGGATTTGATTTAAATCAAGTTGATTTTAATCACAATTTAAATCCTTAGTTAAAAGGCTTGATTTTAAATCAACTCCATTTAAATGATAATTTTTTAAAGGGCCACTGTCGTCTCTAATCTGCAGCAGATCCTCCTCTGACCCGCTGTTGACTCACCGACGGTCCCATTCACTCCCACCTACTTTAATGGGGCGGCTGGTGATGCAGCAGTGACACAACAAGGTGAGGGATGTGGTGGCAGCAGGTGAGTGGATGCCCACTAACAGGCGCTGCCATGATGGATCTGAAATGACAGGTGCCCTTTAAATGTAAGGACTTATTCTTGCTGGTAGTTAGCTTATTATTCTAAATAGGAAACCTTAATTTTGTTGGCTAATATTAAAGATTCTGTCAGGTTAGTAAAACAGCGACATCGGAACCGATTCAGTCGTACAGTTTGTAGTGTACATAGATGTGCAAAACAATGGAATATTCCTGAACTTTGTTTACTGTGAAATTGTGTGAATGCATCAATGCGGGGTGCATGTTCTCACCTTGCAGAGCTTGGATTCATTGAGTTTAACAAAAATGTAAATATTGCAGAATATACAGCCTCATGTTACATAACGAAGCTCTATTTGATGCTGAATAAACAAAATTATTAAATAGAAAACTATCTTTAGATTTTTACTCCAAAAGCATGTTATTAAAATTAAATTTTTGATAAAAATAAAAAAAATCGATTCAACCACTTCAGCCCCGGTAGATTTGGCTGCTCGATGACAGGCCATTTTTTGCAATACGGCACTGCGTCGCTTTAACTGACAATTGCGCGGTTGTGCGATGCTGTACCCAAACAAAATTTGATGTCCCTTTTTTTTTTTTTTTTTTCCCCCACAAATAGTTTATCTTTTTGTGGTGTTTGATCACCTCTGCGGTTTTTATTTTTTGCGCTATAAATAAAAGAACAGCGAAATTTTTGAAAAAAAAAAAAAAAAAAAACACTTTTACTTTTTGCTATAATATCCCACATTGTTTTTTTTTTTTTTTTTAAAAAAAAAAAAAACAAAACACATTTTTTTTTTTTTTTGCTATGTATTCTTCTACATATTTTTGGTAAAAAAAATCGCAATAAGCGTATATTGATTGGTTTGCTCAAAAGTTATAGCGTCTACAAAATAGGGAATAGATTTATGGCATTATTATTATTATTATTATTATTATTATTATTATTATTATTATTATTATTATTATTATTTTTTTCTTTTTTTTTTACTAGTAATGGTGGTGATCTGCATATTTCACTGGGACTGCGATATTGCGGCGGAAAAATTTGGACATTTGGGACCATTGACAATTATACAGTGATCAGTGCTACAAAAATGCACTGATTACTGTATAAATGTCACTAGCAGGGAAGGGGTTAACACTAGGGGGCGATCAAGGGGTTAACTGTGTTTCCTAGGTGTGTTCTAACTGTAGGGGGGGTGGGACTGACTAGGGGAAGAGAGAGATCGGTCTTCATACTTTGTATGAACACATCTCTGTCCTCTCCCCTGAGAGAACCGGGATCTGTGTTCCCGGAGATCCCAGTTCTCGCTCTGTCACTCGCATCAGCTCCGGGCACACGCTGCGGGTGCGCGCCCCTAGTGGCCAAAAGGCGAAGCGACGTAAGGTAACGTCGATTTGCCCAGCCGAGTCAACCTGCTGCAGTAAAACTGCGGCGGTTGGTCCAGAAGTGGTTAAATAAAAAAAAAAATAAATCATTGCTTTATATCCACCCTGGGAGAGGTTGTAAAATGTCCCGTGTACATTAACCACTTCACTACCCAGCTATAGTCATATGACGTCCGCAGATGGGATCTCCCATCCTGGGCAGGCGTCATATGACTTCCTCAGCTTCCCGGCGGTATACACGCCCGCCAGGTCACCGAGGACCTGATGCGCGTTCCCGGCGGGCGCGATGTCTGCCGGGCACCCACGATTGCTCGTGACAGAGCAGGAACGTGGATCTGTGTGTAAACACACAGATCCACGTCCTGTCAGGGGAGAGGAGACAGATCGTGTGTTCCTAGTATATAGACCGATCAGTCTCCTCCCCTAGTCGGTCCCATCCCCCTCACAGTTAGACCCCTTTCAGACTGGGGCACTTTGCATGTGCTACAGCACTAAAAATAGCGCCTGCAAAGCGCCCTGAAAGAGCCGCCGCCCCTGTCTCTTCAGTGTGAAAGCCCAAGGGCGGTGCGCTGGCAGGACGGTAAAAAAAGTTCTGCTAGCAGCATCTTTGGAGCTGTAAAGGAGCGGTGTGTATACCGCTTCTCCCCATTGAAATCAATGGGGCAGCTATACCGCCGGCAAAACGCTGCTGCCGCAGCTCTTTGCGGGTGGTTTTAACCCTTTTTTTGGCCGATAGCGGGGGGGGGGGGGGGGGCTAAAAGCGTCCCACTAGCGGCCGAATACCTCCGCAAATACTGCGGTAGAGCACTGCTAAAAATAGCGGCACTTTACCACCGCCCCAGTGTGAAAGGGGCCTTAGAACCTCTCTAGGTAACACATTTAACCCCTTTATCTCCCTCTAGTGTTAACTCCTTCTTTGCCAGTGACATTTACACAGTAATCGGTGCATTTTTATATCATGATCGCTGTATAAATGTCACTGGTCCCAAAATAGTGTCAAAAGTGTCTGATTTGTTTGCTGCAATTTCAGTCACAATAAAAATTGCAGATTGCCAGCATTACTAGTAAAATGCCATAAATCAATAACCTATTTTGTAGGTGCTATAACTTTTGCGCAAACCAATCAATATACGCTTATTGAGATTTTTTTTTTTTTTTGATTACCAAAAATATGTAGAATACATATCGGCCTAAACGGAGGAAAAAAAATGTTTTTTAACCACTTTAAGACCGGGCCTTTTTTTCAAACTTGTTTACAAGTTAAAATCTTTAAAAAAAAATCAAACAGTAAAGTTAGCCCAATTTTTTTTTTTTTTTTATATATTGTGAAGGATGTTACGCCGAGTAAATTGATAACCAACATGTCAGGCTTCAAAGTTGTGCCCACTCGTGGAATGGCGACAAAATTTTACTCTTAAAAAATCTCCATATGCAATGTTTAAAAAATTCTACAGGTTGCATGTTTTGAGTTGCAAAGGAGGTCTAGGGCTGGGATTATTGCTAACGATCGCGGTGATACCTCACATGTGTGGTTTGAACATAGTTTTCATATGCGGGCGCTACTCACGTATGTGTTCGCTTCTGCACGCAAGCTCGACTGGAAACGTTTACAAAAATGTCTTTTCCCTATTTTTTACTTTTTTTTTTTTTAAATTTTACACTGTTCTTTATAAAATAAAAAAATTGTCACTTTTATTCCTATTACAAGGAAGGTAAACATCCCTTGTAATAGAAAAAAAAGCATGGCAGGACCTCTTAAAAATGAGATCTGGCGTCAAAAAGATCTCATATTTACACTAAATTGCAATAAAAAAAATTGTCATTTGAAAGAAATAAAAATAAATGTTGCTTTAAGATCTATGGGCGGAAGTGACGTTTTGATGTCGCTTCCGCCCTGCAATGGTATGGGGACGGGTGACGCAGGTAACAAATAAAGAGAAAATAATATAGCGTGTACAATTGCTATACAAGTCATATTGTAATTGAATGTTATCAAAAATGACCTTTCCTTTTCAGTCTGCAGCTGCTGTAATTTTCTATAAATGCAATGCAATATGGCTACATGGAGTTGCTCTGTACACAGCATGTGTACTGACCACTCCCCAGAAACATTTCCTGCTTGTGTGATTGGCTCACCAATTTTCCCAGAAGTCTGCCTAAGTCAGATTTCAGGCATCCCCTGCAACAAAAATGTAATTTTGGTGAGATATTTCCCATAGGAATACATCTAAAGGGATGCAAGCCCAGCAGATTTCCTCGTTAGTGCTCTTCAGCTGCCACAGCTGACTGATAATTATGAAACCACTCCAATTAGACTCAGGCAACACAGACAAACACACAGGGATTTCTTCAGAATAACAAAAGGTAGGAATCTGCAACAAAGGTTGTTATAATTCTTGCAATGTACATAGATCACCCAGAGGGGAATGTGTGTTTTTTTTTTTTTTTTTTTTTCCCCCAAACAAAAGTGGAGTTTCGCTTTAACCGGTTCCCGACCGGCGCACGCCGATGTACGTCGGCAGAATGGCACTGCTGGGCAAATGGGCGTACCTGTACGTCCCTTTGAATTTGCCGCCGTGCCATTGTGTGCGCGCCGCCGGCCGGGAGCACCGTGAGTTGGGTCGTGGGGATACCCACGATCGACTCACGGAGAGGATAAGCGGGGAGATGCTAATGTAAACAAGCATCTCCTCGTTCTGTCTAGTGATTGGGAGCAGAGATCAGTGACGTGTCGTGACGTGTGTCATTTACACAGGAATCGGTGCATTTGTATAGCACTGATTGCTGTATAAATGACAATGGTCCCAAAAATGTGACAAATGTCCGACGTGTCTGTCATAATGTCGCAGTCACGATAAAAACCGCTGATCGCCGCCATTACTAGTAAAAAAAAAATAATAAAAATGCCATAAAACTATCCCCTGTTTTGTAAACACTAACTTTTGCGCAAACCAATCAATAAATGCTTATTGCGTTTTTTTTTTTTTTTTTTTTTTTCTTTTTACCAAAAATATGTAGAAGAATACGTATCGGCCTAAACCGAGGAAAAAAAATGTTTTTAAAAATATTTTTGGGGATATTTATTATAGCAAAAAGTAAAAAATAATGTTTTTTTTTTTTTTTTTTTTTTTTTAATTGTCGCTATTTTTTTGTTTATAGTGCAAAAAATAAAAACCGCAGAGGTGATCAAATACCACCAAAAGAAATCTCTATTTGTGGGAAAAAAAGGATGTCAATTTTGTTTGGGAGCCACGTCGCATGACCGCGCAATTGTCAGTTAAAGCAACGCAGTGCCGAATCGCAAAAAGCGCTCTGGTCAGGAAGGGGGTAAATTCTTCCGGGGGTGAAGTGGTTAAGCCTAAAACTGGCCATACATTATATGATCTTTCAAAAGATTTGAAGACACTCTACTGTTGCAATGATGTAGGTTGAAAAATGAATGTAACATTTATTATGTAATTGCTCAGCATGACTTGAAGGTTTCAGAATTGTTGGTCAACATTTCAAAACATTTGAACAGCAAGAGCCTATTCACACCAGTGTTGTGCGTGTTCAAACCTGTTACTTATGTTGGTGCAGATTTGCTCATTTTGATTGGTATCCCAGTGTACCTTCCTAATGTTAAAAAGTAAACCACAATAAGTGTAGCGCTATTGAAATATTAAAACGTCCAATGTAAAAAACGTTAAACCGACAGTTCCAAATGTAAATGGTAAGAAAAAGTAACCCGTATGTATATTAATAGGGAATCTTCAGGAACTAAACACTTCAAGCAGAGATATGAGACATCTGAAGTGAAGACAGACACACCACCACCGAAAATGAAGAGGCTTACCAGATTGGATGGACCCAAAGGGGCATACGCCGAGTTGGGTCGGATAAGGCTTAGGTGGTGAGTGGCTGTAGATGGCCCGGAGGGGTGATGTTTATGGAATGACCCACACGTTGCTATGTCCCTCAAAGCGATGCCAGAAACCCGAAGGGGCGAAGTGTATGGAACGAGCCACACGTTGTTGTATCCCTTGGAGCGATGTTAATAACCAAATGATGGTGATGACAAATGGAAAAAAAGAAGGGATGGCCACATAGTGTGAATCCGTATAAAAAAGTAGAATTTATTAAAAATAAGAATATACACTCACATGTAGATCAATTTAAAACAGCGCTGTAGAAGAGTGGCGACAGTGGGGTCCTACCCGACGCGTTTAGACGTCGTCCACATGTGAGTGTATATCCTTATTTTTAATAAAGTCTACTTATTTATACGGATTCACACTATGTGGCCATTCCTTCTTTTTTTCCATTTGTCATCACCATCATTTGGTTTTTAACATCGCTCCGAGGGATACAACAATGTGTGGTTCGTTCCATACACTTCGCCCCTCCGGGTTTCTGGCATCGCTTTGAGGGACATAGCAACGTGTGGGTCATTCCGTAAACATCGCCCCTCCGGACCATCTACAGCCACTCACCACCTAAGCCTTATCCGACCCAACTCGGCGTATGCCCCTTTGGGTCCATCCAATCTGGTAAGCCTCTTCGTTTTCGGTGGTGGTGTGTCTGTCTTCACTTCAGATGTCTCATATCTCTGCTTGAAATGTTTAGTTCCTGAAGATTCCCTATTAATATACATACGGATGACTTTTTCTTACCATTTACATTTGGAACTGTCGGTTTAACGTTTTTTACATTGGACGTTTTAATATTTCAATAGCGCTACACTTATTGTGGTTTACTTTTTGGCATACATCTTGTTGGTCGTGTTAGCTGCTTGTTTCTTTCCAGGGCAGCGCAGAATTCATTTGTATATACCTTCCTAATGTTCCTGCGTAGCAGTGTACTGTAGTGGAAAAAATGGTGAATTTGTTGTCCACTGCAGTGCTTTAGGCAGCCCATTCATTTAAATAGCAATTGTAAACACTTGTTAAATGCACCTCAGCAGGTGGGGCTGCTGTGATTTTTGTCTCGCACTAAAAGCTTTTATACGTGTGTGTGTGTGTGTACACACACATGTGGTTGCCTGTATCGATAATCAAGTTTAACCGATTGCCGCCCGTCATATGACGGCCAGGCGGCGTAGCTCTCGTTCTGGGAGAGCGTCATATGACACCCTCGCCTTCCCGGGCCACCTGTCACTCGGGACCCGCGATTTCCTGATAACACAGCAGGACCGTGGATCTGTGTGTTGTAAACACACAGATCCACGTCCTGTCGGGAGAGGAGACCGATGTGTATTCTCAGTATGGAGGAACACCGATCGTTCTCCTCCCCTTGTGAGTCCCCTCCCCCTACAGTTAGAAACACTCCCTAGGAAACATAATTAACTCCTCGATCACCCCCTAGTGTTAACCTCTTCCCTGCCAGTCACATTTATACAGTAATCAGTGCATTTTTATAGCACGGTTCGCTGTATAAATGTGAATGGTCCCAAAAATGTGTCAAGTGTCCAATATGTCCGCCGCAATATCGCAGTCACAATAAAAATTGCAGATCGCTGCCATTACTAGTAAAAAAAAAAAAATAAAAAATGCTATAAATCTATCCCCTATTTTGTAGACGCTATAACTTTTGTGCAAACCAATCAATATACGCTTATTGCAATTTTTTTTACCAAAAATATGTAGAATACATATCGGCCTAAACTGAGGAAAAAATGTGTTTAAAAAAAAAAAATTGGATATTTATTATAGCAAAAAGTAAAAAAATGTGTTTTTTTTTTTTTTTTCCAAACTTTTTTTTTCACTCTTCTTTTGTTTATAGCGCAAAAAATAAAAACCGCAGAGGTGATCAAATACCACCAAAAAGCTCTATTTCTGGGGAAAAAAATTAACATTTTTATTTGGGTACAGTGTTGCATGACTGCGCAATTGTCATTCAAAGTGTGACAGCGCTGAAAGCTGAAAAATGGCCCGGGGCAGGAAGGGGGTGAAAGTGCCCTGTATTGAGGTGGTTAAGTAGCCATGAGCAGGGATTGATTTTCTAGGCTGTTGGTAACAAGTTGTATAGCTTCATAAAAAAAACAAAAAAAAAAACTTTGTTTTATGTATGAATTATTGTTAAAGCTTAGTCTTTTTTGAAAAGAGAAAACACATGGTGAATTGCTGCAAGTGTATTGTGAGAAATAAGGTTTGAGCCCCTGAGATAAGGGGCCCAAATACTCCTCAATAAAAAGTAATATATAAAAGTTGAGAAAATAAATTCAATAAAAGACCGATGTGAGAAGGATCTTTCATAAATGTTTTTATTTTTATAAATACATTTTTGGAAACTTGTAACTGAGTGTAAGGCTCGGTTCACACTGGGGCGACTTGGGATCCGACTTGTATGCCCTCAAGTCGCCCCAAGTCGCCCCAGAAAGAGATTCACATTTAAGTGAATGGGAGCGTCTTAATAGACACTACTGAGGTCGCTCCGACTTCAGAGCGTACTCCCTGTACTACTTTGATCCGACTTTGATCCGACTTCAGCCTATTGACTATCATTGAAGTCGGATCGCCGTCTCGCATGATCCGACTTCGGCATGCGACTTGTGCTCAGATGATCTTGAGGGGGAACTCCGCGCCAAATTTTAAATAAAAATCCGGCATGGGTTCCCCCTCCGGGGGCATACCAGGCCCTTGGGTCTGGTATGGACCTTGAGGGAAACCCCCTACGCCGAAAAAACTGCGTGGGGGGTCCCCCCAATCCATACCAGACCCTTATCCGAGCACGCAGCCCGGCCGGACAGGAATGGGGGTGGGGACGAGCGAGCGCCCCCCCCCCTCCTGAACCATACCAGGCCGCATGCCCTCAACATGGGGGGGTTGGTGCCTTGGGGGAGGGGGGCGCGCTGCGGCCCCCCCACCCCAAAGCACCTTGTCCCCATGTTGATGAGGACAAGGGCCTCTTCCCGACAACCCTGGCCGTTGGTTGTCGGGGTCTGCGGGCGGAGGGCTTATCGGAATCCGGGAGCCCCCTTTAATAAGGGGGCCCCCAGATCCCGGCCCCCACCCTATGTGAATGAGTATGGGGTACATCGTACCCCTACCCATTCACCTAGGGAAAAAGTGTCAATTTAAAAAAAAACACTACATAGATTTTTAAAGTATTTTATTAGACAGCTCCGGGGGTCTTCTTCCGTCTTCGGGGGTCTTCTCCGCGCTCTCCGGGTCTTCTGCCGGGCTGCTCCGCTATTTTCTGCTCTTTTGCCGCTCTTTTGCTATAGCGGAGGAGCCCGGTCTGCTGCCTTCTTCTCTTCGGGGGTCTCTCCGGTTCTTCTCCGCGCTCTCCGGGTCTTCTGCCGGGCTCCTCCGCTCTCTTCTGCCGCTCTTTTGCTAAAGCGGAGGAGCCCGGTCTTCCGTCTTCTGCCCTCTTTTCTCCTGATGTTGACACGACGCTTGGGGCTGGAATGCACTCTGAGCGCTCCGCTCTGACTTATATAGGTGGTGACCACGCCCCCTTATGCCGTCACAGTCCCTGTGCATGCTGGGACTGTGACGTTTTAGGGGCGTGGTCATCGCCCAATGACCACGCCCCCTTATGCAGTCATAGTCCCAGCATGCCCAGGGACTGTGACGGCATAAGGGGGCGGGGTCACCGCATATATAAGTCAGAGCAGAGCGCACAGAGAGCATTCTAGCCGGAGAGAGCGTCGTGTCAACATCAGAAGAGAAGAGGGCAGAAGACGGAAGACCGGGCTCCTCCGCTTTAGCAAAAGAGCGGCAGAAGAGAGCGGAGGAGCCCGGCAGAAGACCCGGAGAGCGCGGAGAAGAACCGGAGAGACCCCCGAAGTCGGAAGAAGACCCCGGAGCTGTCTAATAAAATACTTTAAAAATCTATGTAGTGTTTTTTTTTTTTTAAATTGACACTTTTCCCTAGGTGAATGGGTAGGGGTACGATGTACCCCATACTCATTCTCATAGGGTGGGGGGCCGGGATCTGGGGGCCCCCTTATTAAAGGGGGCTCCCGGATTCCGATAAGCCCCCACCCGCAGACCCCGACAACCAACGGCCAGGGTTGTCGGGAAGAGGCCCTTGTCCTCATCAACATGGGGACAAGGTGCTTTGGGGTGGGGGGCCGCAGCGCGCCCCCCTCCCCCAAGGCACCAACCCCCCCATGTTGAGGGCATGCGGCCTGGTACGGTTCAGGGGGGGGGGCGCTCGCTCGTCCCCACCCCCATTCCTGTCCGGCTGGGCTGCGTGCTCGGATAAGGGTCTGGTATGGATTGGGGGGGACCCCCCACGCCGTCCTTTCGGCGTAGGGGGGTTCCCCCTCAAGATCCATACCGGACCCAAGGGCCTGGTATGCTCCTGGGGGGGAAACCCATGCCGGATTTTTATTTAAAATTTGGCGCGGAGTTCCCCCTAAAGATTCATACCAAACACAGTGGCGAGGATCCAAGTCGGATCCCCGTTCATTGAAAGTCGGATCCACAAGTCGTGTTGAAGTCGGGTTGAAGTCGCGTTGCAAAGTCGCGTTGCAAAGTCGCGTTGAAGTCGTGTTGCCCCTGTGTGAATCGAGCCTGAGTGTCACAGGAACGTCTTGATTTAAATAAAAACATTTATTAGCTTTATATTAACAGTAGTAAACTGGGGGTCTAGTATGGGACTATACCTACACTAGACCCTAGGGTCCCCTAAGCATTAGGGTATTTTGTTAGAAGGTTGAAGATCCAGTAGACGGACAGTTATGAATATTACCTACTTGAAACATGGGACCAAACCAGTATCCTTTGACTTGGTAATACTGTAGGCCTTAACCGTTCTTGATAACCTCCGTAATGTAAAAATGTTCACTAAATTGTATTACTGTCTTTTGTAAAACTAATAAAAATGATTGCAACAGAAGGTTGAAGATCCACAACTTATATCCATTAGATTAGTAAGCTCTTCTGAGTAGGGCCCTCTTAATCCTCTTGTATTTTATTGTATTATAACGGTATTGTCTCCCTTTTTATATTGTAAAGCGCTGTGTAAACTGTTGGCGCTATATAAATCCTATATAATATGCCATAGGGGGCACGAGCCGCACGAAAGGTTGAGGGTGGCCCCTCTAATGTAACCTGTTCTACATTTTACAGGGGCTGCCAAGCAGTGACAGAGGAAGCAAAGGACCTAATTCCTCTACTTCAAGGTTGTCCAACCTTTTTACCTTTCTGGGCTACATTGGAAGTAGAGGAATTGTCTTGGGCCACATTTAAAATACACCAACAATGAGCTTGCCACATCTTACCACTGGGATTTTTGCCCATTCCTCCTTGCAAAACTGCTCCAGCTCCTTCAAGTTGGATGGTTTGCGCTTGTGAACAGCAATTATTAAGTCTGACCACAGAATTTCTATTGGATTGAGGTCTGGGCTTTGACTAGGCCATTCCAACACATTTACATGTTTCCCCTTAAACCACTCAAGTGTTGCTTTAGCAGTGTGTTTGGGGTCATTGTCCTGCTGGAAGATGAACCTCCGTCCTAGCCTCAAATCACACACAGAGTGGTACAGGTTTTGCTCAAGAATATCCCTGTATTTGGCACCATCCATCTTTCCCTCATCTCTGACCAGTTTCCCAGTCCTGACTGCTGAAAATCATCCCCACAGCACGATGCTGCCACCACCATGTTTCACTGTGGGGATGGTGTTCTTTGGGTGATGTGTTGGGTTTGCGCCAGACATAGCGTTTTCTTTGATGGCCAAAAAGTTCAATTTTAGTCTCATCAGACCAGAGCACCTTCCTCCATACATTTGGGGAATCTCCCACATGCCTTTTCGCAAACTCAAAACGTGACATTTTGTTTTTTGCTGAAAGTAATGGCTTTCTTCTGGCCACTGTCACAGATCATGTGACACTTAGATTGCACACAGGTGGACATCATTTCACTAATTATGTGACTTCTGAAGGTAATTGGTTGCACCAGAGCTTTTTATGGGCTTTCATAACAAAGTGGGTACATGCCAAATTATAAGGTTTTTTTTTTTAATTATTTATGAAAAATAGTTTTATGTATATATTTTTCTAATTTTACTTCACCAACTTAGACTATTGTGTTCTGATCCATCACATATAATTCAGATTAAAAAAACATTGAACTAAAGGCTGTAATGTAGACAAAATAGGTAAAAAGCCAAGGGGGTGAATACTTTTGCAAGGCACTGTAGAAGAAAGAGGGCAACATAAAACCAGCATGATATTTGACACTGTTTTTGATAAAGTAACGCATCATTATCTGGTTGGATGGCTGTAGTAGCAATTCTCAATGAACTCGCAAGGTGTTCATCAGATATTTTGGTTCTAATTTTGCTCTTCGTGTGCTTCATCCTTGAAAGTAGTTTCTTATAAATCTAGGTGCTGCTGAAAACTGATCAGATGAATAACGCATGATTTGTGAAGAGTAGGAGATTTTTCTTCATAAAGATAAAACTTATAAAAGTCAAGTAAAGAGTGTTAATTTTTTCTTTGACTACATGTGTTTACTAAGTGTAAAAGCATTTAAAAAAAGAAATTTTAAGTAAGTTTACACTTTTGAGTTGGGCCGCATTCATAGCTGTCTTGGGCCGCAGGTTGGCCACCATCCCCCCCCCCCCTCTCTACTTTCTGATAAATGACAGAGTATGGACTGTTGGATAATCAAAAAATGAAAGTTTATTAACACACATAATAATCGTCTAAAAAGGCAAATCTGGGCTCTGAAAGCCCCCAGATTGGGAAACATACAGCCGCTGAACCACAGCATGGCAAGTGTGCATACATGTTTTTGTTACATGTATGCACACTTGCCATGCTTTGGTTCAGCGGATGTATGTTTTCTCGCTGTGCTGCAAAAGGGAGAGAACGGCATCTTCACTTCTCATTGCAGCTTACTAAACTGCATCACAGTGGAGATGAGCTGCAACACTCACTAACATTCCTTATCTCAGTTTAATAAATGTATAGATTTTTTTGTATTGGGAGAAAAAATGATGCCACAAAATTGTACTGAAAATGCATGTGGAACAGAACAATGTTGAGAGAATGTGGAGATTGCAGGGTATTGCAGGGACCCCATACACCCCATTAGATTTTCTGCAGATTTTTGTCTTCAGATTTACCAAAACCATATAATATGAGGTCAAACCTTAGGGCTACTTTCACACTGAGGCGCTTTACAGGTGCTATAGCGCTAAAAATGGCGCCTGCAAAGTTCCTGTAAAGCGCCTCTCCTGTCACTCTAGTGTGAAATCAATGGGCAGCGCCGGCAAAGCTTCAGCACGCTTTGCAGGCGCTTTTAACCCTTTTTCGACAACTAGCGGGGGTTAAAAGTGCCCCACTAGCGGCCGAAAAGTGCAATAAAAAAAAGTGCTAAAACAATGCTAAAAATAGTGGCCCTTTTCCGCCGATGCCTCAGTGTGAAAGTGCCCTAAGATTTTCAATTTGTATGCAAATCAGGCAGGCCCTTGCACTACATGGTTTTGGTAAATCTGAAGACCAAAATCTGGAGAAAATCGTATGGTGTGTATGGGGTCTAAGGCCTCATACACACAATGCAACATTTGGAAGGGGATGGTCGTTTGACAGGCTGTTGTCCAAAATTGTTACTGTTAGTACGCTCCTTTCGGCAATTGTTTTCCAATTTTCACACAAATGTTGGCTGACAGGCTAGTACATTTTTGGTGAACGACGGCTTCACGTCTGATTTTTGAGTGGTCAGTACGCAAATCCATCACACAAGTCGAAAGTACAAACACACATGATCGGAACCAAGGAACAAGCTGGAAGTGGTCGGACTTGTAAACTAGCGTTCATAATCGAGAATTAACATTTGTGACGTGGCAATTGATGAAATGTCAAAATTCTCATCTAATAATGAAGCTGCTTTGCATGTAGTTATGCCAAACGTATTTTATCCACTTAAGGCCCGGACCATTTGGCTGGCCAAAGACCAGAGCACTTTTTGCGATTTGGTACTGTGTCGCTTTAACTGACAATTGCGCGGTCGTGCGATGTGGCTCCCAAAAACATTGACGCTATAAACAAAAAAAGCGGCAATTTTGAAAAAAAATTCCTTTTTTTTCCTTTTTGCTATAATAAATATCCCCAAAAATATATATAAAAAAACCCAATTTTTTTCTTCAGTTTAGGCCAATATGTACAACCCCTGGCAAAAATTATGGAATCACCAGTCCCTGAGGATGTTCCTTCAGTTGTTTATTGTTGTAGAAAAAAAGCAGATCACAGACATGGCCAAAAACTAAAGGCATTTCAAATGGCAACTTTCTGGCTTTAAGAAACACTAAAAGAAATCAAGAAAAATAATTGTGGTGGCCAGTAACAGTTAGATTTATAGAACAAGCACAGGGAATAAATTATGGAATCACTCAATTCTGAGGAAAAAATTATGGAATCGCCCTGTAAATTTTCATTACAAACACTAACACCTGCATCAGATTAAATCTGCTTGTTAGTATGTAGGTAAAGAGGGTAAATCATCACGTAGTGTTGCACAAGATGTTGGTTGTTCACAGTCGGCTGTGTCTAAAACATGGACCAAATACAAACAACATGGGAAGGTGGTTAAAGGCAAGCATACTGGTAGACCAAGGAAGACATCAAAGCGTCAAGACAGAAAACTTAAAGCAATATGCCTTGAAAACAGAAAATGTACAACAAAACAAATGAGGAACAAATGGGAGGAAACTGGAGTCAACATCTGTGACCGAACTGTAAGAAACCCCCTAAAGGAAATGGAATTTACATACAGAAAAGCTAAAAGAAAGCCATCTCTAACACCTAAACACAAAAAAACAAGGTTACAATGGGCTAAGGAAAGGCAATCGTGGACTGTGGATGATTGGATGAAAGTCATATTCAGTGATGAATCTCGAATCTGCATTGGGCAAGGTGATGATGCTGGAACTTTTGTTTGGTGCCGTTCCAATGAGATTTATGCAGACGACCGTCTGAAGAAAACATGCAAATTTCCACAGTCAATTATGATATGGGGCTGCATGTCAGGTAAAGGCACTGGGGAGATGGCTGTCATTAAATCTTCAATAAATGCACAGGTTTACATTGAAATTTTGGACACTATTCTTATCCCATCTATTGAAAGGATGTTTGGGGATGATGAAATCATTTACCAAGATGATAATGCATCTTGCCATAGAGCAAAAACTGTGAAAAAATTCCTTGAAGAAAGACACATAAGGTCAATGTCATGGCCTGCAAACAGTCCGGATCTGCAAAGATGATTTGGCAACAGCAATCAGAGAAGGCTGGAGCCAGATTGATGAAGAGTACTGTTTATCACTCATTAAGTCAATGCCTCAGAGACTGCAAGCAGTTATAAAAGCCAGAGGTGGTGCAACAAAGTACTAGTGATGTGTTGGAGTTTTATTTTGTTTGTTTTTCATGATTCCATAATTTTTTCCTCAGAGTTGAGTGATTCCATAATTTATTCCCTGTGTTTGTTCTATAAATCTGTTACTGGCCACCACAATTATTTTTCTTGATTTCTTTTAGTGTTTCTTAAAGCCAGAAAGTTGCCATTTGAAATGCCTTTAGTTTTTGGCCATGTCTGTGATCTGCTTTTTTTCTACAACAATAAACAACTGAAGGAACGTCCTCAGGGACTGGTGATTCCATAATTTTTGCCAGGGGTTGTATTCTTCTACATATTTTTGGTAGAAAAAAATCACAGTAAGCGTTTATTGATTTGCGCGGAAGTTATAGCGTCTACAAAATAGGGGATAGTTTTATGGCATTTTTTTATTAATTTTTTTTTTTTTTTTTTACAAGTAATGGCGGCGACTTATACGGCGATCAGTGCGATTAAAAATACATTGATTACGGTAAATGTGACTGGCAGTGAAGGGGTTAACCAGGAGAGGGCGCTTCAGGGGTTAAGTGTGTCCTAGGGATGTGTTCTAACTGTAGGGGGGATGGGCTACATGTGTCACGACACTGATCACCGCTCCCCATTACAGGGAGCGGTGATCCGTGTCCTGTCACTAGGAAGAATGGGGAAATGCTTGTTTATATCAGCATTTCCCCATTCTTCCTCTCCGTGAGACGATCGTGGGTATCCCCACGGACATAAAGCGGAACCCGCGATCACGCTTGCGGCAGGGAAATTTAAAGGGACGTACCTGTATGCCCATTTGCCTGTCCGTGCCATTCTGTCGACGTAAATGTTCGTGCGGTCGGCAAGTGGTTAAAAGGCATTTGTTTTGTACGATCTGAAAATCGCGAATCAATGCTCACCAAACTTCTACTAACATGAAATTAGCAGAAGGGGCCCAAAGGATGGCACTTGAGAAATGAACTTCCTCTTTATACTCTCATAGTACGTTACTATGTTCGGCTTTGTCAAGCGACAATTTGCGGATAGTTATTATGCTAGACAAAATCCTGCATACACCCTTTTGACAAAAATCTGATTCTCGGTCACCCAACAATCAGACCGTGTGTACGAGGCTTTAGGGTCCATTTAGATGTTTTGTCTGTTGTGTTCCATTAAGGTAATCGAGCTCTGAAAATGTGACGTAATATTTTTTTTCTGATGTGGTGCACCACAATGTACAGTAGGGTTACAGCTATATATGACAATGTCTAAATGAGCTTTTTGTCCAAGGTATTGCATTTGTTTTTCCAAAGATGACTGAACAAATTCATTTTCAGAAATGCTGCATCCATGTTTCTGTAAAGCAAAAAAAAAAGTTAAAAATCCTCGGTGTACAAAGTGGCCATCTGGCCATTCTTCTATTTTTCTGTTACATTTTGCTTTTTGGATGATCCTGTTTTTATAAGTGAGCCCATTGTTAGAGCCAGATGTTTGCACTGCAGCCTTATAAAATCCATGCACAACTGTAGATGAGGAGATTAATCAGTTTGTTGCTAATTTGCTTTAGTATAAAAGTTGAAGTGTCAAGTTCTGAGGTTTAGAACCTTGAGTACAATGCTGAACACTGGGTAAGGTGTTTGTGAGCCATTTTTTCTCTTTGCTCTTCCTGTGGCAGAATACTAGAGGAAGATAATTAGCAGAAGAAACAAAGCAGATTAGCACAACTGACAGAGCCAGCCCAACAGAGATCACTTAAACCCTTTGGTTGCCAGGAACGATCATGCATAATTACTACAATCTTTTGTGCTTGTCCTGCTACAGATGTAGGGATTTTGCTTATTAGCATGGAATGCAGAAAACCTGCATTTTGTAGTTGGTATTTAATGCAAAATAAGGACAGCCGTGTGTATGTAAATACACGCACACATACATATATATTTTTTTATTTTCTTTCTTTTATGGTTTAAGGTTAGGTTTACACTGCTGCAATACAATTTTTTGATCTGACTTTCAGTGTGATCATGTAGTGCACCTTGGATAAGGTTTGTTCTATGGGGCAAAAATTGCACTGGGATCACACCAAGTAGTACAGGAACCTTTTACAAAATTGCTGCGTGCTGAGTCGCATTGATGTGAACACACTGTTAAACTGATTTCCCTTGTAATGCAATTGTGCGCAACTCAAGTTGCATCTGAAATCGTCCTAGTGTTAACCAGGCCTAAATGTGAAAGATCGGATTTATACGGTATCCCATTAGACTGCATAAAAGCTCCACTCCAAGCAGATATAAAAGACAAGTTCAAGTGATTGTGTAAAGGCTTATTTTTTTTTCTTCTTTTTTTTTAAAATAACAAATGTCATACTTGCCTCTACTGTGCAGTTCGTTTTGCAGAGTGGCCCCGCTCCTCATCTTCTGGGGTTCCCCTGCAGCGCTTTTAGCTTCTCCCCGCATCGTATAACCCCCTTGGAGAAGCACTCTCCCCGGGGGTTACCTTGCGGGCGTGCTTCAGAGTCTAGCATTTGCTTCCATAGGATGCATTAAGGTGAAAAAACATGAGGGTTTACAACCCCCTTTAATGTAGCTTTGTGCTTAATACATTCTTAAAGCGGAGTTCCACGTTTTTTTTGTTTTAAAATATGGACACTTACCTGTCCAGGGCACCCGAGATGTCGGCACCCGAAGCCGATCTGTTCCTCGGCTGTCGAGTGCTGCCCCTGCCATCCTCGGTAAGGGAATCAGGAAGTGAAGCCTTGCAGCTTCACTTCCTGGTTCCCTACTGCGCATGCGCGACTCGCGCTGTGCTATCCCACTGGTCCCTGCTGTTTCTGTGACCCGTGTGTCTCCCAGAGTACAGCGCGCGGGGGGGGGTTTACGAGAAGTGGCGTAGATACCTGTGGTGGTGCGGGTATCTATGCCTGAATGTGGGAGCAAGATACCTGTATTAGACAGGAATTTGCCCCCCCCCCCATCCCCCCCCCCCCGAAAGGTGCCAAATGTGACACTGGAGGGGGGGGGGACCAGAAAAGCGGATGTTCCATTTTTGGGTGGAACTCCGCTTTTAAGGTATAACTGAAGGCAAAACTTTATTTTAGTTTTTTTTTGTTGTGCGACTTTTCTTGTGACTTGTTACTGCAAAGTCTCGTGACAAGTCATTCGCCATGATTTCGAGTGGTAACCATTTAATTTAATTAGAAAATTATTATACAAATATACATACATTAATGGCATAATCATACCATCAGTCAATTTACAAATACATTATACAAGCTTGCATAACAAAAACAAAAAAAGAGACAACTACAAAAAAAAAAAAAGGGGGGGGGGGATTATGGCAACACATAAAGATCATGTTTTGAAAGATTATTATGTCTTATTTAGATTCTGCTCAAGTTCCCATAAATCATTCTAATTTCCTGATGACTCCCTAAACGTCCTCCAGGGGGCCCATACCTGACAGCATTTTTCATATGTATCCAATTCATGTGCCAGGAGGGAATCCATTTCCATGATCCATTCCTTCACTGATGGGGATTGTATTGATTGCCTACGTAAACTGTTGGCGCTATATAAATACTGTATAATAATAATAATAATTGCCAATATCGCGGGATAACCAATCTTACCGCTGTTATCCAGTGT
Organism: Aquarana catesbeiana; assembly: GCF_042186555.1. Taxonomy (NCBI): domain Eukaryota; kingdom Metazoa; phylum Chordata; class Amphibia; order Anura; family Ranidae; genus Aquarana; species Aquarana catesbeiana. Next base: position 237,027,870 of record NC_133330.1, on the reverse strand, counting down.
CTTAAGTAGACACTTTTTAATAATTTTATTGTAGCCTGGATAGCAGAGTAATTTGTGGTGTATTGGGGACTAGCTCTCCTGTAAATGTAGTATGCAGCTGCATGATCCCATCCCAAAAATTATGAATTTGGGGACATTCCCACCAAATGTGTATCAACGAACCCTTGGCAGAATGACACCACCAGCATATGTCAGATGCATATGGGTATATATGCTACAGGGATGATGGACATTGATAGCTTATAGCTTGTTTCTTGGGCTTTAGTTGTTGGTGAAAAGCAATGTGTGAGAATAAATGATTTCTCCCACTCTTCTGCTCCAATTTGAAAATTAAGATCGTATGCCCATTGTATTTGTGAATTCTAGAGGCTCAGGATGTTTTTTTGCAATAAGGCCCCATGTACATTGCTGCTGCTAAACGAATGTTCAGAGGCAGTTGGACACTTTTTTTCAACTGCCCCTGAACTCATTCAATGTTATCTTATGTGTACATGTACACAGGTTTGTTTACTGTCGTTTTTAGGCAGTTGCGTTTTTATAGGCCTTTTTTTAAGGCAAAAAGATGAGTTCAGACGCCTGAAGTTTCCGACGCCAAACGCGGTAACCCCCGTTTAGCTGTTTTTGGCCATTTAAAAAAAAAAATTTTTTTTTTTTTTTTTTTGAAACGCTTCTAAACGTAAACGCGGCAAAACAGATGTTTTAAACGTGGGTTACTATCTGTCAAGTTAATTCGTTCAGGAGAGGTTTTAAAAATGTCCCGTGTACATGAAGCCTAAGAATCTTATATATTGCTGATGGAACATGTTTTGGTTTAGTACTTTGTAACAAAATAGACTCAAACAAATTTAGATCTCTATTAAAAGATTGGTTTAAGGAAGTAGAGGACAGGAATGACAATACTTGCTGATATTCCAACAATTGCATAAGTGAGGGCTGTTTTGTAGAAATTAAATTCATTATGAATGTAAATTTGCCCTGACAAAGAATCTGGCTCACTGTTCGGTGAGACTTTGTTCCATATTAAGAACTGTAACCGATCTACTGCAGGTGGAAATCGAGGATTGCCAAATAAGGGTGTCATAGGTCCTACTTGTGACGAAAGAAAGCCCTAACCACAAAATCATTTTATACCAGATGCTCAATAAATGAGATATAAGAAAAGGTAAAGAAGAGAGCATGTCTTGTTGAGTACCACTGGAAGATAAGTTTAACCAAGGAAGTGCCTGAAGATCAAACTGATTCAACCCCTGTTCTATTGATACCCATTGTTTGGTATCTGCATGGTGAAACCAGTTCACTAATTTAGTCTGAACTTCTGCAACATAGTAATAATATAGATTCGGTACACCCGCTCCTCCTTTCACTTTAATGTTAATGTTTTCCTATTTAATCTAGATCTTTTGTGCCCCCATATAAACTTTATAAAGGCAGATTGTAAAATCGAGAAAGATCTAGGAATAGGAACAGGGATCGTTTGAGAAAGGTTCAGAAAGCAGGCTATTATGTTCATTTTCAGTATGTTAATCCTAAATATTGACAGAAAATGGTCAGTTTGGCAGGCAGCGGATGACTTTTGGCCCACGTGTAAACCTTCCTGCCCAAGGAAAGGCAGTCGAGCATCAAATCGGCCCTTGCAAGCTGATCAGTGTTCGGGGTGTTAGAATAGCTCAGCAGGGGGAGATTGCTACACTAACATCGCTTGTGTTAGTACGGCGATCTGTAGGCGTTTCCTTTTAATAAAGCCTTGTTTCTGAGCTCCTTTTATCAGGCAAAAGTAGTACAGTTTTCATTGTTTGATGCATGTTCAGGCAGTCTATACATTTTGAATAGGCCCTCATCAAGGTGCAACACATGAAATACACATTCATGGCCAATTCACTGCACTACAACACATCTGTAGATTGTAGCATAGGCGAGTTTTTTGTTTTTCTTCTTTTTTTTTTCTTTTTCTTTTTCTTTTGAGGTGTTATTCAGAATTAATGGTAGCACACACAAATGCACATGCACGTAATGCTTTCAGACCGGAAAAATGTATTTTAGCTGGGCAACAAAGTGACATGATTTTCAAGAATCCAGTGATGGAATGACAAACCATGTTATAGATTTCACATATGTAGTTCAGAATGGCCCCTTTAAGGGAACATGAATGTTACTACTGCAAGACCAGGTTCATCTTGCGCTACAGGACTTGCATGGCCTCTGTATGCTTTTTGGCACGTATACCTGACTAACTAGTTTTTCTGGATGGTTCTCAAATATTCCTAAACCTCTCCTTGTTACTACAGTTCACTGTAATGTGCGCTTCATAATATAAACTGACATGTGCTTGTCTGTCAGCTGTCATCCTAAACAATGTTGTTAATTTTAGAAAACAATAGGCTTAAAATCACCGTAAACATACATAATAAACCAATTCAATAAGATATAATTGGCATTTTAATGTTTATTTTTTAATTTGTTTTTCCAGAACTATGGTGGTTGGCCGCCTTCTTTTTATTTATTTATTTATTTTTTAATCTCAGGGTCATTGAAGACTGTAGGTAGAATATGGGTTTGTTCCTGGGTATACATGCTGGAAAAAGAGCGTATAGGAATGCACACACCCAGCACTTCCAGAGCCGCCCTTCTATGTCAATTTTTGCAGCCTTATGTATCTGAGATACAGATGTGAGCATAAACTAAAAAAAGAAAAAAAGTTCGCTCGATAGCGCAGAACATAATTTAACCCAAAGTAAAGGGCGATCTTGCACTCAAAGTGGAACTACACTGCATTTGCGCACAACAAACCAAAAAGACTAATTTGTTTTTTCACATTTGAAGCAAACCCATCAATCTGTCTCCATGCTTTATTTTGCAGAGGAATCACTTTGAAAAACAGGCCCTAGCATTTCTGGCTGTGGTCCTCTTGAGTAAGGGCAGATGATTCATGTAGCATTTACTTTCTGGAATCCATCTGTCCTTAGCTCAGGCATGCAAGCAGGAGGGTTCGCTTTGCTAAAAAAACACCAGGAAGCAACTGAAAAAATAAAGTGGACCAGAGCAATTTTTACAATTCTGGACCTGTTTATTTGGTCATAACTTTGTCATTACTTAAGATAACAAGTAGGGTTGCACCGATACCGAGTATTTGCCCGAGTAAATGCTCCCGATGCTTCAGCCGATACCTTTCACATGCAGAGTCTCCCGGAAGTCAGTGGGCGGAGCGGAGCGAGAGTCCTGGCACTGGGAGAGCGAGTCCTTGCAGCGGAAGGTTTATGGGGCAGGGGTGTGGGTCGCAGCCCCATGTGCCGCCCATCAGAATCGGTGACCCGGGCAGTCAGGATCGTTAACGTAAGTGACGGCCCGAGTCTCCGTCAGACTGTACACCGCGACGCTCATCTTGGCACACCCTGCACTTGACCTCAGTAAGCCTGCAGTCGAAAGGCGGCAGCGGATATCTTGTTACACCCAGCCCATATAGTTCACTAACTATATGGGCTGGGTGTAACAAGATGTCCGCTGCTGCATTCTGACTAGGCTTACGGAGGTCGAGTTGCAGGGTGTATCAAGATGGGCTCTCTATATACTCCTTTATCCATTTAATTTTAACATGCCAGGCTGCCAGCAGTTATCAGTGCTGCATTTCAGCTCCACTGCCTACCAATCAGTTCGACCTATCATTGCCCATAAGTGCCCCCTATTAGTGCCCATAAGTGCTGGAAATCAGTGCCCATCAGTCAGTGCCAGCCATCAGTGCCACATATCAGTGCCCATCAGTAAGTGCCACATATCAGTGCCACCCATCATTGCTGCAAATCAGTGGCCATCAGTTAGTGCCACCTGTCAGTGCTGCTAATCAGTGCCCATCAGTCAGTGCCATCTATCAGTGCTGCAAATCAGTGCCCTTCAGTCTTCATAATTATAAAAAAGATATCGTTAGTCTGTATTGTGTTTTGAAAACCGGCACTTGACATAAAAAAAGTATCGGTAATAGGTATCGGCGAGTACTTGAAAAAAAGTATTGGTACTTGTACTCGGTCTTAAAAAAGTGGTATCGGTGCAACCCTAATAACAAGGTAATCCAGGTTTTTTTTGGGGGGGTTGGGGGGACAAATCAGGCTTTTTTGGATAATTAGTCTTGCAACAATTTTTTTTTTTTCACAGTCCTTCGACAATTAAATGTAAGGCCCCTTTCACACTGAGGTGCTTCTAAACCACCAGTAAAACACTGAGCGCTTTTGAAGAGCTTTCCATTCATTTCAATGGAAAGGGGTGTTTTTCACTTTTTTTTTTCTTTTTTCCCTGCCAGTGCACTGCCACAATGTGAAAGCATTCATCGATTTTAATGGAACTAAGTTTTTTCGTGAGTTTTTCAGGTGCTTTTTTTAACGTAAGAGCGCCTCGGTGTGAAAGGGGTCTAACAAACCTAATAAAAAAACGCACCTTTTTTTTTTTACCATTGTTCATTTACATATAGTGTTACTGCAGATAAAACATAAATATTTTTTTTTCTGTATTTTGTCCTGTTTAAAAGTACATTCAAATTATGATTTTTGTACAAAGCATTGCAAAATTGATTGCAAATCAAACCAACTTTTTTTTTTTTTTTTTTTATGCGAAACATGTAAATATGTTAAATGGTGTTTAAAAATCTAACAAAATAAAATCAAAGTTTAAATATTAATGGTTAATAAAATAGAAACTAACAAAAAAATTGGCAAGAAAATAATAATTGAATGGATAAGGAGAATGTGTTAATTAGGACTGATTAGAGTAAGCTGAAGCCTAGTACACACGGGTTGAATGTTGGATGACATTTGGCCTGTGTGTACTTCAGTCGGTCCAACAGAGGCATGAAGGAAAAGGTCTGCCGATCGACTCCTGAGCGCTGACCGGAGTGTTCTGGTGGGGCGGTCCCCCTGTCAGAACACAATAGAACAGCAGATCGTTGTACTAACGTCAGATAGTACAGCGCCTCCTCCTGAGCTGGGTTGAATGAAAAACAAACTACTAGGGTGTACTAGGCTTAAAGCGGAGGTCCACCATGAAAAAAAAAAAAAAAACATAAACACGCTCCTTAAAATACATTAAACATTTGGAAAAAAAAATTTGTTTTACTTACAAGAAATGGCTGTTGCTAGGCAGATCGTCCTAATCTGCCACTGCCTACTCCGTGGTTCTTCTCCTCCCTCGCTTTGTCTCCTGGGAGATGGGGAGCGATGTATTCTGGGACGTGTGTGTCCCGGTAGACAGGTGTCCATTCACAAAGCGCCGCGCGACTCGCGCATGCGCAGTAGGAAATGGGCAGTGAAGCTGCAAGGCTACATTGCCTGTTTCCCTGCATTAGGATGGCGGTGCCGGCACCCGATCCGGGGGGGGGGGGGGAACGCCGACATTGCGGGCTCGCTGGATAGGTAAGTGCCCTTATTAAGAGTCAGCAGCTACAGTGTTTGTAGTTGCTGACTTTAAAAAAAATAAACAGCCGGTGTCTTGCCGAGAAAGCTCCCCCGGTGGATAAGGACCCCCCTGTACTGTGCAGGCACAGCGCTTGCGCAGTATGAACGACTAAGGAGACGCCGAAAATAGCCGAAGCTGAAAACCTTCAGTCAGCTGTACGTGGCGCCTACGCCCTGAGTCCAGGTTCAAGCCCCATCCAAGTGGACCTAGAGGTAGAATAAAAAAGTGGCGAGCGAAGCGAGCCCGTGAGGGGCCCTCTTACAGGCGCCGTGTACAGCTGATTTACAACTGTTCGGCTATTTGCGCCGGCTCGTACTGCGCAAGCGCTGCGCCTGCGCAGTACAGGGGGGTCCTTATCCTCTGAGGGGAACTTTCTCGGCAGAACACTGGACCTCCGCTTTGGGGGTTAAAGTGGAACCTTTTACTTGTCAGGTTGGTTTAACTGATGACATCTGCAGATGAAAGTGTACCCTTTTTGATCTGCAGATGAATAAACAGAATGATACAAAAGTATAAAGTATGTTACATTGTATCTTGTTGCTATTTTGACAGTTGAAGCAGACAACCTACTGTGTACACAGCACTGTGGCTTGGATTAATCAGAGCGGAATTGCTGTGTACTGGGAGAGTAGAAGGACTGGGCATGCTAGAGCCCAGTTGTGGATTTAGTAACACTTTATGGCTACGTAAACAAACATGTTGTCTAAGAAAGATTGTTCTTTGTTGTAAACTACAGTGCAGGGTATTTAAAACAATATCTTGTCATCTGCATCATTGGCATAAGGCATTTCAAATTCATCCAAAAAGTACTGTTCTGCAACCACAATACATGTAGAAAGCTCAAATTCGCTATGTTCTCTTTAGGGGCAGTTCACACCAGTTGCGATCTGCAGCGGGTGTCAATTTTAGGTTGACACCCCAAATGCAGGTCACAAATGCATTACGTTTGCCCACACCAGATCACATGGCACATAAGTACCATGTGATGGGTTACAGTGAGCTTCCAAAGGTAGTGCATGCATTACTTTTGGTGCAATGCGATTTGAGCCCATTTAAAATGGGCTCAAATCGCACCACACAGAACTACATGTTAAACAGGAATACACAGCGTGTTCCTTTGCGATTCTGTGTGTAAACTGGCTCTTACAGTCTAAGTTCACTGTTAGGAATATGTTTCACCCATATGCAACATGTAATATGCTCCTATGCAGCAACCCCCCTCCACTAGTGCTCCCCACTTTGTGGGTGGGGATCTTCTCCCCATGCCCACTGTCACAAATTAACAGCATGGCTATACAGGGCTCCGCCCACATGCACATTCCATTCATTCGCAGTTTCCTGTGGAAGAATTGGACTACAAGTACCATCGGCTAATGGCTTGTAGCTCTCAATGAACTGTGAGGTCGCTGGTGAGCACTCTCGTAGTTCATTGATCTTCCTGCCATTCAGTGCCTGCCTGTATTGGAGGTACAGGCAGACCGCTTACTAGCAGGGTCCTGCTATTGCACCCGTGATCTGATTGCGGATGCATTACATTTAAAGGGCTGCAGAGTAAACAAAATAATGAACGAGCATTGAGGAAGATTTACTAAAACTGCACTCACAATCTGGTGCAGCTGTGCATGGTAGCCAATCAGCTTCTAACTTCATCTTCTTCAGTTAAGCTTTGAAAACAAAACCTGGAAGCAGATTGGTTTCTATGCAGAGCTGCACTAGATTTTGCACCATGCAGTTCTAGTAAATAACCCCCATTGTTTTTTACCTGCAAAAAGATGTGCATTTTGTTCTTTCCTTCTTTCCTGTTCTTTAACCACTTGAGCCCCGGACCATTATGCTGCCTAAGGACCAGAGGTCTTTTTCCAATTTGGCACTGCGTCGCTTTAACTGCTAATTGCGCGGTTATGCAATGCTGTACCCAAACGAAATTTGCGTCCTTTTCTTCCCACAAATAGAGCTTTCTTTTGATGGTATTTGATCACCTCTGCAGTTTTTATTTTTTGCGCTATAAACGGAAAAAGACCGAAAATTTTGAAAAAAAAATGATATTTTCTACTTTTTGTTATAAAAAAAATCCAATAAACTCAATTTTAGTCATACATTTAGGCCAAAATGTATTCGGCCACATGTCTTTGGTAAAAAAAATGTCAATAAGCGTATATTTATTGGTTTGCGCAAAAGTTATAGCGTCTACAAACTAGGGTACATTTTCTGGAATTTACACAGCTTTTAGTTTGACTGCCTATGTCATTTCTTGAGGTGCTAAAATGGCAGGGCAGTACAAAACCCCCCCAAATGACCCCATTTTGGAAAGTAGACACCCCAAGGAAATTGCTGATAGGCATGTTGAACCCATTGAATATTTATTTTTTTTGTCCCAAGTGATTGAATAATGACAAAAAAAAAAAAAAAAAAAAAAATTTACAAAAAGTTGTCACTAAATGATATATTGCTCACACAGGCCATGGGCATATGTGGAATTGCACCCCAAAATACATTCAGCTACTTCTCCTGAGTACGGGGAGCCTAGCCATGTACGGGACCCCGAAAACCAATCACCGCCTTCAGGATTTCTAAGGGTGTAAATTTTTGATTTCACTCTTCACTGCCTATCACAGTTTCGGAGGCCATGGAATGCCCAGGTGGCACAACCCCCCCCCCAAATGACCCCATTTTGGAAAGTAGACACCCCAAGCTATTTGCTGAGAGGCATATTGAGTCCATGGAATATTTTATATTTTGACACAAGTTGCGGGAATGTGACACTTTTTTTTTTTTTTTTTTGCACAAAGTTGTCACTAAATGATATATTGCTCACACAGGCCATGGGCCTATGTGGAATTGCACCCCAAAATACATTTAGCTGCTTCTCCTGAGTATGGGGATACCACATGTGTGGGACTTTTTGGGAGCCTAGCCGCGTACTGGGCCCCGAAAGCCAAGCACCGCCTTCAGCGTTTTTAAGGGCGTGAATTTTTGATTTTACTCTTCACTGCCTATCACCGTTTCGGAGGCCATGGAATGCCCAGGTGGCACAAAACCCCCCCAAATGACCCCATTTTGGAAAGTAGACACCCCAAGCTATTTGCTGAGAGGCATGGTGAGTATTTTGCAGCTCTCATTTGTTTTTGAAAATGAAGAAAGACAAGAAAAAACTTTTTTTTTTTTTCTTTTTTCAAATTTCAAAACTTTGTGACAAAAAGTGAGGTCTGCAAAATACTCACTATACCTCTCAGCAAATAGCTTGGGGTGTCTACTTTCCAAAATGGGGTCATTTGGGGGGGTTTTGTGCCACCTGGGCATTCCATGGCCTCCGAAACTGTGATAGGCAGTGAAGAGTGAAATCAAAAATTCACGCCCTTAGAAAGCCTGAAGGCGGTGCTTGGTTTTCGGGGTCCCGTACGCGGCTAGGCTCCCAAAAAGTCTCACATGTGGTATCCCCGTACTCAGGAGAAGCAGCAGAATGTATTTTGGGGTGTAATTTCACATATTCCCATGGCATGTTTGAGCAATATATCATTTAGTGACAACTTTGTGCAAAAAAAAAAAAAAAAATTTGTCTCTTTCCCGCAACTTGTGTCGCAATATAAAATATTCCATGGACTCGACATGCCTCTCAGCAAATAGCTTGGGGTGTCTACTTTCCAAAATGGGGTCATTTGGGGGGGTTTTGAACTGTCCTGGCATTTTATGCACAACATTTAGAAGCTTATGTCACACATTACCCACTCTTCTAACCACTTGAAGACAAAGCCCTTTCTGACACTTATTGTTTACATGAAAAATTTTTTTTTTTTTTTGCAAGAAAATTACTTTGAACCCCCAAACATTATATATTTTTTTTAAAGCAAATGCCCTACAGATTAAAATGGTGGGTGTTTCATTTTTTTTTTTCACACAGTATTTGCGCAGCGATTTTTCAAACGCATTTTTTGGGGAAAAAACACACTTTTTTAAATTTTAATGCACTAAAACACAATATATTGCCCAAATGTTTGATGAAATAAAAAAGATGATCTTAGGCCGAGTACATGGATACCAAACATGACATGCTTTACAATTGCGCACAAACGTGCAGTGGCAACAAAATAAATACATTTTTAAAAGCCTTTAAAAGCCTTTACAGGTTACCACTTTAGATTTGCAGAGGAGGTCTACTGCTAAAATTACTGCCCTCGATCTGACCTTCGCGGTGATACCTCACATGCATGGTGCAATTGCTGTTTACGTTTGACGACAGACCGCCGCTTGCGTTCGCCTTAGCGCAAGAGCAGGGGGCGACAGGGGTGCTTTTTTTTTTTTTTTTTTCCTTTATTATTTTTTTGCTTTTTTATCTTATTTTTAAACTGTTCCTTTCATTTTTTTTTTTTTTTTTTTTAAATCATTTTTATTGTTATCTCGGGGAATGTAAATATCCCCTATGATAGCAATAGGTAGTGACAGGTACTCTTTTTTGAAAAAATTGGGGTCTATTAGACCCTAGATCTCTCCTCTGCCCTCAAAGCATCTGACGACACCAAGATCGGTGTGATAAAATGCTTCCCCAATTTCCCAATGGCGCTATTTACATCCGGCGAAATCTAAGTCATAAAATGCTCGTAGCTTCCGGTTTCTTAGGCCATAGAGATGTTTGGAGCCACTCTTGTCTCTGATCAGCTCTATGGTCAGCTGGCTGAATCACCGGCTGCATTCTCAGGTTCCCTGTTGAGACAGGAGAGCCAGAGAAAAACACGGAAGACGGTGGGGGCATTCCCTCCCACGGCTTGTAAAGGCAGTCTAGAGGCTAATTAGCCTCTAGGATTGCTTTTACATGAAAGCCGACCGCTGGCTGAAAAGAATGATACCAAGATGATACCTAAACCTGCAGGCATCATTCTGGTATAACCACTCAAAGTTGTGAATGGCGTACCTGAAGACAAAAAAATGGTTAACAATGGTTAACAATAAAGCACAGTAAACAGTAAAGTATAAATAATTACATACCTGAAAAACAAACATGATAAAACATAATAACAATAACAATAAAACATTGCAGAATAGAATACAGTAAAAAAAGAGCAGAACAATAGAGAGAGAGAATAGAGAGAGAGAGAACAATAAAACGACAACTATTTTTTTTTATTTTATATATTTTTTTTTTTACACTTTTTTTGTAACTAACTTTTATAACTGTAACCGGTTCCAGGTTCGGGTCTCTCAAAATGCGATGGCATCTTGGGAGACCCTGTGAAAGTGTTCCTAGTCTGTGGAATGCTGTACCCTACGCTAATACTCAACTAGTGCATGGTAGCGTTCAAAACATTCACCAATGCAAAGACCAGGATTGTCAGGACAGGAGGGACAATAATAGCGGGTGTCATGCCTATATCCGCGCTTGCTGCAGACACAACATCTTTTTGGGGGGGTTCGTTGGGTAGGGGTACTCGGGAGGACATAAAAATGCCTCTCATGCAGCCGACTGCATTTGGTTGGGGATGTGAATGGGGGAAGTACGGGCGCTGCAGAAGCGGTGTGTTCCCAATTAGGATTGGCGAATGCAGCAGGAAGGGCACTATGGGCACGACGGGCCTGTGTTCGTCTTTTTGGTGGCAGCGGGACACTACTTGTGCTTGCCACCTCACCAGCTTGAACTGCACTTATGGGACTCGCCACGTCACCAAGTGTTACTGCAGTGCTGGTTTGACTACGACCGGGGTATACTAGGCCGCTGGTGCTTGCCAGTTCAATAAAAAGCTTCCAAAAAAACTGTTAGTGATCGCAGGGATCAGGCCTGACTCTGCGAACGCTGCAGTTATGCGTTTAGTGCCTTGTAAGTGACAGTGATCGATCGATACTGCACTTGGGTGGGCTGGGCTGAGCCAGGCGGAGGGGCACAACGCAGGTGCTAGCAGGTATCTGGGCTGATCTCGCTAACACTGCGTTTTTGGGAACCCTAAACTGCTGGGGACGCTAGTATAGATCTGATCGGACCAGATATTGATCCGTTCAGATACTATACCACTAAGGGAGGTGTATGGTACGTGCGTGGGTGTCAGTGGTACTGGCGCTAACCTGACGCTGCCTGGGGCTGGTGCTTGCCAGCTCACCAAAATGCTACCAAAAAAACTGTTAGCGATCGCAGGGATCAGGCCTGACTCTGCGAACGCTGCAGTTATGCGTTTAGTGTTTTGTAAGTGACAGTGATCAATCGATACTGCACTTGGGTGGGCCGGGCGGAGGGACAAAACGCAGGTGCTAGCAGGTATCTGGGCTGATCCCGCTAACACTGCGTTTTTGGGAACCCTAAACTGCTGGGGACGCTAGTATAGATCTGATCGGATCAGATATTGATCCGTACAGATACTATACCACTAAGGGAGGCGTATGCTGCGTGCGTGGGTGTTAGCGGTACTGGCGCTAATCTGACGCTGCCTGGGGCGACGCATATCACCGCCGGGCGACCGGGGGGCTAAACCTTTATTCGGTAATAAACGGCGGGTGCCCTGACACTATAAAAAAATAAACAAACTAACCAGCGTCACCCGTAACAGTTATACGGTGATCAGTGGTGAAAGGGTTAACTAGGAGGCAATCAAGGGGTTAAAACATTTATTAGGTAGTATATGGGGGTCCCTGTCGCTATAAAACGCTGACGGCGAACCTAAATATTTACCTCCCTAACTAGTGTCACCAGCGACACTAATACAGCGATCAGAAAAATGATCGCTTAGTGACACTGGTGACAGGGGGTGATCAAGGGGTTAAAACTTTATTAGGGGGGGTTAGGGGGGTATCCTAGACCTAAAGGGGGGTAATACTCACTGTCCCAACACTGTAACTGTCACAAACTGACACCAATGCAGTAATCAGAAAAAAAAACAAAAAAAAACAAAAAACTGCTGGTGTCAGTTTGTGACAGGGAGGGGGGGGGTGATTGGGGGGTGATTGGGGGGCGGTCGGGGGGCGGTCGGGGGGGGGATCGGGGTGTTTTGTGTGCCTGGCATGTTCTACTGTGTTGTGTAGTGTTGGTGCACTCACATACCTGTCTTCTCTCCTCGGCGCTGCAACGGAATACCGAGCCGAGGAGAGATGACATCATTTCCTTTGCTGCTGTTTAGCATACAGCAGCAAAGGAAGTAATCTGATTGGCCGGCGGCGATCGCGATGGGGGGGGGCCACGAACGGATGGCCTCCCCCTCACCTCCGATCGCCGGGGGACAAAACGGGACCGCCTCGGGCACCGGGGGGGGGGGGTCCGATCGGACCCCCCACCCGCGGGAGGCAAATCACGTACATGTACGTGATTTTGCCTGCCCGTGCCGCCTTGCCGACGTAAATCGACGTGAGGCGGTCCTTAAGTGGTTAAACTTCTCCTTTAATTGACTGTGTAATCACAGAACTGGGGCCAAATATATTTTCTTGGTGTCTTAGGCCCCTTTCACACGATCGGACCGTTCAGGTCCGCCTGTCAGTTTTGACGGCGGACCTGAACGGGCGCTCCATGTTAGCCTATGGAGCGACGGATGTCAGCGGAGACATGTCCGCTGCCATCCGACCCGATCCAATCCGCAAAAAGCAGACGGATGGCCCTACGTCCAGATCCGTCGCTATCGGATCAGGTGAGATCTGATGAAAACGGACATGCTGTCTGTTTTTATCCGATCTCTCCATAGGCAGCAGCGGCGCCTGACAAGCCCCTCCCCGCTCAGTGAGCAGCGAGGGACCTGTCATCCGCCGGCTCAGCGGAGATCAACGGAGCGATCTCCCGCTGAGCCGGCGGACTCTGTGGAAACTGAGTCCGCCTCGTGTGAATGAGGCCTAATAGCTGCTGAAAATGCCATGCATTTCCTTTGTGCTTTTGATACAAATATTTAAACACTCCTCATCTGCCATCCTTCAGCTACAAAACTGAGACAATGTCATAGATGCTTACTATCATTTTCATAAAAATTTTCATTTAGGACAAACCAGTTTGAGTTCAAGGTAAATTAACCACATTTATTCCATTTACCAGATTTAAACCCCCCATGGCATTGATACTACAATTAGGAAAGTATTTTTAGGTTCGTGTAATTGTAACCAGCCATTGCAGGATCCAACATGTTCAAATTTTAGAGAGTGCCTTTTCAATGGAGCTAATGGTTTTGGGAGCTTATTTATTCACATTTCCTAAAGACTAGGATGTAGGCTATTAACAAAAATTAACATAATGTTATAAGGCATATACTTTTATTGGGTAGTTCCTTCTGTGTCATTTTTCCTGAATCCAGTTGTTAGTGGTTAATAAGTGTTCCAAGGCCAGACTCTGCAGTCTCATGTTGTGCTGCAATCAGTCTGCTGGGTGGTGACTTTGTGTGAATTGTAGGTCTTGTTCAGGCCTGGCAAGTATGCAGCAGAAAATGGCTAGATGCCATTTCAAAAAAATATAGACTTAAAGCTGGGTGGTGAATCAGCTGTAGGGCCGAAAATACTATGTGAGCACAGCAGCTAAAATGTCATTGGTTGCTAGGACATTGGCCGTCCTAGCAACCAATGACGGCAAAGTGCAAGGGAGGTCATTAAGAGGAGGGGAGCGGTTGCCACAGGGGAGAGGGGAGAAGGCAGAGCACACACAGCACAAGCAGGCATAGCCGGAAGGCATAATCACTGGGTTTGAGGATGCCACCACTGAGTTCCCGCAGTGACTGGCTGCATCCCAGGACACTTAGTGAATGGGCTGGGACTGATGTGTCCCAGTTTTAGGTGAAGAGAAACCCGGGCACAAGTGTCAAAACACGGACTGTCAGAGTCAATCCCGTACAGGTGGCAACCCTATGCTCACCCCTGGTGCCACAACAGTGAATGGGTTGACATAAGCCCAGACGCCATAATGCAATTTCTAGTGGCCACAGTGATCTGGTGCCTGGTATTTGTTGAGCTCTGTTTTGCCCTGTTGATCGTTATTTTAATCTGGTAAATATGTTCCCGTTCCATCAAAACAAAGTGTTTTGTATCTAATGCTGGGTACACAAGTGGGGTGGATGGAGAAATCTTTTCTGCTGTGCGATTGTATTCCGACAGTGGGGACTCCTTCACTGTCAGAATACACTGATCAGCTGCAGCAGCTAATCAAAATTTTTTGTCTAACAAGCCCGAGCTTCTGATCGACTCCTGTGAAACAGGGGGACCACACACACACACACACATCAAAATTCAGTCAGTCCCTGCTAAACTTTTTGTGCATATATCCATGTTTTAATTCTAAAGGCTCTACAAGTACTGTCAAATATGCAGTGTGTTTTTATGATAAAGTTTTTGTATTGCTGTAGCTTTATATAAGAACTGTTATGTCTGTGCTCAAGCTTTTAGGCTCTGTTCACATGTAGGCGTTGCTTTTCTACAAGAGTTTTCTCGGGCATTTTTGGAGTTTTTTTGTTCAGGTGCTTAAGGTTAAAAGGTCACAAATGTAAAAGCAGTAAAACGCATGTAATCTGCCAAAAAAGAGGCTCCTGTAATTTTTGAAGCGACAGGCATTTTGCTTCAGGCGACAGAACGCTCAGATGTGAACAGGGGCCATTGGAGGCTCACAGCAGAAAAACGCCTAGGTGTGAACGGAGCCTAATGCCGCATACACACGACCGGACTTTACGGCATACTTTGCCCGGCGGGCTTTCCGACGGACTTTCCGACAGACTTTCTGAATGAACGGACTTGCCTACACACGATCAACCAAAGTCCGGATTTGTACGTGATGACTTACGACTGGACTGAAACAAGGAAGTTCATAGCCAGTAGCCAATAGCTGCCCTAGCGTCGTTTTTTGTCCGTCGGACTAGCATACAGAGGAGTCGGATAGATTTGAAACATGTTTCAAATCTAAGTCCGTCAAACTTTTGAGAAAACAAATTCCGCTGGAGGCCACACACGATCAAATTGTCCGACGAAATCCGGTACGCCGGACCAAGCATGCCGTAAAGTCCGATCGTGTGTACGCGGCATTAGAGGAAAGTTAAACTAATTTCTATAATATTTTGGGAGTTACAGACCTCTCCTACATGTGGTTTTAATTGTTTCCTTGGGAAGTCTTGTGTTTTGCTAGTTTAAAAAACAAAACAAATAATTGATCTAAAGTGCAAAAGTCAATATGCTGGCCATAGATGGGTAGAATTTAAAATGAAAGTTCTTAGGAAAATATTAAGAGTTTTTTTTTGACACATTAGTGTGTCAAATCAACATTTAGTTTTTGACCACAGCGATGAGAAAATTTAAAGGGGCAGCATGGAAACATCTTCTTGAAACTGTATGTGGTTTTGGTTTGGTAAAGTTCATGAATTCCAAAATCAAATGTTAAAAGCAAACAATCTTTCGAACATCCTTTTCATACAAAGTTGCTTTTTCCAAGAACTTTCCAAGTGATACTCCACTTGTTTGTTATAAGGGTAGGGGGTTGATGGGTGTGTCTGGACAATAAGGCCCCTTTCACACTGGGGCGGTGGGGGCGTCGGCGGTACAACAGCGCTATTTTTAGCGCTGCTGTACCGTCTTTCCTGCAGCGGTATTCGGCCGCTAGCGGTTCGGTTTTAACCCCCGCTGGCGGCCGAAAAAGGGTTAAATCCGCTCGTACAGCGCGGCTATAGCCGCGGTATTACCGCGGTATAGCCGCGCTGTCCCATTGATTTCAATGGGCAGGAGCGGTTTAGGAGCGGTGAATACACCGCTCCTTCCCCGCTCCAAAGAAGCGGCTCGCAGGACTTTTTTTACCGTCCTGCGAGCGCACCGCTTCAGTGTGAAAGCCCTAGGGCTTTCACACTGAACAAACAGCGGAGGCTGTTTAGGGGCGGTATTTTTAGTGCAATACCGCCTGAAAGCCGCTCCAGTGTGAAAGGGGCCTAAGTAATACCCTCATTACTGAATTCCCAAGGTCAATTGTTGAAACGTTTCTCTGTATCCTTCTGGTTTCTGTCCTTTCTACAACTAGCTTCTGTGTCGGATTTTCCATAGAGCTTTTCAACTGAAGGTAATTGTACCCTAGGCAGTAACTCTAAGGCCCCTTTCACACAAGGCGGACTCCGCTTCCACAGAGCCCGCCTCAGTCCGCCGGCTCAGCGGGAGATCCCTCCGTTGATCTCCGCTTGGCCGGCGGATGACAGGTCTCTCTCCGCTCACTGAGCGGGGAAGGGCTTGTCAGGCGCCGCTGCCGCCTATGGAGGGATCGGATGAAAACGGACAGCATGTCCGTTTTTTCATCAGATCTCACCCGATCCGCCAGCGACGGACCTGGACGTAGGGCCATCCGTCTGCTTTTAGCAGATCGGACCGGGTCGGATGTCAGCGGACATGTCACCGCTGACATCCGTCGCTCCATAGGCTAACATGGAGGGCCCGTTCAGGTCCGCCGTCAAAACTGACAGGCGGACCTGAACGGTTCGATCGTGTGAAAGGGGCCTAAGGGGTTGAAGATGTACTTCGAATTACTTCTCAGCCATTCCATAATAACTGTGTCAAATAAGTATTTGTTATTTAAAAGAAAGATGTAATGTATTATTGAAATGTTTTTAAATTTGAACTCTGGGCATAAAACAAAGCCTGCCAAATGTGCAGATTGTTTTGCTGAACAGGTCCACTTTAGGATCAAAATGGTTAATGCCACCCCTGCCTACTTTGGTCCTGAAGAAGAGGACCTGTTCTGCAAAACATGTTGCTCCAATTTCATATGTACTAAAAGGAGTCATTCTTGTTATGTGCTAATGTGGGACTTCACCCAATAGGACAAGATCTGCTATTTTTCTTCCTCGCCCTACCCACAGATTTTCGATTAATACATTTATTCTATAATTATGTTTTATGCTTAGTAGTGTTTTAAGTGCTGAAAAGGTTAGTCCTAGGTGCTGTGTATTTAACCACTTCCAGCCCAAGGAAGTCATGACATCTTTGACTTTCAGTGGGAATATCTGAATGGTGCCTGCAGCTACAGTCATTCAGATAGCCTAGTTTTCAGCCGGTGATTCTGTGCACCATAAGAACGATCATATCGGCAGTTCCGTCGCTTGATCGTTCTTACAGGAGACGGGAGGGGACACCCTGCCCCCATCTAGTGCTTCTACGGGCTCTCCCCTGCCTTCGGGGACCTGGAGAAAGAATTGGCCGCTGCTAGATGACGACCATAGAGATGTCTGGTGACCATATGGTCACCAGTCATCTCTATGACCGTCGGAGGTGTGGCGCTATGATGTCCCGTCCGGGCCGCGATTGTAAACAAACAAAGCCGCGATCTCAGCTGGTAAGCATGAGATCTTGAATTTTTTTTTTTTATTTATTTTTTTTTTATCTCATGCTTTCCAGCCAGGAGGGGAGATGTGCGGTCTTATTGACCCCACATGGCAAGTCCCGCCCTCATATGTAAACGCTGTTCAAACCTCACATGAGCTATCGCCACGTGCCTTAGAGTGCGAGCAACAATCTAGCACTAGTCATTCTCTAACTCTAAACTGGTAACCTGTAAAAAATTTTTAAAGCGTTGTCTATGGAGATTTTTAAGTACCGAAGTTTGGCGCCATTCCATGAGTGTGTGCAATTTTAAAGTATGACATGTTGGGTATCTATTTACTCTGCGTAACAGTATACATTATACACAAAAATTGGGCTAACTTTACTGTGTTTTTTTTTTTATTCATGAAACTAAAAAACAAAAGAACGTTTAAAAAATTTGCGCAAATACCGTGCGAGATAAAAAGTTGCAATGACCGCCATTTTATTCCCCAGGGTGTCTGCTAAAAACATATATAATGTTAGGGGGGTTTTGAGTAATTTTCTAGCAAAAAAAGATAGCAAAAGATTGGTTCCGATTAAAGGTGAAACACCCAAATAAATAGGCACCACATCCCTGTAGATAAGTAATAGCAAACGAGGGGGAGGAAGGGGATTTTAACGGTGCAGGGATAGTAAACAAAAAAGATTTTTCTAAAAAAGCTAATTTTTAATTTTAACATTCAGAGTTAAAAAACATGTAGATAGTACATAAATTCACAAATATTAGTTTTTATACAGTTACAGTGGTCAGACAGGACACGAGTGTATTTTGTTTTGAGAGAAGATATGGTTGCATGCATACTAGCCGGACATGTTTCGCTGTCGCTTTTTCAAGGGATATGCAAGCCAAAAGACTTTGTTCGGACATTCCGACAACAAAATCCTAGGATTTTTTCCGACGGATGTTGGCTCAAACTTGTCTTGCATACACACGGTCACACAAAGTTGTCGGAAAATCCGATCGTTCTAAACGCGGTGACGTAAAACATGTACGTCGGGACTATAAACGGGGCAGTGGCCAATAGCTTTCATCTCTTTATTTATTCTGAGCATGCGTGGCACTTTGTCCATCGGATTTGTGTACACACGATCGGAATTTCCGACAACGGATTTTGTTGTCGGAAAATTTTATCTCCTGCTCTCCAACTTTGTGTGTCAGAAAATCCGATGGAAAATGTCCAATGGAGCCCACACACGGTCGGAATTTCCGACAACACGCTCCGATCGGACATTTTCCATCGGAAAATCCGACCGTGTGTACGGGGCATTATAGTTCCCTGTGTAACCCCAGCCTCGGTCAATCCCTGCACAATCATCCACTAACACTGGAATCTGACTTGGCCAATAGGTGCAATCACAGGGGACAGGAAGGTAAAATTTGAACTATTTAACAAAGCCTATTGGTGGATAAAGGTCTTCAAGACACCTACTGGTGGTAAATTGCAGGAAAATATTCAGTTTGCAGTCACTGACACTGCAAAAGAAAAGTTCCACCCTCCGGCTCTGGCTAAGAAGACCTTTATCCACCAATAGGTTTTGTTAAATAGTTTAAATTTTACCTTTCTGTCCACTGTGATTGCACCTATTGGCCAAGTCAAATTCCAGTGTTAGTGGATGATTGTGCGGGGATTGACCGAGGCTGGGGTTACACAGGGAACTATAAGAGTGTTGGATATTACTTTTTTGTCCTGTCTGACCTCTGTAACTGTATAAAAACTGTAATATTTGTGAATTTATGTACTATCTACATGTTTTTTAACTCTGAATGTTAAATTAAAAATTAGCTTTTTTAGAAAAATTTTTTTTGTTTACTATCCCTGCACCGTTAAAATTCCCTTCCTCCCCCTCGTTTTGATATTAGCAAAAAAAGATGATTTTTACATGTAGGAGAGGAGTGCCAGAATAGGCCAGGTATTGAAGTGGTTAATAACTGGACTTCAAAAGGCATGTCAGCACCTTAGCCTTAATTTTCTGTAATAGTATCTGGGCATCCACTCTTGTTTTATATTGATATACCTTAGGTTAAAAGGAAAAATGCCACAAATCTGGGCAACTTGTGATGGTTCTACTTGTACTTTTTAAATGTGTGGTTTTCATTTTAGAAAAGGTCTTGTACATTTCTCCGAGGTTATAATAGCTGATATGTACTAATGTTTGACTCTTCCTGGGAAACTCATGCTTCTGCCCTCCTATTGGTCTTTCAATATGATGGGTGGACTACAGCTGGCTATACATGGATCTAAATTCAGCTGATTCAGCAGGAACTTGCCAAATTTTGATCCATGTATGGCCTGTTCAAGAGGAATTGATCTAGTGACCCACTACTCTCGAGCGGCACTGTTGGTATATTTCTGCACAATCGGCTGCATCGCTAATCGGTGTGTTCTGGCAGCAGAGGACCCCCGCTGCTAAAATACAGTCGTGCAGTGGGGGGGATATCCCCATTCACCTGAAATGTGTGGATGAGGGAATCCCTTTTTTTTTTTTTTTTGCGCTCATCGTGCATTGTCTAGGTTTGTGCCCAGTTTACTTTGTAACTCATGGGATCCCTGTCTGTAATGCTATGCTTAAGTCTTTGTAAAACAAGGAGAAGCAATCTTGGTATGAGTTTGGAAAAAAATTCCATTGTGCATTACTCATTCATTGAAACTGTCTACTTTGTTAGGGATACATTTCCTTCCAGACTGTTAAAGATTCCTGAAACAACTAGCACATCTGTTTGATATTCAGCGGAGGTCTAAGGCTTGTGTGCAGCAAAAGCCGTTTGAATGTAGGTTATAGAGATTGTCACAGTAATGCAGATAGGAAGAACTTTGCGCATTCCTTGCTAGTTATAGTCTAATTGTATAGGAGTGGTCATAGAAACGCCCTGCATCATGCAAACCTATGTATAATATCTGGGGCGATCCAACCTCCCCATTGCCTACAAACATGGCACCATGTTACCTTTTTGTTTTATCTGTGCTTCTTTATTAAAGCTTTACCTTCCTGGGTCAACAGTCAGTCACTGTACTGGATCTATGGAGGGCAGTGTTGTCACTGTTGCTAATTGGGAATACAAACATCTCCCCCTCTTCTCCTCTTCCAAACATGGGGGGGGGGGGGGGGGGATGGTGGGAAGATGTTGAGTAGTTCACAGAAAGCAACTGGTGAGAATGGATTTAGATTGTTTGAGACTTTTAGTTCAGAGCACAGGAAGTTACAAGCACTTTGGATTTGTGACACCTTTCATTGGTATTTTCTCTCATTGCAGAAAAGTTACTTGGTCTGATTAATAATTAAAAAATGCAAGTATATACTATTCTTGGTTTTAGCTTCACTTTAACGGCTTGGTTTATGGAATACAAACTGCCCTACTTAGTTGAGTGAAACAATTCTGCATAGAAGTAAATAACCCGCAGGACACAAGTAGCTGCTTGTACCAGTATGCAACAGTGAACGTGAATCTCCTGTGTTTGTACAAGCTTATCTGTTATGCAATTTAGAAAAATTTGAAGCTTAGCTACGGTGTACAGTCATTACTACACACAGATTTCTTTAGGGCCCTTCCTCCTTTGTGTCATAAACTATTTAGGTATTACAATTAGTGGAAATAGTGAGAGACGGTGAAACTTTTTTGTTGTAACAAAAAGCAAGATACTCCCAATGACTTATACACAGCTTACAAGTAATGAAAAATGTTTGTTTTATATAAAAATATTGTTTTTATTTTTAATTGGTAAAATTGCATCAATTAAAGGAGCAATAACAAAAAGGAAAGGGGATGGGAAAAGGGAAACAAGTAGAAAAGGAACAACAACGAGCTCTGGTGTACACAAAAATATATTCGATGTCTATATAACATTTAACAAAAATAAATCCACAAATGGTATATCTGTACATATAACTGTTTAGAGTAACCCCAACATGTTACATACATAATTTTGTATACGATCTTCTTCAGGGGGATACAGACTTCTATAACATATCAATACAAAATATTAGCAATATTGACATCAATAACATCATCATCATTGGGAATAAAGAGCATGTAATTCAAAAATAACAAAGAGCCCTACCTTTTGATACGAGAAATATTTAAATGGCCAGAGCAAAAAGACAAAACGCCACAACACATCAGGATATACTCAGTGGCCCACCATCCAGAAAGTGGGCAGGGAGTCCCATTCTGTCTACAAGAGGTCATACTTAGACGTGCAAGGGTGGGAGGAGGCACAAATGCGCGTTATATACAAAAATATATATAAAATCTCTAGGGATGAATTGCCTTCAACTTTTTTTATTTTTGTAAGGATAACCTATGCACTGATTATACATTTATACGGGTTATACATTTCCAACAGGTGTATAAGAGTTTATAACATATGTCTATAGAGGTAAAGCTACATTCAATAGGTATAATTACCTTGTTTAACGATCTATCAATCCAGTGTGTAATATGTTGATTTATCCAGTATGTCAGAGCAGGCGGCTAGTTATACGTTCATCACAAGATTAGTAGTATCATCAGTTCCTCACCATTGAAGCAAAAAAAAAAAATACCAGTATTTTTGTTAAATGTTATATAGACATCTAATATGTTTATTTTTGTGTACACCAGAGCTTTTGTTCCTCCTTTTCTGCATGTTCCCTTTTCCCATCCCCTTTCCTTTTTGTTATTGCTGCTTTTATTGATGCAATTTTACCCATTGAAAATAAAATTAATATTTTTATATAAAACAAACATTTTTCATTACTTGTAAGCTGTGTATAAGTCATTGGGAGTATCTTGCTTTTTGTTACATATGTTGGGCTAGCAGCACTTTGTTTATAATCGGGAAAGGTGAGTTCCACATTTTCTGTTTTAAAAAAAAATTTTTTGTTGTAACCGCTATGAGTCTATACTGAAAACTAGACCTTTCAACAGCTCAAGGAGAGATCCACCTGATGTAAATAAAGAGGGTTAAGTAGATCTAAACTAAATTACTAAAATGTATTAACTTTAACTTGTTCATGTAATTTTGGAGCTGTGCGATTAATCGTCAAGAATTGTTATCACAATTTTTTTTTTTTTTCCCATCGTTGCGATCTTGACAAAAGTGTTTCACGATTCTTTCTATGCAAAGAATTCTCTCTGCTCTTCTGAAGCCACAGCCATCAAAAGAAAGGAAGAAAAAAACGGCCAGTCTGCCAAGAATCACAACATTCTTTAGCAATGGAACTTGAAGGGGTTGTAAAGGCTTGTGTTTTTTCACCTTTATGCATCCTTAAAGCTCTATTCGTGGGAAAAAAAGGACGTCAATTTTGTTTGGGAGCCACATCGCACGACCGCGCAATTGTCAGTTAAAGGGACGCAGTGCCGAATTGCAAAAAGTGCTCTTGTCAGGAAGGTGGCAAATCCTTCTGGAGCTGAAGTGGTTAATACACAGTGACCTTGTCATGAAAGTCCTGGTTCAGGCAAATTTGGTGGGGTGACAATTGTCTCCCAGTTTTATCATTACATGTGCCCCAGGTTTAGACTACTAAGTGGCTGTGCCAGCATACACCATGAAGGCATGGTCCACCATTGTCATAATCCTGGTGGTCCAGACCAATGATGTACTGTTAACTCTGGAATGAATGCATGGAGAAGATTAGCAGCATTGAAATGCGGGGGAAAAAGGTAAACCGTATTTTATGGGGGGAAAAGGCAACTCGTTCAGTTCTTTAGCAATCTGCCATACAGTTAGGGTACATAGTGTGTGTTTGTTTTTTCTTTTTTTTTTCTTTTAAAAAAAAAAAAAAAAAAAACTTATATTGTAACATTATTAATGGTAATCTGCTCAGGGGTCTGCATACGCTAAACACCTTGTTTCATTATATATATTGTTCTACTTGGGGACAGTCATATATATTTTCTCATTACATGCATTCTTTGCATAAATACGGTTTACTCCAGCACTGTTCAGTCTCAGAGCCTGCAGATCGGCAACATTTACTTCCATATAAAAGACATAGGGGAAAAAAAATACTTTTCACAGCCATGCTTATAACTATGGCTACCAGCCCCATAGAATTTATCCGAAAGCTGTAATATTTGGGAGAATAAGTGGTGTACCAGTGATGAGGTTATCTTCCGGAGGTTGGTTGGGAAGCTTTTGTTCAAATAATAATTTGTAGCTGGTGCTCATTTTTATTGCTGAGAATATGGTTCAGCTATGGATTCTACAGCTTGTCTTGACGTATTGGTGAAAGGAAATGTAGTGTTTTGCTTAGACTGTGGATTGAGAAATGGATGTCCACAGCCTGGAATTCCTATCACCTTACCTCAGTTGTCCATTGTGAGGCTGCACATCCAGCTTGTATGAATGCCTTGGCAGATATTCGACTAGTTCATTCTCTAGAATGTCATTTTTAGTACTTCCAGCTGAACAAGAGGAAATGGAGAATGTTTTTACTTAATAGAAACAGTGTGTTTAGTTTAACTGTTTTCCCCCTGACAATGCTTTACTGTGGGAAGCCGCTGAGTCCAGTGTGTTCTATGGTGGCCATTTGCCCCTGGTATGCAGTCCAATTTTTACATAAAATTGAATTTTAACTCGTGGTTGCCATGCTCCCCATCATTTTTATGGATTGAACCCTTGTATGGATTAATCTAATTGATAAATTCCTGGCTGGTGACAGCAGATCCACATAGCATGACTTCTGGGTTATGTTCAGGTTTTGTTTGCAGTGTCAGACATTCCTCATTGTATAGGGAATTGTCCATGGCTCTTATTTCAGTTTACCAAATTTGGTATAAATACAAGTCATGTTTGGCTAGCCCAATGGCCTTAGTAGATTTTATCAAACTTAACCACTTCATGTCCATTGAACAGCTAAAAACATTCTGGATTGAAGTAGTTAAAACAAGCTCATGGCTGCAGTTCTGGGTATTCGCTAGCTATCATTTTTATAGCTGGTGATCAGTTGGTCAACAAATGATCTGGACAGCTCTCTACAGCCTCTTCATCACTTTTACAATAGTAAGAAGGGCTTTCCCCCACCCGAATCTGGTGCTGCTGCCCAAGGTGAAATGCAGTAAAGGACCAGGATAGCTAGATACATAGAAGATCTGTTCTGTGACTAGTGGCCATAAAAACCACAATGATTTTGTCACTTCTGGTGAGAGCATGCATTGTGCACCCCAGAGTAATTTGCAAGACCCGTTGGGGCATTTGAAATGTGCTCTGTGTAACCATACTCATAGCTCTTCTGTCTGGATTTGTTAATGAACAATTGACTAACTCCCCTGTACTTGTACAGGTGTGTTGTGTTTTTTTTTTTTTTTTTTTTTTTTGCGTAAACCATTTCAGTATTTCCACAAGTGGTGGTGGTTTTGGTTATTTTTACTATGGTTATACAGTAACATTTCCAGACAATTTTTCATGTTTACACTTTGCTGTGTTTTTTATTTAAATTTTTTGCATCTTTTTTTATATAAAGCTGTGACCCCAGGAGACACATTTTAAGTGATTTCCTGCTGTGCAGCAGGTTGTAAGATGCCTGTAGAGGATCCAGCATGGGTTGTGTATGACTCTGATGCTCAGCATCAAGCCAAGCTGGAAATAAGCAGATGTGACAGAGGTAGGAGGTCTCTTATTCAGGATTCTTACTCATTTTGAACAGCATGTGGTTGCGTTGTCTGGTTTCAGGGTCTTTATACTTTTAATGAAGTACTTCAACTTCCTTTTGTTGGTAGCCTTAAGGAAATTCTTGCTCAAATTGCACTAAATGTGGATAAAAAAAGATCTGCCATTAACAGGGTATTGCTAATCCATTACCTTTGGTAATGCTTAAGCACAAGATGTATGTGTGAAATGCCTCTACGTGACCACAGTTTGGTGTCTCTGGTGTTACTTTGTGAAGCAAAATAAAAGGCAGTCGGAAGTTCTGGATGTGCAGCCATTTTTTCTTCTTTCTTCATTTTTCTCTTCTTTCCATACACTATACAATCTGATTGTATAATTTCTGTACAATTTTCTTTAGATTTATCAGAACTATGGAATGGAACCACACACCTGAACAATCTATTCCATTTGTATTAAATCAGGTAATAAAAAAAGAGGTGGTGGTATAGTAATGAGGGAGGTGTGGTCCAGACTGGTAATACACGCCCTATCACACCAGTGAATGATGGGAGATGACATACAGGAAGTAATGGAAGTAATGGAAGTACAGGAAGTAATGCAAGCAGAATTTTTTAAAACTCTGACAGACTTGAAATTTCAAACCCTCTGTGGATGAGGCAAGTAAGAGATAAGAGCATTAGCATAGCTGAGCCAGAAATTATATTGCAAAAGGAATTTATTATAAAAAGTTAAGTTCAGCCGGAAAAGGTGAACTTTGCCTTTAAGGGCGGGCATCTTGCAGATGTATACTAGAGTGGATGGCCATGATAGACCAGGAGACTCATGACCTGTCAATCAGTGTGTGTGGTCATATGAGACAGACCCCCAGTTTCTCGGCTTGCTAATCAAATTATGGAGTTGGGCTGTATTGGTATGGGGGTTAAATAAGCTGAAAATCCCAAAGGTCAAGAATCCACTTATTTCTGCAGCTGGGATTGAGAGCGATGTGCAGACAGTGTAATGGCAGGCTGTCGGCTGTCACAACATTTCCTGCACACAGAAGGGTTTTTTTTTTTGTTTTGTTTTTTTTTTACTTAATGCATTAAGGTGGAAAAACCTTTTGACTTTGGAGCCACTTTAAATTCTAAAGGAGCTTGGGACTTGTTCATTTACACTAATTATAAATCTTCTGGCTGTTTCATATGCCAGATTCTATGCTTGTATTTCTTGAAGGCTCCCACAAAGTAATAGCAGTCCCCCTTATGCCCTCTAATACAATGGTATGTGCCCTGTGCCCACAATGGTATGTGTAAACATCCAGAGTCATTTACTGGTGGTGGTTGGAGATAAGGTAGCTCATATTGTCCAGATACAATTCTGTGTCTCTTTTCAGTGTTGTCGATGTTTAATGATTTACTAGTATTGCCATAAATCACAGTGGCTCCATGATGGGCCCTGCTACATAACAGCTGGCTCCTTTCCCCTGTTGTCATAAGATTAAATGGAAAATAAATAGCTCTTGTCGATGATGTACACTGTCTACAGAGCTTTTTATAGTATTGTATTGTTGTCTGGTAGGTGAAAGCATGGATGTGTGGAAGGAAAAAAAAAAAAAATATGGATTGGAACAAACTTTTGCATTACATAAGTTACCATCTGCCTAATGTCTTTAAATCCATACCAAAGGTTCAGAAAGTGGTTAGAATAGTCGGGGGGGGGGGGGGTTCCCAGCCCAGTACACACATTGAGAAAATCGGACAAAAATTACCGCTTTCGAAAGCACCTGTATGTTAATCTGATTGTTCATACACAGGTTTTGAGACCCAATCACGAGAGCTCATGCAAAATTATCCGAAGGGACAAACGTGAAAATTTTTCTCATACGATACCAGAACGAACACTTTTTTTTTGTTTTTAATCAGTACAGTATTCATCTGAAAAAGGAAGACCAAGACCACGCATGCTCGGAAATGAAAAGATACATTAAATACAATACATTACATCACTTCGGAAGTTGCATTCTGTTATACGAGAATTTTCGTAACTTTAGTAACCTCTTTTTCGCTATGAGATTAGCATGCAAAAAAGATAAGAAGTGTAACATTTGTGTCCCAATTTAATTATTCCTTTGCGTTATTCCTTACTTGTATAAACAAACATTGGCATTTTTTTTTGGGGGGGGGATGCTTCTACTATACAACATTTTGGGGAGAAACCCATGCAATCATTTAGGAGAGTTTGCATTCTATTTAATCAAGTGAAGTCAGATCATAGATCTCCAGTTAAATCAAACATGTTTTTGTGTCCAAGATGTATGGGCTCTTTTGTATCCAGCCTTTAGCTATGATAAGAGGCACATTTTAACAGATCCCCCATTCTGCCTCTGTACTAGGCGATCGCGGGAGCGAGAGCGTGCCACCATACAGGGATGGCGATACGTGCAGGAGAGCCGACCTGCCGCCGTATAACAACGACGGCGGCTGGTCAGCAAGTGGTTAATATGCCTTATGTCCACTCTGACTGTTTAAAACTATAGGCAAAACTTTATTTTCATTTGGATGGTGTAAGGGAGGGTAATTACCACTGTCAGATTTTTAATTTTTTTTTGGCCATCTGTTTCCCATTACGGAGATTTCCCTTTACTTCCTGTCCCATAGTCAAACTTACTTTTCCCTCTTGCTTTTCTGTGGACAACCCAAAATTTGGGATTTTCTTTTACTTTCACTTTCAACGATAATGGTAATCAGGACAAATAAAGAGAGTGAATCTCCTTAACGGAGGCACAGACAGCAATAAAAACTGATAGGGGTTCTAATTCCTCTCCACGCTATCCAAAGCTAAATAAAAAGTTTTGTCTTTGGTTATACTATAACAACTTGCCGAAAAATAACATACCTGTATGTCATTCTGCTTCAAGTGGTTGTACCGGGGGTGAATCCTGCAGCTGCAGGCCTCACCCTGGTACCGTTTTTAGAGCAGACGGTCAGCTTTCTTGTGATCACGACCGATGCGGCTAAGCAACTGCTCGATTGTTATCACAAGCAGAGGCAGGGGACGTTCCATCGATCCACCCGGGCTCTCCCGTCGCATCGGTAGTCCCGAGCTGGCCGGAGACCCAAACAAAGCCGGAATCTGCTTTAATCGGGTCTCGGATCTAGTAACCGGAAATGACATCACTTCCAGGTTAACTGGAGCCTTAAAGGCACCAAATTTAAAAAAAAGTCAGTATTCAAAACGGCCAAACTTGGCGTTTTTGAATGCTTTTAACTGCAAAGGAGGGATTTGGGATAGATTTTAGTCTTGCATAGGGCAGCACAAAACCAAAATCCACGTGTGTGTGTATGTGTGTGTGTATAGAGTGGTTGGGAAACTGATTGGACTGTAGTTATAACCTGTATTTGCCAATTAATATCAGACTCTTGTGGCACTACAATCTCATCTTTTGATGTATGCGGTTCATTTTATGTATTCAGTCACCACTATCCGGCAAGTGATAATAGCTCCACAATGTTAAGTTTCCAAAATATTTAGGATTGCAAATCCTATTCCAGTATCAGTACAAGGGCAGAGACTGTGCATTTATCACAACTTGGAGCTTCTAATGCAGCCTTGTGGATAGATATAGCTATAGATAGATATAAAGCTATATATCTATAATCTGTGTGTGTATGATGTGCATTCGTATTCGTCTGAATTTCAGGAATTTTTGTGTTCGTTTTAACAAACAATAACTAATCCGAAATAAAATGCTTTATTTTCGTATCGTTGCGACAACAGTTCGATATAAATAGAAGATTTGACATGACAGTGACAATAGCAATCTGTGTCTATCGTACCTGCAGTTGAATGTGCCTAACCTAACTCTATTAGTCCAAGATAATTCAACATTATAGAGACGTGAAGATTCGACGAAGCAGCTAAAAACATACGATCGCCGCGAGTGAACATTTGCGGTCAAATACTCCGCCCATAGGCTATAGAAGAATTCTAATGTTTGACTAGTAGTAATAATAAATATAATTTATTACTAGTCATACAACATTAGAGTTCTACTATAGCTTGTGAGCGGAGCATTCGACCGGAAATGTACGATTGCAGGGGCGTACAGTTTAGCTGCTTCGTCGAATCTTCTTAGAACATCTGACAGACACCATAAGGCTTCAATTGACAGATTAGACCTTAATTCGGATTTTTGGACGAATGCATTTTGTAACTAAACAAAAACGAATTTGGGGAGTAACTAAATGTGTGTGTAAGTGTGTGTGTGTGTGTGTGTGTGTGTGTGTGTATGTATGTATATATATATATATATATATATATATATATATATATATATATATATATATATATATATATAAATATATATAAATATTATTTTCAGGATTGTCCTGCCATTTTCAGCACGGCAGCAAACAGTTGCAATGCAAGAGTGCTTTGTACAGCAGCAAGACCACAGCATAAAACAAAGCATCAGTGTGTGCAAGCCACTGACTAAACCTAAGTCTATTTCTGACCAATTTTCCCAGCTGTACTACAGCTTTTATGAATGAAACAGCTATAGTACAGCTTCTATGAATGAAGGAGCTGAGTGGAAAGGCTAGGCACTCTTGACTGTGACAGTTTCTCAGATGATTGGGGGGGGGGGGTTGCATAGGAGCCAGAGTTTGCAAACTTAGGCTTTGATGTTTATCTGTAAACAGCTGTGAGAATTTTATAGTAAAAATAATTGTATGCATGCTGTATTTGATACCCGAACGGTGAGCTGCCAGTTTTTGGAGGTTCAAAGTCTTGTGTAAGCGTCGCACAGTAATTCTGGTAAAACCTATATGTGTGCATGTATGAAGCAGGATTGTACATTTGTGCTATCCACAAGGCTGCATTAGAAGCTCTAAGTTATGATAAATGTACAGTTACTGGAATAATATTTGCCATCTTAAATATTTTGGTGACTTAACATTGTGGAGCTATTATCACTTGCTGGATAGTGGTGAAAGCGTACATGAATGAACCGCATACATCAAATGATGAGATTGTTGTGCCACAAGAGTCTTCTGATATTGTCAAATACAGGTAATAACTAGAGTCCAATCGGTTTCCCTACCCCTCTGTACATGAGGACTATTTTCCAGGAGACACAGTAGCTGCCCAATACTTTTTGGGAAGCATGAGAGCTTATCCGTTTAGTGGGTCCTGTTAGGCTTGTGAGATCCTAAGGTCACAACCATTTTATTAATTACAGGTACTTCTATAGCGCCGTCAACTTTAGGCAGCGCTTTACATATATATTGTACATTCACATCAGTCCCTGCTTTCAAGGTGATTACAATCTAGGGTTCCTAACTCATACATACATACACATACTAGGGACAAATTAAACAATATGCTCTAGAACTGTGTTTTTCAGCGTTTAGAAATTGTTTACCACTTTGTAACAGCTCAATTTTCCCCAATAATGATGTTTTCTTTCCTATTTCTCATTTTCTTCTAAAGCTCATCATACACATTAGTCTGCTTACACAATCTTCTTTAGATCTACCAACAAGTATGTAATAAGAGGACCCGCCTAATTGGATACAGATTGATTGGATAGTTTAGATTTGTTCTTTTATTACATAGTTTTGATCTAAAGATTATTGATATTGTAAAGTCAGATTTTGTGTATGGTCACCTGTATAGAATTCTCCTCGTGTGACACAATTTGTTTTTCTAAACATACGTCCTGTGCTTGAAAGTAGATAATAATGCACTATATATTCCTACCTGGTTTGCATAGTGTTTATCTGGTAAAATTGATCATGTCGTAACGATCTCTTGAGCTACAGGTATCTCTAGGTCAAAAACTTCAGCTCTAGACTGAGCCAATACACTTTCATTTGGTAATGATGTCAATGGCTTCACTGATGCATTTTGACGATTCATACATTATGCTGAAAAAGGGACATTTTTAAGGAGCTGGGGGGAAAAAAAAAAACGCGCATAAACTTTTACCCCTTGCTCCTAGCGTTTTGTTTTTTTTTTGTTTTTTTTATATACACCACTTGGCATATGCAAAGTGCAGTGTACACACTGGCTCATTCTTGGCATGTTGAGAATGTAGTCAGGTATCGGGATAGAATGACTTGCATCATTGGCTGACCAGTGGCCAAAGAGGATCATTATGCTTGAACATTATTGTAACAGCTTCCATGGAAAATTCAATATTGCTTTAAGTCACTGACAAAAAACTGTGAATGCGTTGTTAGTTTCCCAGGTTTGTGATGCTTTTTAAAATACACTTTTTATTGCAGACCCTGCCACTGTCAGCCTGATATGGCATTTCATTTGTTCTTAAAATAATCATATGTACTAAGTGGAAGTTTATGCCTAATCTAGCACAGCAAAAGGAAAAATGAGTAATCTAATCAGCCTATACCGCTCAGAACTCTGAAGATCTTATTTTCTCCTCTGGTATATATCTGGGTAATAAGAACAGCCCTATGAGTACAGAGGTTATACAGAGTTTAGCTGGGAGAGCAGTGCGCAGCCTTGTTTTCTGCCAGTTCTACCTTTTCTCTACCTCATGTGATCTCTCACTTCCCCGTCAGCCTGGAAATCCACATCAGTAATGAGATAAGTGGGCTATTTTACTACCACAGGCCAACAGATCACAACTGAAGTAAGCACTGCCTAGAAAGGTTTCACAGAAGCATATTGTCTTTTGTGACCATACATTCCCATCTTGGCATGTAGATATAGGGGCTTTGGTCTGTTATAGTTCAGTGCAGAAAATAAATTTTAGTCGATGTAACAAAAAACGTACGTACGAAAATTCTCACTACAATCGACAGCTCTGTACATGAGGACTATTTTCCAGGAGACACAGTAACTGCCTACTTTATTTGAAAGTACTTCAAATTTTGTTTCCATTTAGCATTCAATTTTGTAACAAATGAAAACCACATACAAAGAAATTGATTTGAAAAGTTTTCCATCCCGCTCCTTCCAATTTTCTCGTCAACTACGGTCAAAAATGAATTGACCCCACTAATTGGAAAATCAAACAAACATTTTTAAAACCATGCACGTCAAACTAGTGTATAGCCAGCTTTTGAAACAGTTATATAAAAATAAATTAAACATGGCTTCTTAGCCGCCAATGAGTTTCAAAGGCTCAGTGGTTTATAAATGCCATTTCTGTATAGCCGGGACCGGGTTGTTTTGCTATACTAACTAAAAATAAGGATATGTCCACAAAATTTGGTATGTGTAGTCTCTGCAAGAAACTATTTTTTTAGTTTTAGTCCTTGAAAATACTTAACCTTTGCTAAGTGTAACATAGTTGCCTATCGTCATCCCTTACAATGAATTGCAATAACAATGTTACCTTCATTGCTTTAATGAATATCCTTACTACTACAGATAATTGTATTCATACATGTCCTGATTTAATGGTCAGATTGATAATATATGCTGAAACATGAGCTGTACTGGGGGTGTGTAGCTCCTCTCAGTAATGACTTTGTTGCTATAATACAGTTGACCTTGTTGCTAGAATAACGTTCACCATCGCCATTACAAGCAGTGCTCAGTGTGAGCCTATATTCTGAATTGCCTAAAGAGGAAGTAAACCTTTCTGTATTCTTTGTACCTATAGGTAAGCCTATAATAAGGCCTAACTATAGGTACTGTAAATATCTCCTAAACGTATGCCGTTCAGGAGCTATTTACTGTATACTGCGCCGAGTCTCCGCTCTAATTCATCCCAAAAGTGTTCTGTCAGGTTGAGGTCAGGACTCTGTACAGGCCAGTCAAGTTCCTCCACCCCAAACTTGCTCTTCCATGTCTTTTATGGATCTTGCTCTGTGCACTGGTGTGCAGTCATGATGGAACAGAAAGGGGCCATCCCCAAACTGTTCACAAAAAATTGGGAGCATGAAATTGTCCAAACTGTATTGATATGCTGACATCTTAAGAGTTCATTTCACTGAAACTAAAGGGCCAAGCCCCAAACCCCTGAAAAACAACCCCACACCATAAATTCCCCTCTTTACACAAAATTATTCTGGACCAGTGCACAAAGCAAGCAGTGTTTACTATTGTGATTAGCCCAGTCTGTACCATGTGTTCACTTTGACCAATCACAGAGCTCATCGCAATAGTACACAATAAATGGCATGAAACAAAGCCATTCAATGTGTACAATTGTCATGTGATCTGCTGTGATTGGCCACAGCAGTCACATGGTACTGGCAGTGCGCCTGTACAGTGACCTGTAATTGGTTATGTCCAGTGGACACAGCAGGTGGCAGATCGCACTGGAGCATAGCCCCATCCTGAAAGGACGTCATGTGACGTCTTCCCAGGATAAGAAGGCTCCCACCCAGCCGTCGTATTACAGTAGGCCAGACAAGATGGGGTTAAAGCATTCCCTCCACCTTCCTCCTACCTATCTTGCATACTCTGTAAAAATAAATAAATGGCCAATATGGTGAACTTACACTGGACCCTCTCCCCATAGACCCCCCCCCCCACCCCCCCCCCCCCCCCCCAGTCCCGCTGACCTTGAGTGCTGCGATCTCCCGCTGTGACACAATGTATAGCCGCTTTACTGGTCCGGGGATATGAAAGACCCACAGTTTAATCTCCTAAATGTACCTCGTAAAGGTACGTATTGGAGGCATTCCAATCAGAACCCATGTAGCCTGTCTGGTCAGCAGGAGAGAAAACCGCTGGGGTTTCAGCTTTGGCTCCCCTGTGTAAAGGAGTGCTCTCTAAAATCTGGTAGAGGGAGGTGGGCTCCTGCTATAATGTGGTACTATGCATAGCACACTTGCCTCCTGGTGCGCTATTCTCCATCTTTGATAGGTCCAGGCTTTAGTTACCATTCCATCCACAAATCTTTAAAACCTTTCGGTTCATGCATCTCCTATTTGGATACTGGCATGTGAAGGGGGGCTGTTGCTTTAATCATGCTTCCGTTAAACTGATTTGAGGGTTTTGCAAGAATACATTGGGACTGTGTCCGTGATGCAGATTTCTTTTCCATTTAATGGAAAAGCATAATAGTGTCTTCCTAGTTTTATTTTTGAGTGTTCAGCAAATAGGACATATCTTTGTAGCACCCTCCTAGCTAGCTTCCTAACAGTTGAGTCAAATTTTAGTTTTTGGCTCCCCTGCAGCAGAGGAACAATATTTTAAAGTGAATGTAAACCCGATTCATGAAATTTGACCTGGGCACATATATCTGTAGTGTTTACTTTTCTCTCTTCAAGGCCCTAAGAGCCCATTCACACAGGGGCAACTTTGGATCCGACTTCAAGTCGCCCCTAGTCGCCTCAAGTCGCGCTACATGAAAAAATCAATGTAAGTGAATGGATCCGTCTTAATGCACACTACTGCAGTCGCTCCGACTTCAGAAAAGGTTCCTGTACTACTTCAATCCGACTTGAAGTCAACTTGTACCCATTGATTTCAATGGAAGTTGCCTCCAAGTCTGATCACTGTTCATACTGAGGCAACTTTACAGGAAGCAGAAAGGAAACAGAAAGTAATTTCCTCCACTAAACAGCCAGCCCCCTCCTTCTCACACACAGCTGATAAGCTCTGATTGGCCACTTGTAAAGTTCCCTGTCCTGGAGGCGTCTTCAAGTTGTGTTGTAAGTTGCCCCAAGTCGTGTTGTGATTCATACTCAAGTCGTGTCCAAGTTGCCTCCCAAAGTCCCGCTGGAAGTCGTGTTGCCCCTGTGTGAATGGGCACTAAAAGTCCTGTCTTTATACTGCTTTGTTTTTTTGTTATCGGCATGATAACTTCTGACAAGTTCTCCAACACCAGAGATAAAATTTGTGTCGCGGTGGGTGCTATAAATTAGCAGAGAACTCGTCTATTCACAGCTCTGCACAGTCCGTCCGCCCGTCCTACCTTTCTTCCTTCCTTTGCTTATGTGTGTGCCTTTCCTTCAATCAGCTGTCACACAGTGTATGCCAAGACTCCACTCCCACAGCTGAAACAGGAAGAAAAAAAATCTAACACGATGTTCACTTTCTAAACCATGTATAAAGCTGAAGACAGCAGATATACAAATAAAAATTATATAGGGAGATTTGTTTCATCCCTGTGCATCATCTGAGGCTATTCACTTCACTGGGTGTAGGAGAGCGTTTACATCCACTTTAGCTGCTTTTGTCTGCTCTGTGTTTTGCTGGTTCTGCTACTTTCCCATGGAGTCTGGTATGTTCCAGAATTAAGTCTGTGGAGGAAGCAGACCCTCACCTGCATATTCATGCAGCCTCAGCCAATCCTTGGCAGGAAAAATGGGCCAGTAGGGGGCTGTGGTGTGTATAAATAGACTGGAGCCTGAATAGGCAGCATCCTTGTCCTTTGGGAAGACACTCAGCCTGAGAGCTGTGGTCCTCTGGGCACATAGCTGAAGATTTGAAAAGGCCATCTGAGCCCCAGCTTAGAGCAAGGGGTCCCATGCCCGGAGTTCCAGAAAGCAGTTTAAGGAAGTCCACAGAGGTTCTAACCGGGAGGCACACAGTACAGAACTGGCTGGTACTGCAGGAAAGCATTTCAAGTATCCAGAGTACAGTGAGTACAAGCATGAAAAGATTCTAGAGACTGTCCTTACCAACCGTTGGGAAAGCTTATTCAAGTTTGCCAGCTCAGGCCTTACTTTAACGAAGGGAGTCCCCTGACCTGTTGTTCACTAGTCAGCAACTTCTGGAGGATGGCTGCACCCTGAAGAGACAGTGTAGTTAGGGAGTGTCCTCCATTACCTTTTGTACTAATTCCGGAGTATTCCAAGGCTCACCCTGCACTCTACCCAACTTTAATAAGCAATAAATCTAAGAAACATTCTACCTGGTTCCTGAGAAGAAAGACTGGTGAGCTACCATGTGCCTGTCTGCTTGCACTTAACAGGAACTAGAATTTGGGGCAAATAGCGGGGCCAGTTTAGGGTTTGTGCGCTACATCTTTATTAAAAATTTCTATAAATTCTATAATTCTGCAAATTTAGGGGTTTTAACACTTACACACTATCTAAAATTTAAAAAATAATACAATGCCTTAAATACACTGTACTTAAATGGCATGTCATTCGTTGGTCAGTTTGGTAGTT
The DNA here is from genome assembly GCF_042186555.1 of Aquarana catesbeiana. Lineage (NCBI taxonomy): Eukaryota > Metazoa > Chordata > Amphibia > Anura > Ranidae > Aquarana > Aquarana catesbeiana. The sequence continues at coordinate 236,991,503 of NC_133330.1, read as the reverse complement.
AGTTTGATAATCTCTCATCCACGTGTTCAAGGAAAAAACAATTACGTAGGAGAACATGATGTAAGCAGACTGTCATCTCCTAATGGTACAGACTTTAAATCATTTACTCAGACACACCTAGCAGAGCAGGCTGGGAATGGTATCTGCTTGTGTCAGGGAGATCACCTGTACGCTGCCTCTCCCTCCATCAGGCTCTTATCACAGTCAATGAGAAGGTTAAAGTGTGTCAGGGCAAAATAAATTAACACATGCATTGCATCTCTGCAGTACGTGCACATTTCCTAATGTTCTATTCCCTTTTGATGACCCTGCAAGTACAGAGGATTACCTGTTGATCACGGCAGAAAGGCAGTAATTTCATTTTGTTGTCTAACTACTCCGTGCCTTTTGCTGGACTGAAATTACAAGTATTGGTGTCAGCCCCGTCTAAATGTTTTTGCTGAACTATAGAAGACTTCCTCATCTTACCATAGGTGGGAATGTTCAAGAAATGTTTACTGGTTAAACCTTGGTTAAGCATTGGATACAGTTAAAGGGGTTGTAAAGGCACAAGGTTTTTTTTTAATCTTAATGCATTCTATGCATTAAGATAAAAAGCCTGTGTGCAACAGCTGCCCCAGCACCCCACAATACTTACCTGAGGTCCATCTCTGTCCAGCGCTGTCCATGAATGTCTCAGCCATCCGAGATTCTCCTTCCTGATTGGCTGAGACACAGCAGAGGCACCGCTGGCTCCCGCTGCCGTCAAAGCCAGCTAGCCAATCAGGGGAGAGAGGGGGCGGGGGAAGGTCGGGGCTCTGTGTCTAAATGAATACACAGAACTGTGACTCAGCTCGGGTCCCCCCATAGCCTGCTGTGGGTGCACTGAACAGGATCGAGGGGCCAGGAGCAGCAAAGAGGGACCCGAGCATAGGAGGTTCCAGGCTGCTCTGTGCAAATCCACTGCAACAGAGCAGATAAGTATAACATAACATGTTGTTTTTATAGGAAAAAGAATGAGCTTTTACAATCTCTTTAATGTGTTTGAAGAGAAAAGGGTTCTCATATATACCCAATTAAGTGAACAGCCTCAGATGATACACAGAGATGAATTCAATCACCCTACGTAAGTTTTACATGCATATCTGCTGTCTTCAGCTTTCTATATTCTTTAGAATGTTAACATTGTGTTCAAATTTTTACTTCCTCTTTCAGCAGTGGGAGGGGAGTATTGGCATACACTGTGTGACGGCTGATTGGAGGAAAGACGCACACCCTACCCCACATAGGCAGAGGAAGAAAAACTTGCAGAACTGTGCTGTAAATAGACCAGCTCTCTGCTATTCTATAGCACCCACCCCAACACAAATTTCCAGCGGCTTTTATCTCCCATGTCAGAGAACATGTCAGAAGTTATGCTGATAATAAGAGGAATGAAGTGACAGACCTGGAACTTGGACCCCTTTGACACCGGGGCCACCCGTGCGTTAGCGGTAAAGCGCACTCGTTTTAGGGGCACTTTACTGCTGTTTAAGCAGCGCTTTTTCGGCTGCTAGTGGGGGGCTTTTAATCCCCGCTAGCGGATGAAGAAGGGGTTAAAAATGCCTGTGTTGCAGCGCTTCGGAAGCACTGCCCATTCATTGCAACAGTGCTTCCAAACTGCCCCAAAGATGCTGCTTGCAGGACTTTGGGTGTTAAAGCACTTGGGCTTTCACGTTCAGGTGGCATGGGAGGCAGTTTTCAGGAGCTTTACAGGCACTATCTCTAGCGCTAAAACGCCTGAAAACTGCCTTAATGTGAAAGGGGTCTTAGTGCTTTGGAGAGAGGTAAGTAAACACTACAGATATATGTGCCCAGGTCAAATTTCATGAATCGGGTTTACATCCACTTTAATGGAAAACACCTTCCCCCTCAGCTGCGGTTACCTGCTTATCAAAGTATCTGTAAAATGCCATTACTAAATGTTTCTCAGGTGCCTTTTTTGTAATTTATATGATGATGAAGTTCCGCCTTTAAAAGAATCATAATGCAATGCACTAGAGTACCTAAATAAGGCTAGATGGTAACTGGCGTCTTCTAACAGCATGAAGAACGGTCAGGTGTTACTTTTTTTTTTTTTGTCACATATTTAACAGATCTATTCAAATACTTGAGTATTACTTGAATCTCAATGTAAAGCTGCTAGACAGATATAAGATACAAGTGCAGTTCTGTAGTCATTAATACATAATTTATAGTGTTACTAAATTCACAACCGTAAAATCGGTCTGTGTGTGCAGTAAAGCATGCTTGTTATACTCACTGTGGAACCTAAGGGGTTAATCCTCTGCACTGTGTAAAAAGGCTGTTTTGATCCTTTCTTCTCTGATTGCCCCTTTTTCCACTGTCCCCAAACCATCTCGTGATAGAACAGAGCATTGGGGACAAGCTGCACATGCTCAGTTTGGTGTGTATTGCTAGATTTTTTTTTTTTCTTGGGTCCTGCAACATCATAGGACAGCCAGAGAAGAATGAAAGCTCCCTCCGACAAGCTTTACCCATACCAAGACACTGATTTTTTTTTTTTATTTATTTACTTTTTTAGATGCGACCAGTGGTGCCTATTCGCGTCAATTCAGTGCTGCTGCCTAATCGCACTGCAAATCGATTGCATCGCAGTAGTGTGAACCAAGCCTTCATGTGCTGACAAACACCACTGTGCAGTAGAACTGCACGATTAATCATTAAAGAATCAAGCGATTCTAACCCCCTCCCGATCTTAAAGCATTTCCCAGATTCTGTGTAACAAGTACAGTTGTCTGCTCACTTCTGACAGCTGACAAAAAATAAAATAAAAATCCAGGCAGCCTGCCAAGTTTATCCCAAAATCAGAGATAACTATAAAACAAAGTAACATTTTGTTCTTAGATCAAAGGGATAAACTTCGGTCTGTAAATGAGGGAGGTTTAACCACTTAAAGACTAAGCCTTTTTCTGAAATGTGTTGCTTACAAGTTAAAATCAGTATTTTTTGCTAGAAAATTACTTAGAACCCCAAATATATATCTATCTCTAGTGGAACCTCGGATTGCGAGTAACACGGTTAACGAGCGTGTCGCAATACAAACTATTATTTTTTTAAAATCCTGACTCTGTTTGCGAGTGTTGTCTCGCAAAGCGAGCAGGATTCAAGCCTCTGCGGTGTGCAGTACCGCATTTGGCCAGAGGTGCGGGGGCGCCGGTGACACGCGGAGCTGTTAGGAGCTGTTCGAAAATACTCGGTTCCCAAGTGTTTCCGAGGGTTTCTGAGTGCATCCAAGCGGTCTCCGAGTATTTCCGAGTCTCTCCGGCGTCCCCCCACCACTGGCCACATGTGGTATTGCATGCAATAGAAGTCAATGTGGAACAAATTATCTTCGTTCTATGGGGAAACTCTCTTTTGATATGCGAGTGCTTTGGAATACAAGCATTCGCCTGCAACAGATTACACACACACACACACACACACACACACACACACACACACACACACACACACACACACACACACACACACACACACACACACACACATATATTACACATTACACACACTCTAGAGCAGGGGTCTCCAAACTGCGCCCCCTGGGGCACTGTTTCATCCACTGATACCAACAATGGGACATAATCCCCACACCAATGAAGGGACACAATTCCTCCCAATGATGGGGCACAATTCCTCCCAGTGAGACAAATAATAAACCATTATTTTTTTTCTCACTGATGTCGGGACCTTTTCTACTCCCAGTGGCCACAGTCCGGCCCCCCTTAAATTTGAAGGACAGTAAACTTGCCCATTGTTTAGAAAGTTTGGAGACCCTTGCTCTAGAGCAGGGATATGCAATTAGCGGACCTCCAGCTGTTGCACAACTACAAGTCCCATCATGCCTCTGGGTGTCATGCTTGTGGCTGTCAGAGTGTTGCTATGCCTCATGGGACTTGTAGTCCTGAAACAGCTGGAGGTCCGCTATCCTAGAGAATAAAATGGCGTTGTTGCAATATTTTTTATGTCACACTATATTTGCGCAGTGGTCTTTCAAATGCAATTTTTTTTGAAAAAAAAAATACACTTTAATGAATTAAAAAAAAAACAAACTAAACAGTATAAAGTATTACAAAAAATTGGGATAGATGTGAAAGATGTTACCCTGCGAGAATCGTGATCTTTATTCTAAGCAAAAAAATTGATTCTCATTTTAGCTAGAATCGTGAAGCTCTACTGTGCAGCTTCTCCTTTCTGTGACCGGTCCAGGACAACCTGAGCTCAATGGAAGTGGGTTGAATGATGCTGGCTTTCAAGCTGATGACGTTTAGGGGCAGAAATGAATTACTTCTACAGACAAGTCTGGATTAGCCCTTTTTCTGCCAGGGACAGTTTTACATTTTTTTGGCGCCCATAAATTCATTTCAGGCCTGAAGCATTATTATTATTATTATTATTTTTTTTATTTTTAACCGAAAGAATGTTGATTGAAATAATAGTGGAATGCACTTGTAAATAAAGCATAGAGTATACAGAAGCTCAGTTAGGCAAGATTACACCTCAGGCTGGTGTAGAAATATATAATAAAGATATATATTTATATCTATAATGTCCTCTCTCCTCAAACTCTCATTTCTTTACCCCTCCTCTCCAGCCTGCAATTTGTACATATCTCCCCCTCTCCTGCCCACTCTATATTACTGCACTTATCACCTCCTGCTCATTCTAAGCCCACACAGTATCACTACTTCCACTCCACCATCTGCCCTCCTATAAATCCCACTCCTGCCTTACCACCCTCACACTCCTACTACTCCTAATGTCTGGGGACATCGCACCAAACCCTGGCCCTCCCACACCCAATTCCCACCCCCAAAATTGTGCTTTCATGTGCCCTCTGGAATGCCCGCTCAGTCTTCAACAAACTGGGGGGGGGGGGCGCGTCGCCCTGTCAAAACACAATAGCTTAGCGAGGGATATCGCTGTACTAACATTGGGTAGTTAGTTCAGCAGCTCCTCCCGAGCTCTTCCATTTTTTTTTTTTTGGGTTGAACGAAAGCTTCTAGTGTGTACTAGGCATTTTAGGGGGCTGACATCGGGCAGGTCTGGTACATTGGTGACAACTGTTTGGGATATAAATAAGCTGACTCTTTTTTTTTTTTTTTTTTTATAATTATAGAGCTTTTGTTTGGTCACTGCTTTCTACATTTTTCTAGCTGTGATGCCTAGAGCAGCTGATGAGACTCCCTCCTTGTTGGCACATCTCTTCCAGTGCCATCACCCACTGCTCTGAATTAAAATTCAGTCTTTCTGGGCCTAGCATCGGACTTGTAGGCGCGGTGCATGTCTGGATGTTGTGTGCTGAACGCAAACAGCAAGGTGACACTTGTCTTTTTCGTGAGTATTGACACCCTGAAAATAGAAGTGCAAAAATGAAAATATCTTGGAGCGCCTAATTAAATTCCTGTTCTAGTCCTTGCACATGATGTGGGCGTTTTACAGCTGAAACTAAAAACTACAAGGCAAAATTATTTAACTGTGCCAGGTTTTTTGTGGTTTTTTTTTTCTTCTTCTTTTGGAAATTTCCCCATTGGGAACACGGCCTCAAAAGATGAGACGCTCTAACCCCTCCCTGCTGTAATAGAAACATTGTTTTATTGCTTTGTGTTGCCTTGGGGAAACTTCTCTCGCTTCCTGTTCTGCCTAAGTGCCGGTTCACAGTGGGACGACTTAGGCGCCTGACAAGTCACGTTCCGTTCTGTACAATGGAACCGTTCTAATGGGTAGCGACTCAAGTCAGCCTTGATAGTGCAGGATATCTACCTGTTCTTTTCTCTGCAAGATATTTCTGCCAGCCACTGTTAATCATTCATTCAAGAGGTGGGCAGTGGAAATTATTTTAGGACTGTGGACTGCTGAGAATGGTTTGGCTAGGTATGCAAATAGATTTTTTTTTTTTCCATTTAAAGAGTTGCATCTTTTCTTTACATGACAACAAATTTCCTCTGCAGTTTATAGACAGTGCTTCAGTCCTGATATTTGCACACTTGCAGACAGAATTCCATTTGCTGAGCTTGATGAAAATACATGTTTGAAAATAGCTCATTTTACAATTAAATAATTGTCTCTAGCTGCCGAGCTTCCCAGACATTCATTGCTTGTCTGATTACTTTAAACAACTGGGTGAATTCCTGCATACCAGCCAAGTACCACAGGGTGCTTCCAGGTCATTTCTGATAATAAAGCTGTTTTTGGAAATCCATTTGAGCTTTTTATGCATTTGGCAACTGATCGACTTTCGTTTGTTTTCCACTTGTGACTAATACATAGCAAATTTGGTTAACAATAGATCATTACCTGTTTTTGTGCCATTGGTGGACTGGTAGCTTTGACCCTGCCATGTCATGCATTGTGCCTCCTCAGAGACTTGCCTCCCCATGCTGCTCAAGAAAGGAAACATCTGCTAAGCAGAATTAAGGCCTCATTCACACAAGCAAAGGGCCATATTTACCCTGCACTGGAAGCATAGGCAGGTAGACCACATTCTGATCCATGGCCTCACACAGATGTGCACTTGGTGATTCACCCAGCCAGCTGCCTATCTTTGATTTTAACAGGCTGCCTGCACATGGCTGCACAGACAGTTTCTTTCTCCCCGATAAAGATGACCCTTCTGCAGATGACAGATGTATAAAACGGTATGCCTATTTGAATGAGGCCTAATGCATTAAAATGTTTCTGTTAGTTTCTAGTCTGAGCTCTCACAACATTGTCAAACTGCATTGAACTAAAGTCTGGTTACAGCATACATAACATCGGCAATGTAATCAATAGTTTTATTTGACTATCCAATATAATCTTCAAACTTTCATGTTAGTTCTGCCTGTCTGCTGGCCATACCTTTCCATTACTTTACCTGGATACATTGCAGCCTCTCTGCTATTTACCTTCATTTTCTAAGGGGTATATATCCCATGGTACCTTGCTTCCTGCAAGCCGTGGTTCTTGTACTGACTGCACCTCCTGAACAACCTCCTCTCTGTAGTTCAGTAGTCAGGCTTGGTGAAATGTGTGGTATGGCAGGGCCTACTCACAGGGCATAGTGCATACATGTTGCATAATTCACGGAAGTGAATGTGCAGAGATCTTCACAAAGTCAGTGTACAAACTTCAAGATTGTTCTAATTATTAGGCTAGAAATAATTGAAATACAATTAGGAAATGTATTTTAAATTTTGAACATAGATATGCTTTAGGTAAATATTGTACATTATTAAGGCAACATGTGATATACTGTGTGATTCCCTTGTATTACTTGATAGGAAGCTGCCTTGGCCTTCCTCATGCATCTTGTAAGAGTAATTAGAGCTGATTCAACCCCCCCCACACGATCTCTATGCAGAATTTTCCGATTCATTCATGTAACAAGTTTAGAGAGTTCTCTGCTCACTCAGCTGTAAAAAGAAAAAACAAAACGGGCAGCCTGCCAAGTTTTTCACAACATTGTCCTTGCTGCTAGATAACTATAAACATTGTAACTTTTTGTTCTTAGGCCCCTTTTCACACGAATGGACCAGGTCCACCTGTCAGTTTTTTAGGTGGACCTGAACGGACGCTCCATGCAGGTCTTTGGAGCGACGGATGTCAGCGGTTACCATGTCCGCTGACATCTGGTCCGACCCACTAAAATCAGACGTATGGCCCTATGTTCGCATCCGTCCTGGTGGATCGGATGAGATCTGATAAACGGACATGCTGTATTGGCGCTCTGACAGGCCCCTCCCCACTCAGTGAACAGAGACAGACCTGTCATCTGCCGACTCAGCGGAGCTCAAAGGAGAGATCTCCTGCTGAGATGGCGGACAGGGCTGAGCGGATTTTCCTCGTGGGAATGAGGCCTAAGATCAAAGGGATGAGCTTTGATCTGTAGATGAGGGAAGCTTAACCACTTAGGCCCCATGTACACTGCTGCTGCTAAACGGACGTTCAGAAGGAGTTGGACACTTTTTTTTTTTTTTTTCAACTGCCCCCGAACTCGTTCAATGTTATCTTATGTGTACATGTACACAGGTTCATTTACTGTTGTTTTTAGGCAGTTGCGTTTTATAGGCCTTTATTTGAAGGCAAAAAAAAATGAGTTCAGACGTCGAAGTTTCCATAGTTTCAGACGCTAAATGCGGTAACCCGCGTTTCGTTTATAGACATTTTTCGTTTTTGGCCATTTAAAAAAAAAAAAATTTTTTTTAAAGAAACGCTTCTAAACACAAACACAGCTTAACGCGGTAAAACGGACGTGGTTTACTATCTGTCAAGTTAAATCGTTCAGGAGAGGTTGGAAAAACGTCCCCTGTACATGAAGTCTTAGACTAAACCTTTTTTTGACACTTGTTCCTTACAAAGTTAAAATCAGTATTTTTTGCTAGAAAATTACTCACAACCCCTAAACATTATATATATATATATATATATATATATATATATATATATATATATATATATATATATATATATATATATATATAATTTATTTATTTTAGCAGAGACCCTACAGAATAAAATGGCGGTTGTTACATTATTTTATGTCACACTGTATTTGCGCATCGGTCTTTAAAACGCAATTTTTGGGGAAAAAATACGCTTTAATTAAAAAAAAGAAACCGTAAAGTTAGCCCAATTTTTTTGTGTAATGTGAAAGATGTTATGCCACGAGAATCATGAACTTTATTCTAAGGCCCCTTTCACACTGGCGTGGGAGGTGCGCCAGCGTTTTAGTGGCGGTATTCGGCCGCTAGCGGGGAGGTTTTACCCCCGCTAGCGGTCGAGAAAGGGTTAAACCACCGACTCTGCAGAGGCCCCATTTATTTCAATGGGCAGGAGCGGTGTATACACCACTCCTTCACCGCTCTGAAGATGCTGCTAGCAGGACTTTTTTCCCCCGTCCTGATAGCGCACTGCTCACCGTTCCCTCGGGCTTTCACACTGCAGACACAGCAGCGGCTGTTTCGGGTCGGGTTTCAGGCGCTATTTTTAGCGTAAAAGCGCCTGCAAACCGCCCCAGTGTGAAAGGGGTCTAAGCAAAAAAAATCGTGATTCTCATTTTAGCCAGAATTGTGCAGCTCTAAGGGTGATAATGTGCTTCTTGACCTCCTTTCTCCATCCCTTTGGAATGACTAGACAGATTAGGTAGAGGAGGAAGACTGATGACAAAACTTTCCCAAGATGCACCAGGCTAGAAAACGCTAGGCGATTCATTATTTTTTTAATTTAATTTTATTTATTTTTTTTGTGGCATGTCCCCATACAGAAGAACTTGAAGTGCCCAAAAAAGTCAGGAAAAAGTAAATCAATTCTTCCCTTCCACCAGGCCTGAACAAATCTTAACCCAGAATTAGAATCTGGCTTTAAAAACCTAGGAGCCGGTATTACACAATCCTGTGAATATATAGATAGCTGAAAGATGCGTTGTTAAGCAAGTTACAAGAAAAACATTAGGTCTGTTAATTTAGAACTGGCTTTGTTTTAACAAATTAAAAATAGAAATGCAGAATGGACTATTACTTTACCAGTAAAACAACTGAAGTTAAAGCAGGAGCACAATGCATTGCACTGTTGTGCCCCTGCCCAGTTTCTTGCATGCTTGCCATATAAAAAGTGAAACCTACTCCCTATACACCTTGGTCTCGGCCTCTTCTTTTAGATGACATCCAAGGAATGACCCCAAGATCCCTGAAAAAGCTGGCGTTGCTAGAATGTGCTTCTGCACAGTGTTGGATTTAGAATTTTTTTAGCTTTCTCAAGATCCTGTTTTGAGGCCAAAATACTTTTCCCTAATTTAACTTTTTAGTTGCACCCTTTTAGCCTGTTAAGGAGAATGTTTAAGCTTGGTTTTGCCTCCCCTTGTTCTGTATCCCACCATGTCAACATATTAAATTAAGTAAAACTTTTCAGTTTTCATGACATACTTTATTATAGACCCAATGGCATCTTTGCTAGGTCTTTGTGTGTCTTTATGCAGTGCGGACATATCATGGCTGGTAGGAGGTGCTGGGAGGGCTAGATGATGCTGGGTGTCCTCCTTCAGGAAATAAGCAGACTCTATCTGACTGGCTGCAGCTTTCAATGCACATTGTGTAGTAAACACTTTCAGTACAGGAGAGAAGCCCGTGCAAGATAGCAGGTAAGGCTGAAAGTTCAGTTTTAAATATACCCTTGATAGCGCTTTGTGCTATCTGTTCAGTAAGTGCAGCAAAAAAAAAAAAAGATTGTGCCAAAGATCCACTGCAGTAATAACTGTGCATTCAGCGTTAACAGACCCGCCCAGTTTTCCTCTGTGAATCCCCCCGCCCCAATGTTACGGAAATTAAAGGGGAGGTGTAGTCCTACCACTTTCTGTCCTTGGGGTGACGAAGCTGCTTCTCCAGTGAAGTGAGTGAACTTGCTTAAAATCTACTGAGATGATTGCTTCCACTTGCTTAAAATCTACTGAGATGATTGCTTCCACTTGCTTAAAATCTACTGAGATGATTGCTTCCACTTATCAGCATTGTTCCCATCTTTCTGCATGGACTACAATTTCCCCTACCCACTTCCCTAATGGTATGGAGATTAAAGGAACGGGAGGTGTCCTGTAGTCCTAACCAAGGTTGACAACCCTGTGCCTCGATAAATACAGTATAGTGAGGATTGTTGTCATATGGCGGGAAGCGTTACTGGAAGAATCAAAGGGAAAAAAAAAACTGCAGTCCTCCTTCAATTTCTGTCTCTGGGTTTAGATACTTTGCAGTAAACCTGTCGGGAGGGAAAAATAGGGTCACCATAGCTGAAGTTCTGAAAATTGTTGGACCTGCTGTCATGTATTTCAGTACTTTAAATCCCTGACCTAGCAAGTGTGAAAATCAGGAAAGTCAGAAGGCCCGAGTGCTGAGTGGCGGCACAATTATTCTGGGTTATTGACGCAACGTATTGGAGCAAGTGAATCAGCATGACAGCTAGTCAATTGACATTTCCAAAAGTAGCAAACAGGGTTGGCTCCACGGTTTTCTTGTGCCAAGCTTCTTTTAAGTGGTTTGTTTTATGATCTTATTCTTTGATCTCTCACAGCTATGTGTCAAAAAAGCTTTGCATTTTTTTTTCTTAGTTGACGACATATGATCAGGCTAGTCTGTGTTATGAATTGGTGCCTTCCATGTACCCAGCACAGTAGGCATGTCTGTTCTTGCTGCTCATATTTTGCATGTCTCAGTGTACTTACAAGGTATGCAGATCTGA